>NC_090265.1:1229769379-1230091046 GCF_040414725.1 Anabrus simplex | reverse complement strand
TATGTTATTAGCGGTCGTATTTTAAAGAAAATGGGTATTCAAAGTTGGGGAATAAGCTGCTACAATCTAGGCTATCAATAATTGTATTCACGCTGAGAAAAATGGTAGTTTAGGGGAAGGCCTAAAATTTAATTCTCGAATATTGTTATTAGTAGTCCTATCCTGATGAAAATCGGTATGTAAAGTCAGGAAATAAGTCGCTATAGTCTAGGCTGTAAATTATTTTATTCACGCTAAGTGAAATGGTAGTTTAGGAGAAGGCCTAAAATGTAATTCTCAAATATTTCTTATTAGAGGTGTAATCGATGAATGCTACATAACTAAGGTTATATAATATTAAATTTCCTATTATTCATGTCTTATACATTGTTACCGTACTGGCTATGATCACAAACATATTCATGAATTTGGATTTTTGTTACTAAGTCCATATCAGCACCGAGTAACGAGAAAATTGGTAAACAGTATTTAATGAAAATCGGTGTGTAAAGTCGGAGAATAAGAAACTACAGTTTAGGATATCAAATATTTTACAAATCACAGAGTTTAAAGAAAACTAAATGTGAAGGCCTACAATATAGGAAGCACATAACATTGATCAACAATACCATTTCATTGACCATTGTTTGTCGTGATGTGCTTTGTGTCTTCTGTTGCCCCTCATCTCCGGTAGATAGGATTACTGCTGCGTACAGAGTATTTTTATTTGATTTACGTCGCACCAACATAGATAGGTTTTATGGCGACGATGGGATAGGAAAGGGCTAGGAGTGTCTTAGGCCTTAATTAAGGTACAGGCCCAGCATTTGACTGGTGTGAAAGTGGGAAACCACAGAATACCATCTTCAGCAATGCCGACAATGGGGTTCGAATCCACTATCTCTCGGATGCAAGCTCACAGCTGCGCACTGCTAACCACACGGTCAACTCGCCCAGTCGTACAGAGTGTAACAGCCTGCCTGAATATTGATGGGAAGTAGCTGGGGACTTAGATAACTTTCTTCTTTAGCATGCCATTCCCCTGGTTTATAAATTTTCTGATACTACTGGTACGTAACACACTGGATCATCATAGCATTCGGGCTATTCAATCCCTACTCTGAGGCACTGATTCGAATGAACAGTGTGCATACTTAACGGAATAATGGCAGATGAGTGTTCATGGCAATCTGAGGCCTGGTCATCCCAGCTCTGGAACTTTGGACTATTAGATTGGCACTGCAATCTAACCGCAGCACTGTTCGTTAAAAGTGATAAAACGTGCGGCTTTCCATTTGATCGAGTATTTAATATGATAGCATTGTTTTTAATCGCTACATTCATACTTACGTTGTTGATTTCGGTTAGGAAAACCACAAAGTCAGTCTTTCTGAGAATCCCGTAGCGAAGCACGGGTACATCAGCTAGTTTAAAATAAAAATGCGCAATGTAGAAGTATAAAATGTTACCCTGATCCAAGTAGCAAAATTACGTGAATTTGATGGCAATCTTCTAACCTCAGACTAAAATGTCTGGACATGACCTTATTCAATCTTTACGGACAATAAATATTGGTATTACATGTCATCAATGATTATACTTGACTGTCGAAACACGCATTGATCAGTCGCTCTGTTCACAGTTTATCTCGGGCTCTCAATTGCATTTTTCCGAGCATTTATTTTCCCTGGAAACTATTTGAAGCAATACAGGCTTTCCGCCTACAACCATAACACATGTCGTCGCATATTTAACACTCTCGGTTAAATTATTCATCTCTCAATTCTATTTATTCATCAATATTCTTGACGTAGTAACTCATAATACGGCCTCGCTCGTATCCGGCGGGCGAAATAACTGTCGTTCACACATCCATTTATACGACATTATTAATGACATGGTCCAAATATCACATTTTCCATTTCTCAACACAGAACATCAGGGATATTACTATTACTTTGCTCGTTATTTTGATTATCCACCGTTTCACATATTATGAAATATCAGAGCTAACTTATCAATGGCTTCCTATCACTAATTAATTAACTGAAATAACGAGATTGCCTCTCAAAAACACGGCGATCGAATGTGTAACCACGTTACATAACGAAATTAACCTTCGCGTATCAACCAGATCGTCGCGAAATACAAAGTATCAGAGCTACCGGAAATGGTCATCTGAATAATGATTACAGAACATGAAATAATAAACTGAATGTGCGAATAGCAAAAACAAACATTTAAACTAACATGGCGGCATCCACAAAATCAAAGCGTTAACAAAATAGCACTCATTACCACAATTATTATTATTATCACCACTTTAAAAACCTGCACTACACCGTGTGTAAATTTCTTAGTAAAATAGGATTCTCATGTGTCAAAATGACTTACTTCAAAAGGAAACTACGCAAGTAACACTCGCAAACACTTATTTATTATTATTATTATTATTATTATTACTATTATTATTATTATTATTATTATTATTACGATCCTATTTTTTATAATTACCATCCGATCCGTGAATTATTTACAATCCTATCTAAAATTCTAAACTACATTTTTGATCATCGATTGTTCATAGCTCTAGATGTTTACATATTTACATTTTGCTCATTTACCTTATTTGTGCTGGAGGCAGGTCGGATCATCCTCCGGACCCCGTCATGATGAATTTAGTATTTCATCTTCAAGCTGATGTTATCCAAGAGGTCACACACGCAAACTTGTTGCATTTTTACAATATCGTTGCACACGTCCATATTTATATTAACACTCGCATTTTAACACTCCTACGAAGAATATTCAATGACACTGCATTGAGCACCTGATGTGAAGCCGAAAGTCTGGACTCCGCTACCTGCCTGCTGTCGCCAATCTCTCTCACCCCTCTCAGTTTGTTTGTGTAAAGGATTATTGGTTATTCACCTTCTCTGACCGTAACACTGGACTCAAAGTCTTAGTGCGGCAGCATTCCCATTGTGAAAACAAAGTTTTTCTCCCTGTAACAGGCTTGACTAATTCTGCTCCCAAATATCTCTCTTGCAATAATAGTTCTAAGAGAGTGTGGAAAAATTTAATGTAATGTTCCCAATGATCTGGAGAATTTTATAATAATCGTCCTCCGACATATGACTTTTCCACGTAATATATAAGCTACACGTGAAATAGGGAAAATGTTATGCAGCTACGTGTTACGACGAGATTCAATGTTCACCTCGATCCTAGCATTTTAAGTTCATTCATGGCAAGTGTTGAGAATATAACTACCATTGTCATTTGTTAATTTAATTGCCTGATTATATCTGCATAATCTAAAGTTGAATAAAAGTTTTTGTCAAAGTGTTCATTTCGGCTAAGAGATTACTCACACAAATAAATACATTACTCACTCGGATGTCAACTACTGTATAAGACACTGAAGATTCTTACAAGACCGTAAATTCTCACAGGACTGCGATTCACCACGAGACTGAAGATTTCCTACGAGACTGAGATTTCGTACAAGACTGACATTTCGTACAAGACTGAGGTTTCGTACAAGACTGAGATTTCGTACAAGACTGAGATTCACCACACTGGCGTCTTCGTTTTTGTAAACAGTTCTCCCCCACTTCGAAAATAGTTCTGTGGAAGGGATGTGGCGTAATAATCCTACACTTGGGACCGATTTATCATGTGCCCGTAGGTTAGAATTTTAGGAAATGTGCTCAAAACATTCCTAGTTTTGGTCCGATTTGTGTGTTACATTGCGTTATGAGAAACGATCACAGGTTAATTCATACGACGTCGCGCGTCACTGGCTCTATTTTCTGTCAGAGTATGGCGCCTTCCCGCCATGACTGTTCATTTCCTGGGCGATACCACTCTTCCATGTAAAGTTGAAAATTTCTGATTTAACCACTGATTAACCACACATTTGCACTGATAAATCCTTAAATATTCCTTGGAAGTCAGGACACAATCTTTCACAGCTAGTTCGGGCACCAAATCGCGAAATACTAGTTGTAGTTTCCCGCTCTGACAAGACATTAAATTTTGCAATTTTGTGATTGGCTGAGACTTTCGCGCTCTTAGTAGTTTGGGTTCTTCAATTTTCTGCTGAGGGATGACTGGTATTATTCGTGTCTCACTCACTCTTCTGGGCCAAGTACATTCCAACGTGCGGATTCATGTGGGAACTGGATAGAAAGCTTTCACTTCCCGTCGGCATCATAAAACATAATTGGACGTACCACTCAGGCTGGCTACATCCTGTTCGTGCCTTAAAACGTATTCTGTGGATATATTTTCAGTCTGAACGGCGCCTGGCTGTTGCTTTGAGAGACTGCAATCTTTTCCCAGCCTACTGCTGTATTCTCATATGCGAATTATTAAACATTTAATTTATGCATTAATTATGCACATTCGCTTATGGGTGCAATATCTGTACCAATGATGAACCACTCCCTAACAAAAAACAAGAAGTTTCATCTATGGAGACGACCGTACACTATCCTACCAGAGTGCAACTTTTGAAGAGGTAGAACTTGCTCCTGACAGAGCCCTGAAGGAATTAGGCACGTATTACAACGCTAACCACCTAAAGCCAAATCCGTCAAAATCTCAGCTTTGTGATTTTCACCTCAAGAACGGAGAAGCATCAAGGAAATTACATTTTTACTGCAAGGAACCCTCTTCGAGCATCCTGTCACCCCCAAAGCACCCAGGTTTAACGCTGGACCGCTCCCTGACTTTCAGAAAACACTGTTCCAACATAAAACACAAAGTCAGTGCCAGAAACAACAGGGATCTGAGAGATACAAACTGGAATGCAAGGCCACAACTTCTTAGAACCACTGCATTGGCTCGGTGTTACTCTACTGCAGAATACGCATCTCCTGTGTGGTATAGATTATCCCACGCCAAGACTGTGGGCCTTGTCTGAATGAAGCTTGTCGGTTAATCACAGGATGCCTAAACCCTAGCCTTGCTAGAAGCTTGTGGTGGATTTTGTCAATGTGGGGTGCTAATAAATATTATGTTCATACCAATGGCAAAAAGGACGAAAATCTTAGCATAGATAATAATAGGATGGTCGACCCACAACATCAAAGATCGTCAAACGGTAATCATTAGGACACCATAACGCTAAAAGCAAGCAAATGTTATTTCACTGGTGGTGACTTGTCGGACCACGGAAAGGCATGCGCTTAATGCCTCGTTGGGTCAAACCTAGTATATCAGACTTATTATTCATCAATCAGCAGAGCCAGTGGACGCCACGGCGGGCTAACCGAGAGGGGTGTCCGTGGTAAGTACAATGTTTCAAAAAAAAGGGAGAAGGAAAAGGTAAAGAGTGAGAGAGAACGTACAACAAACCAAATGTAAGAAAGGAGAATGGATTTAAAATAAGTTGTATTTAAACTTCAAATGACTAGAATAGGCAGTGTATAAGAAGCAAAGAAGGGGAATTACAAACTTTTAACAAGGGCTCAGCCCGTTTGACAACCAAAATACAATGAAGAATAATAATAATTAAGAATTCTTGGGAATAACGATTATGATTTTCAAGAAAAGCCCAAGACCAGAGTTCGACAGAAAAAACCAGAATCAGCACCTATATAAGTTCACATCCTTTTTTTAAACACTTTGGTTAAGAAATAAAGCCACTAAATATTTGAAAAATAATGATTTAAGGCCACCCTTACAATCTTCATTTAAAACCCAAAGGAGGGCAAGAGAGTTATAGCACGTCGGGAGACAAAAATTTTTACAACTCAATACCGGAAAAGAAAAAAGGGAAAGAAAAAGAAACAGAGTGAGAAGGGAAGAAGAGAGGGAAAAAAAGGGGGGGGGGATCCTTCCAGGCTGCTTAAACGCTATCACGTTGGCAATGTAAGCGACCACTCGGGCCTGTAAAAAAGTTCAGGATGTGGCAACACTTCTATCACTTGTCCAAGCACACTTTATTTTGGCGTATGAGATAGATAAAGGTATCAGTCTGAAGGACTTAGTTAGAATGGAGACCATGAAGCCACTAAATAATTTAACATTCAAAGTTCAAATCTTGATTATAGACCACGAAAGATATAAAAGGTTGTAACATTTTGCTCACCCAGTCTGTTGGTAAACAATGCAGCTATTCACAAATAAAAGTAGGTAAAACGTCGCAACGGGCCAGCCGTTAGCGAACAGTTCCGCTCTCTCCACTCGTGTTGTTTTCCAACTCAATGTCTGA
This sequence comes from Anabrus simplex, assembly GCF_040414725.1. Lineage (NCBI taxonomy): Eukaryota > Metazoa > Arthropoda > Insecta > Orthoptera > Tettigoniidae > Anabrus > Anabrus simplex. The sequence goes on along the minus strand of NC_090265.1, from coordinate 1,230,084,844 downwards.
CCGCGGAAACTAAGGAATAGCTTGCTTATATAGGTGGTGAACAGATTTCAGAAGTTACTCGATGAAAAATACGTAGGTGTGACGTCACAACGAGGAAGCAGCAACAGTGCCGGAGAACAGACCAGTTAGTGAACAGCTGGGCGAGCAAGCAGATGAATGCGACAGAAGGCAGAAGGTAAGATGTAGTAGAGCGATCGTAACATATTCCCACCACTCGGCGAATCCGAAGGATGGGGGAGATGACGATGATCATCCAGAGGCGGAGAAGAAAGTCCCATGGTGACCACGGAAGATACCATCGCCGGATGTCGTAGAACGATGAAGCAGAAACGGAAAGCAAAAACTAAAGAGGCATAAGCAGCGAAATATAAAGAAAAAAGGGAAGAAAGGCATAAAGGGATGGGATGGGATAGAGAGAGAAAGAGGGAAAAAAAGAGGTATAAAGTAAAAAGGAAGAGAAAAGTGATATGGAGTGAAATAGAGAATTACAAAAATATACATATATACATTAATAAAAAAGGAGTGGCCTTAATATATATATATATATATATATATATAGGGAGAGAGAGCTGCAATAAAAATAAATGTTTTAGAACAATATATGTAATTTAAAGTAAAGTTTCCCATATTAGAAATCAAAAATGGAATATAAAACCCCCAAAATTTATATATGGGAGAGTCAGACATAGGGCGAGGGTGAGTGGAGAGAGCAGAACTGAGTGAGCAAAAGGAAAGGAAAAAAAATAGAAGTATAGAAAACTCAAAATGGACAAATGAAAGAAGATAAAAAACCTAACCAAAAGGAACAACAAAGGCAGCCTGGAAGAAATCTCTATCCCTAACCCTCAGGAACAGAAGGAGGAACAAATTTCTTCATCTGAGAAAAATAAGCCTTTTTAACATCAGTAGGAGTGTCAAGGGATTGGAGGAGGGCAGTGGTCGGAGAGGGAAAAGAGAGGATACGGAAAGGGCCAATCCAGCGAGGGGAGAGCTTTGCAGATACATTTTGAGAAGTAGAACTAATGGGGTGATTCTTTAATAATACAAAATCAGAAACTTGAAAAGATGGAGAACGGACTCGGGAATTACAAGCCTTACGGTGAAGATCTCTGGCGTGAAGAAGTTGTTGAAGGGCGTGATTCAGTTGAGTATCAGTAAGAAGAAGAGAGGGGGTATCCAATAATGAGGATAAATTCCAAGATAAAGAAAGGGGTGTGTGTAACTCTCTGCCAAGAAACAACTTGGCAGGAGTAAAAGAGGTAGAAGAATTAATAGTAGCATTTAATGCCAAAACAAAATGGGGGAGTTCGGAATCCCAAGACTTATGGTCAGTAGAATGAAAAATAGAAAGAAAGGTTTTGAGATTTCGATGGTAACGTTCTACAATGTTACCCTGAGGTTGATATGGGGAGGTAAAAACTTTCTTGATACCGTGAGAGAAACAAAAATTATAAAAGGCCTTAGAAGTAAAAATAGAGGCATTATCGGAAATTAATACTTTAGGAAGACCAATGATGGGAAAAATTTGAGTGGATAATAAATTAATAATTATTTGGGAAGAAATATTTCGTAACGGACGAACAATAAGAAACTTTGAAAAACCATCGAGCAAAGTGAATATACACTGACTGACAGAGCAAATGCAACACCAAGAAGGAGTGGTCAGAACTTTATGCCAATTGCAGGGTAGACTGACGTCACTGTGGTATGCTCATGATGTGAAATGCGCCGCTGTGCTGCGCACGTAGCGAACGATAAATGGGACACGGCGTTGGCGAATGGCCCACTTCGTACCGTGATTTCTCAGCCAACAGTTATTGTAGAACGTGTTGTCGTGTGCCACAGGACACGTGTATAGCTAAGAATGCCAGGCCGCCGTCAACGGAGGCATTTCCAGCAGACAGACGACTTTACGAGGGGTATGGTGATCGGGCTGAGAAGGGCAGGTTGGTCGCTTTGTCAAATCGCAGCCGATACCCATAGGGATGTGTCCACGGTGCAGCGCCTGTGGCGAAGATGGTTGGCGCAGGGACATGTGGCACGTGCGAGGGGTCCAGGCGCAGCCCGAGTGACGTCAGCACGCGAGGATCGGCGCATCCGCCGCCAAGCGGTGGCAACCCCGCTCGCCACGTCAACCGCCATTCTTCAGCATGTGCAAGACACCCTGGCTGTTCCAATATCGACCAGAACAATTTCCCGTCGATTGGTTGAAGGAGGCCTGCACTCCCGGCGTCCGCTCAGAAGACTACCATTGACTCCACAGCATAAACGTGCACGCCTGGCATGGTGCCGGGCTAGAGCGACTTGGAAGAAGGAATGGCGGAACGTCGTGTTCTCCGATGAGTCACGCTTCTGTTCTGTCAGTGATAGTCACTGCAGACGAGTGTGGTGTCGGCGTGGAGAAAGGTCAAATCCGGCAGTAACTGTGGAGCGCCCTACCTCTAGACAACACGGCATCATGGTTTGGGGCGCTATTGCGTATGATTCCACGTCACCTCTAGTGCGTATTCAAGGCACGTTAAATGCCCACCGCTACGTGCAGCATGTGCTGCGGCCGGTGGCACTCCCGTACCTTCAGGGGCTGCCCAATGCTCTGTTTCAGCAGGACAATGCCCGCCCACACACTGCTCGCATCTCCCAACAGGCTCTACGAGGTGTACAGATGCTTCCGTGGCCAGCGTACTCTCCGGATCTCTCACCAATCGAACACGTGTGGGATCTCATTGGACGCCGTTTGCAAACTCTGTCCCAGCCTCGTACGGACGACCAACTGTGGCAAATGGTTGACAGAGAATGGAGAACCATCCCTCAGGACACCATCCGCACTCTTATTGACTCTGTACCTCGACGTGTTTCTGCGTGCATCGCCGCTCGCGGTGGTCCTACATCCTACTGAGTCGATGCCGTGCGCATTGTGTAACCTGCATATCGGTTTGAAATAAACATCATTTAATCATCCGTGCCGTCTCCGTTTTTTCCCCAACTTTCATCCCTTTCGAACCACTCCTCATTGGTGTTGCATTTTCACTGTCAGTCAGTGTATAAGCATTTGCTTTTGAAGATTTAACTAATGGGCCAACAATATCAATATAGAATTTTTCAGCGGAATAAGTGGCAGGAGAAGCGGCATAGGTACCATAGGGTTGGTGGTTGAGTGGCTTATGTTTTTGACAAGAATCACATAAACGAACCCAAGAATATATGTCTTTTCTCATCTGTGGCCAAAAAAATAAAGAGGCAAGACGAGCATAAGTTTTGGCCAATCCAAAGTGGCCCCCAACAGGGGAACCATGGAAATACTGAAAAATCATAGGACGTAAATTTGAAGGAAGAACGAGGTGAGAAATAGCACGTGGAGTAGGTTTAAAAATAAGGAGATTCTGCTAACGAAAAGGACCAGAGTAATTTGGAAGAGAAAGGTCTTGAATCAGCTGTTGACAATACGGATCGTGTTTCTGATGGTCTACACAGGACTGAAAAGAGAGGGGAAAATTTGTCAGGGAGGAAATAGAGGTAATAGCATTAACAGGCAAAGAATCAATTTCAGGTTCATGGGATTGATTATCTTCAAAAAGGCGGGATAAAGCATCAGCAACTGAATTACGGAAACCCGATACAAACTTGAGCGAAAATTTAAAGCGAGATAACCGAAGGAGCCAACGACCAGTACGGCCTATTTTAGGAGCATTATGAAGCAACCAGGATAATGCTTGATTGTCGGTATGCACTACAAATTCCCGATGGTCCAAGTATTCGGAAAAATGTTCAATAGCCAAAAGAAGCCCCAGAGCTTCTCTTTCGTAGACAGAATATTTTCGTTCTGCAGGAGATGAAAGACGACTAAAATAGGCAATGGGTAAGGTTTGGCCATTACAAGTTTGTTTTAAGACAGCACCAAGAGCGACGTCAGAGGCATCAGTTGAGAGTTCAAAGGGGAGGGAAAAATCGGGGATTTGCAAGAGAGGGGCATGAGAAAGTTTTGATTTTAAGGTATCAAAAGCAATTTGTTGAGAATTAGTCCAATGAAATTTAATGCCTTTTCTTAAAGGAGATTTAAAGGTTCCGAAATTTGAGAGAAATTAGGAATGTATTTGGCATAAAAGACCACCATGCCTAAAAAAGAGCGCAATTGTTTCAAATTCTGAGGAGGGGGAATTTTATGAATGGCGGAAACACGGTCAGGATCAACAGCGACACCCTGTGAGCTGAGGATATGACCAAGAAATTTGATAGATATTTGAGCGACAAGAACCTTGGAAGGGTTAACAGTCAAGCCAACGGAACGAAGACGTGTAAGAACTTCACGGACATGCAGTAGGTGAGATTCAAAATCAGGAGAATAAACAAGGATATCGTCAATAAAAGGAAATAAATATTTGTACTTAAGATCGGAAAATAAAGAATCAACAAAACGCTGCATGATCTGGGATCCAAGATTTAACCCAAAAGGAACTTTTTTGAACTGATATAAACCATTAGGCGTAATGAACGCAGTGTAGCGAGAGCAAATGTCATCAAGGGGAATCTGATTGTAAGCGGAGTTGAAGTCAAAAATAGTAAAATAATGAGAATTAGAAAAATGTTGAAAAGCGGATTGTAATTTAGGCATCGGATATGCATCAAACAATATATGGGAGTTCAATTTTCTATAATCGACAATAAATCGGAAGGAGCTATCAGGTTTAATAACAATGAAGGCAGGAGAAGCATAATTGGAGGATGAAGGAACGATAGTGCCATCACGAAGCATCTTATCAATTCATTCATTAAGAATCTTCATCCTAGGAGGGCTGAGAAAATACGGTGAAGAACGAACCGGAGTAGTGTCAGTCAGATCGATATGGGCAGTGAAGTTCTTAACAGTCCCTAAGTTAGGGGTGTTCACATCAGAAAATTCCTGGAGGAGAGACTGTACCTGATCAGAATAAAGGGAATTAATTGTGAGGGAGGAAGACTGATGGAAAAAGGGATAATCAAAGGGATTTACCAACGGAACAGATTTAGATGAAAAATGAAAAGAAACCTGGGAATGAACTGAATCAAGAATGAGACCAGTGTGAGAAAAAAAAAACCTAAAATGAGAGGAGACGATAAATGTTCAACCACAAGAAAAGTAAAAGGCCAGGAAAAATATTGCATTTTAATGTTTAAAGATATAGTGCCAAGGACATGAAGGGGTTGGTTTGATGCGGAAATACATTGCCGAGAAGATGGAGTATACTGCAAATGAGGAAAATTGGCTTTTAATGATTCAAAAAATGGCAAACTAATAGGGATATGGCAGCACCTGAATCTAAAAGAGCAACTGATGGCAAATTATTCACAGTTATCAACACATGAGAAGTACATGGAAGAAAAGAAGCATTATATATATGAGAAGAAAACTGAGGAACATTTTCAGCAGGAGAAAAAGTAGATGAAGGCAGGTTTTCCCCAATAATACGACGACTGCCTAACGACGTGGGTGGAAGGCGTTTCCCGAAAGTGAGGCAGTACAATACTTAGAAATATGTCCCTGACCTTTACAACGAAAGCATGTTATAGTTGAACGATTTGTTGATGGAGAAGGGGAGACGGAAAGCGAAGGTAACGAAATAGGTAAGGGAGGGGGTACGATACCAGGTGGGGGAATAGATGAATAATATGAAAGATCTCCTAAGGAATTAATGACATGAGACTGAGCCAAATTATATAACTGAAGCATGGTAGTGGGGGGTTAAGTGCATCAAGGAGCTGACGAAAGGAAGGAGCAGCATAAAAACGGACAATTGAAATTAATTCAGAAGTATTATAAGCAATGTTCAATACATCACTATAGGTAGTAATAGAATCAAGATAGTCATGTGTAGATTCAGTAGGTAGTTGTTGGCGACGGACAAACTCAGTACTTAATTTGTAACGAATCTCATATGGCAAAAAATAATTGTGTATTATAGTCCGTAAGTGAAACCATGAAGAAAAATGAGACATATTATCAAGCCAAAATTTTGAAAAGAAACCAGTAGTTTTAGCCGACAAAAGACCGATTAATTGAGGAAAGAAAGCAAGTGTAATATTTAAAAATTTTCTCACAGAGAAAAGCCAAATGGTCAAGCTGCGAGGATCAGTAGCCTGTAGCTGAGGTACAAGAAGCAATGACTGCTTAACTATCTGAATATTAAGTGCACTGTCAACAGAAGTAAGATGTGTGATAGTACATATATCACACCCCCGAATTATATGTAGAAGTTACAGATATTATTTTCAGTATTCGATTTATTATTATTATTATTATTATTATTATTATTATTATTATTAGTATTAGTATTAGTATTTCATTTATATATTTTGCCATTTATATTGGTAAGCTGGAAGATATCCACATATGTAGGTATGAGTAATTTGTTTTGCACGAGTGGGAAAACATTGCTTTAATAACTCTGGTAATTTGAATGAGTCATCTGGCTACCCCAGTGTTTGTTGATGTACTTGTGTCAGGAAATTCCATTAGTCATGTATATATCCCAGCCTGATGAGATGAGCTTGTTGTTGTACCGGGGAAATTTGATGATTCATGTAAAACTCCCGAGTGTTTGTTTATAACTTGGGAGAAAGAAGAGGTTTACTCATGATTGGCTAGCAAGCACCAATCCAGACGTCTCATCTGAGAGGACGGGGATGTTGATGTCTATAAAGATGGAACATTGTAAGGGACATTGTAAGGAACATTGTAGAGGTGATTGTAAAGGAACGAGAAGGAAGATAACTACAACCAGTGACATTGTATAAGAGAACTACAACTGACGCACTGTACGGGAAGGAAGTAGTGCTGATACACGGTACTGGAGTGACACGGCTGCAATGGACTGGACTTCAAACGTTCGTGGAGCGTAGTCTTGTTATGTTCGTGGAAAGTGGCTGATTGTGGAGAGTGCTTGCGCATTAAGTATTGTAGCACTTGTGGCGGCCTAGCATTATATGTTGGTGAAAGCTATCTCAGACTTTCCATAAATTTATGTTGAGGATCGACAGACGTGTGTATATATCTTTACAACAAGTGTTAAAATATGTGAACACAGTAGTACAAGGTACAGTATCTGTGTGATGTGATAACTGCCGATTATGAGAATCGGTAAGTCGAATTGATATAGAGACAGTGAAGGGTATTTATCTTCATACATGTACATTGTTCATCGGACCATCTACAAGTGGTAGGTTAGTTCTCACTTTCGTTTTCCCACGGTTTTCATTATTGTTGTTGTTGTAAATATGGAGTCCTCTAGCAATATTTTATGTGTGTACTATATGTATAATGTTGTATGTTGATGAGGTGCTCATGCACGGAATTTGTTAAGAATATAGTTAGCTATTTTAGAATCAGTGTTATTGATGAACCTAGGTGCAGTTCCTACCTAATTAGTCGTTTTCAGGAGGTTAGGTAAGGCCTGCAGCAGATGTACCAGTACGCAGCATTATGTACACGCCCTGGGATATAAAGTTTATCATGCTCTTATCTAAATTCGAGGGATCCATTCTGGTGAACTCTGGCGCCCATACTACGGACATTTCGGTTAATTATGCTTATTAATTTTATTAAGTTTTTGAGTAATTTTATTTATATCTTTTTATTTATTATTATTATTATTATTATCATCAAAAAATTATTACAGATGAGGGGAGGAAGAAAAATGGGATCGTGGAGACGGAAACATTGCATGTTGAGCAAGGACTGGAGGAGATTTTATGTCATCAGAAGAATGCATTAATGAATCAGAAGAAGGAGAGAAAGAAATCAAGTCCCCAACAGGAGGGTTGGGTAAGGACAAATTATGATATGAAGGAAGTGGTGAAGAATTAGAACTGTCACCCAGAGGAAAGTTATCCGAAAAACATGCCATAACGATAAGTAAAAGAAAAACAGAGCGTATAATTAATAGAAAGGTTTGTCTGCTACCATTTGTGGTGGATTTTGTCAATGTGGGATGCTAATAAATATTATGTTCATACCAATGGCAAAAAGGACGAAAATCTTAGCATAGATAATAATAGGATGGTCGACCCACAACATCAAAGATCGTCAAACGGTAATCATTAGGACACCATAACGCTAAAAGCAAGCAAATGTTATTTCACTGGTGGTGACTTGTCGGACCACGGAAAGGCATGCGCTTAATGCCTCGTTGGGTCAAACCTAGTATATCAGACTTATTATTCATCAATCAGCAGAGCCAGTGGACGCCACGGCGGGCTAACAGAGAGGGGTGTCCGTGGTAAGTACAATGTTTAAAAAAAAAGGGAGATGGAAAAGGTAAAGAGTGAGAGAGAACGTACAACAAACCAAATGTAAGAAAGGAGAATGGATTTAAAATAAGTTGTATTTAAACTTCAAATGACTAGAATAGGCAGTGTATAAGAAGCAAAGAAGGGGAATTACAAACTTTTAACAAGGGCTCAGCCCGTTTGACAACCAAAATACAATGAAGAATAATAATAATTAAGAATTCTTGGGAATAACGATTATGATTTTCAAGAAAAGCCCAAGACCAGAGTTCGACAGAAAAAACCAGAATCAGCACCTATATAAGTTCACAACCTTTTTTTAAACACTTTGGTTAAGAAATAAAGCCACTAAATATTTGAAAAATAATGATTTAAGGCCACCCTTACAATCTTCATTTAAAACCCAAAGGAGGGCAAGAGAGTTATAGCACGTCGGGAGACAAAAATTTTTACAACTCAATACCGGAAAAGAAAAAAGGGAAAGAAAAAGAAACAGAGTGAGAAGGGAAGAAGAGAGGGAAAAAAGGGGGGGGATCCTTCCAGGCTGCTTAAACGCTATCACGTTGGCAATGTAAGCGACCACTCGGGCCTGTAAAAAAGTTCAGGATGTGGCAACACTTCTATCACTTGTCCAAGCACACTTTATTTTGGCGTATGAGATAGATAAAGGTATCAGTCTGAAGGACTTAGTTAGAATGGAGACCATGAAGCCACTAAATAATTTAACATTCAAAATTCAAATCTTGATTATAGACCACGAAAGATATAAAAGGTTGTAACATTTTGCTCACCCAGTCTGTTGGTAAACAATGCAGCTATTCACAAATAAAAGTAGGTAAAACGTCGCAACGGGCCAGCCGTTAGCGAACAGTTCCGCTCTCTCCACTCGTGTTGTTTTCCAACTCAATGTCTGACAGCGGAAACTAAGGAATAGCTTGCTTATATAGGTGGTGAACAGATTTCAGAAGTTACTCGATGAAAAATACGTAGGTGTGACGTCACAACGAGGAAGCAGCAACAGTGCCGGAGAACAGACCAGTTAGTGAACAGCTGGGCGAGCAAGCAGATGAATGCGACAGAAGGCAGAAGGTAAGATGTAGTAGAGCGGTCTTAACAAGCTATACTGTCATTCTGGCGTTGCGCCTCCAAGTATTCGTCGAGAAGTCGCTGCTGATCAAGAACGACTGAAGGTTGAGAACGTTGAAGCTCACTCACTGTTGGGTCATCAATAATCTCAATCTAGGCTGAAATCCAGAAAAAGTTTCCTCCAGACATCAAAGCCCTTGAAAGGACCACCAGATAAAAGAAGACTTTCCCTATGGAGACTTAAACAGCGAGACTGGATGGAGCCACGTGAATATCTTCCGGTTGGCTACAATGAAGACTGGAGTGTTTGGAAGTCCCTTAACAGAATTGGTGTCGTCAGGGCTAAGTCCTCACTTAAGTTATGACGCTTCATATTAAAGGAGAACAAGTGTGATTGCGGTGAAGAAGAAACAGTAAATCATATGTACCAATGTCCTCTCTGCCCTTTTCATGCTCAGAGCAAGATTTAATGCTTGCTGATGACAATGTCCTAGTTGTGGCTTAGTTTTGGTAAAACTAAATCTAATTTTACAGTAAATTTCGTCAATTTCCTTTGTTTGTCAATTTTAGTAAGCAGTTTAATTATTATTTTATTTTAACTGTATATATTATGTATGCTTCTGACACGAGTAAATAAATCTCTGCTCTTCAACTGTGTTCTTGGGAAAGCTACCCGCGAGTAGAGCGAGGAAATGAGAAATGAGGGGGTCGACAATGGAGTCAGACTGGGTTGCAGGAACCTTGTAACTGACTGTCTATGTTCTGCAGATAATCTAGCTGTCTTTTACGAATAGTTACAGGCAGCTGCTACAAAACAAATCAGTCAGTTTAAGATACAGGCAATGAAAGCAAATCTTCAGATATCCTTTGAGAATACTCAGTATATAACAAACATAAAGTCGGTACCAAAAGTGTTAGATGTGTACCAGAGAAAAATCAAGCGGGTAGGAAACATTAAACATCTAGTTAAGTGGATAGAACCCAACATAGAAAGAATCCTTCATATCACGCATGAATGGAATGGAGATGACATACCGGCTAATCAAGGGTGTCTACTACAAAAGATTGATACATTTGAACACCAAGCACAGACACTACTGCACCGTCATTCGCCCGGAGGCTTTCTATGAAACGGAGAGCCTTTCAATTAGCAAGAAAGGGCCTTATTGAGAAAGTTGATTTTAAAGAAAGAAAGAATGAATTAATTAATTAATTAATGAAAGGAATTTTGAGGAAATTCTTTGGCCCCATGAAAGAGGAAAGGTGAATAAAAAGATGGTGTTTGCTACTCTACACCCAGTGAAATTAAATAAAGACATTATACCACTAAATGTGCGGCAAAGACTAACACAGACCCTAATTCTTCCTATCCTTGACTACTGTGATGTAATCTTGGTAGACACTACTAAAGAACAAACTAGGAAACTGCTGCGTATTATGAATTGTTGCCTTGCATTCATTTTCTACCTAAGGTATGATCTGCATATTACTCCTTACTATCAAGCACTGAACTGTTTAAAACCTGATAAGAGACGTGAATATCATATACTTGTCTTAATACACAAACTTCTGCATAGTAACTCCCCCCAGTATATTTCATCTAAACTTCACTTCCTCTCTTCCTTCCATAACCGTAACACTCGCTCGGGCTGAAGGTTGAGAACGTTGAAGCTCACTCACTGTTGGGGCATCAATAATCTCAATCTAGGCTGAAATCCAGGAAAAGTTTCCTCCAGACATCATTCTATGTATAATAGTTCTTTTATTGTAACCGGTTCCAGGCTTTGAAATTCCCTGCCAGTAAGTGTCAGGGGCATTGACTCTTTCCTCAAATTTGAAATAACTTGCCGAGACTTCCTGTTGAGAATAACCGACTGAAGCGTGTATATGTGCGTGTGATTGGAAATTAAAAATTTTAAAATGGTTCTGTTAGTTGCATATAATGTAAACGTAAGGGTAGCTGATAAGTGTATAAATTGTGTGAGCAAATGTCTATGTCAGAGAGAAAAGAGGACTGAATTAATGAGCTAATAAGCTAATAAGCTGCATATTGTGTGGGTGTGTAACTGAAGCTTAATTAGGAAATACCATAAGTGTATAATTAGTATAATTAGTAATAGGCAGTCTTAATATTATTTGTTGTATTGTGGTTGAGTGTAAGAGAGGGCCGGGTGCCCTAACTTTGCCACATGAAAGAAGCTATAATAAATAAATTAAATTAATGACACAGCCATTAAATAAATAAATAAATAAATAAATAAATTAGCCGTGTTAATCCCCTAAAGGCTATGGCCTCCTGCAATGCAGGGACAGTGCTCAGTTTAGCTCATCAGGTGAGCAGGTCCTGAAGAGCCTTATTATATTGGTTAATCTGTAGTTTGTTTCATGATAACGTATTACCGCATATTGTGCACTTGTGTAGTCTCACCCCCGAGTGAATGCAATCTTGTTCTCTGGATCAACAATTCGTGAAAACACACTCTTGCATTAATGACACGTGAACACTTTTTTCCCAAGGAGGGTTCAGGTTCCTTCTAGGTGAAAGCGTAAACTTGCACTCTTCGTTCTTGCATAGCTTCTTCTCCGAATGTTGTAGACGTTTCTTGTAATTTTTTGACCTTATCCTCCGTTGAAATTCTCTTGACATACATTGCAAGTGCTTATCTTTCTTCCACTATGTGTTCCGTGATAAGTTATCATATCACTACTTCATGCAAACGTCTGTCTGTTTGACATTCGTCTTGCTATTCTCCCGAATGCTTAGAAGATGACCATCAGGGTACACAACCATTACATAGCTCTATTTCCAAGTTAAAAAGATAATCGATACGATGCGGAACAGAAGGATTGCTTTCCATAGTCACGTGACAAGAATCAACCCTGCAAGATCAACCCAGCCGAACTTCTACTTCGAAGGCAAGAAGACAAAATGGGCTTAGTTCAGTGAGATAGAAGAAGATTTACAAGAGGTGGGCATTACACATGATGGTATCCTGGAGCGCAACCACTTAAGAAGAAACTCCAAGACCACGAGAGTTTCCAAGAAAAGCTGAAGGCGAAAATAGTGAAGGCACGTAGGAAAGAACCTGTACGATGCAGAAAAGAGGGATGATTTCTATTGTCACGTGACAAGAATCATCCATGCAAGGTCAATTAATCGGATCGTCTCCTACTTCTAAGGTAAGAAGACAAAATGGGATCGTTCAGAGAGATAGGAAAAGATCTATAAGAGGTGGGCATCACTCATGATGATATCCTGGAACACAATCCACTTAAGAAAAAACTCAAACTCCACAAGAGTTTTCAAGAAAAGACGAAGCTTAAAATACGGACAGCACGGGCCGAAGCAAGAAATAAACAACACCAACAACGAATGCGGGAGTACTGAGCAAATTTCAAAGCCTGGGGAAGAAGACAGTTGAAATAACGTGGTCCTTAGTTGGCCAAAAGTCCGACTCGTTGGCTGAATGGTCAGCGTACTGGCCTTCGGTTCAGAGGGTCCCGGGTTCGATTCCCGGCCGGGTCGGGGATTTTAACCTTCATTGGTTAATTCCAATGGCCCGGGGGCTGGGTGTTTGTGCTGTCCCCAACATCCCTGCAACTCACACACCACACATAACACTACCCTCCACCACAATAACACGCAGTTACCCACACATGGCAGATGCCGCCCACCCTCATCGGAGGGTCTGCCTTACAAGGGCTGCACTCGGCTAGAAATAGCCACACGAAATTATTATTATTAGTTGGCCAAAATGATATGGAAAAATGAAATAGTAACAAAAGTTCATAATCTGAAGATCTCGTTGTTTTTAAATGATACTCTGCAGAATATAAGGAAATCACAACTCTATTGGCGGACTTTTGTTGAATGTTTAATTACATTTTTTCAGATAAATACCGTATGTGTGACTGCCGATCTATCACGTGTCTACACAGAGAGCTGAATTGACCTATTTCCGTCCTCCGAGAATCCAGCTATGCGCAGGCTGACCTTCTTCCACTGACTGACAGAGTAAATTGTTTTTATGAAAATAATTATCATTGGCTGAGACACAAATATAAAATTTATAAAGGCTTTTACGAGACTCAGAACCAAATGGATTAAGGTACAGTGTGCATTGTTTTACATTTCCTTATGTAAATTGGGATAACGAAAGCAGAAATAGGCAGAATAAACATCTAAACTAGGGTATATCGTGACTGGATACTGTTCACTGTTTTGCCTAATCCTCCATCATTTATATTGATAATTATTTTCAGTGCTTAATTTTATTTCACTTCTTACTGGTGTCAGAGATCAAAAATCTATCGGACAATCGTCCGTCTTGTCAGACGTTTGGCCAACTATGAAAAAGGTAGAACGTCACGTAAGCATCATGGAAACACAATATGTCGAGATGGTCTGCCAGCTTTAGACGTAAGAAAACGACCTGGCGTTTCACTCATACAGGTAAAAATGCGTGAAATTTGACTATGATTCTTTAGGCATGTACAGAAAATTGAGTTGAATACAATTAGAAAGATGAATTCGTCGAAAAGAGACCAAAAATACGACTTAGGCAACTTTAGGTCGATACGTAACATAACGACACGTAGAGAATAAATGAACTCCCACGACCGAATGAAAAGGAAACAGTAGAGTGACATAGCAGAATCTGCCACTATGCGGAGACAAACGCTGACAAGCAAAGTTATTACATTACTGATGTAGAAACTTTGTGCTCATTAAGGCAAAGAATAAAGAGTTAGAACTTTTAACCAGACAAATATTTTCCCAATGGTCATTGAAAATTATTGTAAAATACGATTTAGTTAACATAGAAATTTTAATAGAATTCCATACAAAATAGAAGCATTATCAGAGAACAAAGTCTAAACGGCAAATATGTTTGAAGAATTAATTCGTAGGTGATCTTCCAAACTTCTTTGTACTCCTCTTTCTTCTGGCCCTTCCCCAATGTATTGAAGTCGGGAGTTGATGTGTGGATTGGTTGCAGTTTTACAGTTGGACGCCCTTACTGACGCCAACCCTAGTTTTGGGGATATATTCACTAATGCGCGTTTCTGTTCAGGTTGGTAGTGTGGAATATTGTGTAGAAGTCTAACAGAGAATTGTACCAAAGAACAGAAGGAGTAGTTTAATTGATAATTGAATTGTTGAGTTTTGACAGTAACAGACTGACGAAGAAAATGAATTCTTCAAGAAGAGGAAGACAGGGCCGAAATGATTCCGAGAAGTGAAGTTGAACTTGACTAAGACGGGGGCTTTGGAAGTTGGTATGATGGACAGAAATTGATTTAGAAAATTCGTTCCGCGGTTTTCATTATACTGGGGAGATACTAGTGAGTGTAGGGAGATCCTGTACGGAAGAAAAGAAGAAGGAAGTAGGCGAAAGGGTGAAAAGATACTGGGGAGAGTGAAGGCGGAGAAGGAAAACAATTAATGCAAAAATTGCCAAACGAGTCCACAGATATATATTTCATATTTTGTGACTGTAAGCTTTTCACCTTTTGATGTCGCAGGTTTCTTAATCAATTAAAATTATTCACAAAGTCAAAACAATGTCTGAAAGTACCGGTACATAAACATTGTGTAAATTTTCTTCAAAAGATCTTATCCAATATCGCGGAAAATCAGCTCTCTTATTCCCTTAAAAGACATAATTGCTCAAAGTGTAATGTCTTGTTACATCTCTCTCCCGAACAAGAAGGCCTAGCCCTAGAAACAAAGAGAAAAAGTAAGCTTGAAGTTTTGGGTGATTTTTAATATCGTGATCATAGGAACAGGACCTCCAATTTTATGTGGAACCATATGAACGTGACCTTTCGAATTAAAAATCTTTGTTTAGTATCCCGCTAAATGCACACATGCATTTAGCGGGATACTAAACAAAGAGAGTATTACACTCTTTGGCTACCTTATTCATTATAAAATGATTTCGAATATGATAATACTTGATTCACCTCATGTCTAGAATCGCATTTAGACCAAGAATAGACGTATGCTTGGTAATGGTTGAGAACTTCATGGCAAAAAGTGCCCAAGTGCCACGTAATTGATTAGCAACCAACTTTAGAAAATTTTGCAACGAATAATAATAATAATAATAATAATAATAATAATAATAATAATAATAATAATAATAATTTCGTGTGCCTATTTCTAGCCGAATGCAGCCCTTCTAAGGCAGACCCTCCGATGAGGGTGGGCGGCATATGCCATGTGTAGGTAACTGCGTGTTATTGTGGTGGAGGATAGTGTTATGTGTGGTGTGTGAGTTGCAGGAATGTTGGGGACAGCATAAACACCTAGCCCCCGGGCCATTGGAATTTTTTTTTTTTGCCAGGGGCTTTACGTCGCACCGACACAGATAGGTCTTATGGCGACGATGGGATAGGAAAGGCCTAGGAGTTGGAAGGAAGCGGCCGTGGCCTTAATTAAGGTACAGCCTCAGCATTTGCCTGGTGTGAAAATGGGAAACCACGGAAAACCATCTTCAGGGCTGCCGATAGTGGGATTCGAACCTACTATCTCCCGGATGCAAGCTCACAGCCGCGCGCCTCTACGCGCACGGCCAACTCGCCCGGTCCGTTGGAATTAACCAATGAAGGTTAAAATTCCAGACCCGACCGGGAATCGAACCCGGGACCCTCTGAACCGAAGGCTAGTACGCTGACCACTCAGCCAACGAGTCGGACATATTCATATTATTATTATTATTATTATTATTATTATTATTAAAAATAATGTCTCAGCTATCGAGTGTCACAGCGTCTGAAATGATACCACCTATTCGCTCTGCTATCTAGCATCGAAAGCGGAATTCTTCTAGACGATTCATATGGCTGACACTGAGAGCGTCATCAGAGATCTTTCACACGTCAACAACAATGCACAGAAATAGAGTGCCAAAATATTTGGCAGTCCTTCAAAAATCGACTGCGTCAGCCGGGATAGAGCCCACGAACCTGTGGTCATAAATTGGACACTCTCATACTAATGCGTAATAAAGACAGCCGATTTAAGCGCTTTTTTAAAAAAAATCTGGATTCTGCAGGTTTTACGTCTTTACGTCGCACCGACACAGATAGGTCTTATGGCGACGATGGGATAGGAAAGGCCTAGGAGTTGGAAGGAAGCGGCCGTGGCCTTAATTAAGGTACAGCCTGGTGTGAAAATGGGAAACCACGGAAAACCATCTTCAGGGCTGCCGATAGTGGGATTCGAACCTACTATCTCCCGGATGCAAGCTCACAGCCGCGCGCCTCTACGCGCACGGCCAACTCGCCCGGTCAGGATTCTGCAGTTAACTTCTGATTTAATACATACATTCATTTAACTTAATAATAATGTAAGATAATGTCGATGCGGACATAGTGGCACCAGCTGCAACTAATTTTGTAGTTTCTCCAGCCTCACTCCTGATTATTATTTTTCCCACCCAATCTCCCTGGAATAAATTTGTCCTCTTCCGAGTCCGACGACGGCAATGATGATGATCATTATCACCATGATCATGTTGGTAGGGAGTTAATTAACTAAGCATCTTTTGTCACACAGAAATATATTAATGAATATCCCTCTTCCGACTATGGGGTTTCTTCAAGAGCAAATTTATATCCTTTTTGCTCAGCTTCCAATATGTTCACCATTTTCACTGGCATTAGATAACTGCGATTTTTGGAACTAGTAATATCTACATCCTCACGATTTAACACAAAATATTCAGTGTCAACCTGTTGACTTCGAAGAAAAGAACCCATATATAGGCTATCAGTACCTAACAGAGGCACATCCGCCACGTCAAGAAAGATTCACAAATTACTCTGACTGACGATCACTCATTGTTGGAACACAAAAGGCGGAAAATGATCACTTCGTATAGGTAATTCACGTAGTAGCGATACGTTGATACAACAATTGAATTTTCCATCGAGGTTGTATTCAAGAAAGGACACTTCTTGGAAACCACCACATTCACGTTACACCATAATAAATTATTGTCACAAACTGAACAAATCTACTTAATCTGATTCCAGCCAGGACCTGGGTCGCAGTATAAGTAAAAAACTAGCGCCAAGTTATAGAAACGTGCCGACTGACCAGCCCTGGGATCTCTGAGACGATACATATGATTGAATATTGAGGTTTACTGGAATAATTTTAACCAGGATTTTTTTTTTTTTTTTTTTTTTTTTTGCTAGTTGCTTTACGTCCCACCGACACATATAGGTCTTATGGCGACGGTGGGAGAGGAAAGGGATAGGAGTGGGAAGGAAGCGGCCTTGGCCTTAATTAAGGTACAGCCCCAGCATTTGCCTGGTGTGAAAATGGGAAACCACGGAAAACCATTTTCAGGGCTGCCGACAGTGGGGTTCGAACCTACTATCTCCCGAATACTGGATACTGGCCGCACTTAAACGACTGCAGCCATCGAGCTCGGTAACACGGAAAACAGAGTTCCCGAAGAAAGCTTGTCCTGCTTCTACTTTGTCCAAAACAAATTTTACATCCCGTCACCGATATTTGAGTCGTGCATGCAGTGGCAGATCAATGTCTGATTGTTCAAGTTAAGGAGGAGAATAAGTCCAACATATACAATGATAATTGCATGTTTGTGAATATTAACGAATAAAATAGGACATTCCTCAATTCTGATTTTATACGAACAACAGACAGTAAGACGATTTCTACATTCACTCATAAATACATAAAGCCAGTGAAATATATTCCAAGCTTTTAGGATGAATCATCGTTAAAAAACAATA
This sequence comes from Anabrus simplex, assembly GCF_040414725.1. Taxonomy (NCBI): domain Eukaryota; kingdom Metazoa; phylum Arthropoda; class Insecta; order Orthoptera; family Tettigoniidae; genus Anabrus; species Anabrus simplex. The sequence continues at coordinate 1,230,066,727 of NC_090265.1, read as the reverse complement.
GATCTCATTACGGATCAGTAGTAGACTGTCACTCCCCAGATCCTGAGACCGTGGTTTCAATTCTGGCTGTGGTAGTCCTACCTCTGAAGATCGGAAAAGTGTCCATTCGACACACTGTTTTACGACATCGGTTTGTGAGATCTCTTTAGACACGTTCGGTGTTTATTTGACCAAATTAAACACTCAGGAACAGGTCGCCCAGTACAGTTCTAGATTTTCTGGCCTTACTACCAGATGCCCTTACTGATACCAACCCTGTATTGAGGGATGTATCCGCTTTTCCGTGTTTCGTTATTATTTGTAGTGTGGTGCAGTATGTGTAAATGAAGAGTCGTGCATAGATATCCAGAGAAATTAGCCAATCGCAACTATAGTTTCCGACTCGGCAAGGAATCGAGCCCGTAATCCTCCGAATCCTGGGCTGCAACGCTGGCCATTAATCCAAGGAACCGTATTAATATTCTTTATCAAAAAATAACGTACATAGCCTACATTACAGTAATTACACGACAGCAAGTGTTTAAAGTGGATAAATAGCGCGATTAGAAATTCCTCACTACTAATCACAAGAGGGAAAGAAGGAGTTACTACTGCACTTTCGATAAATGAAGGATCTTGTAATAAGTGATAATTAAAGACTCTAGGGATCTGAAAAATCTAATTAATAGTCTACTGATAGGACTGAGAAAGAAGTAGAATTGAAGACGGATGTTCGAATTGAAAAGGTAAAAGGAAGGAGAATAGCAAATCCATATGGAAGCCATGTCAGGTTCGACTGGGTCCCTTGGTCGTCATTCCGTTCTAAAATGTTGTCTTACTCTGGGTTAAACGAAGATAATATTGTGACTTTCAATGTAGGAAAGAATACGTTCTTTTCATTTTTAAAATTGTTTAAACATGTATTCGCCTGGCAAGGAGTCATAAGACAACTCAAGTATCTTTTCTTAACGTTCAATAGATATGTGTTTCTTAAATTTCTTTACACCTTCAGAACAATACCATTGGCATGGGAAGGGACTATACATTTTATAAGAACAATTTTCTCCCATTCCACCCCCCTCTCCGCACTTTAACACCCCCTTCTCCTTCTTGTTTCCACCTCTTGAACCGCAGGCCGTTTTTATACAGATAAAACAAGTGAAGTCCATGATGCGCGTGCTTTAGCAAGATTCCAATCTCGGACCAATCTTAACTGCCCATAAAGGATTTTTAAAACCCATATATACTGGTGGTACACATATAAAAACGGCTTATCCATGTAGTAACCCACCAATTAATAGCTAAATTATGGTTATTCTCTTATACAAAAAGAAAATAACGTAACCTTTCAAAATTATATGGAACGAGTATTAATATCGATGGAAGTATTTTACGTGCAAAACTGAACCAAGTAGGTTCGTTTTCATCATGCAGCGATACATAAAGAAATAATGCCGATATATAGGCAAGTTTCTCATCACCCGTTTAAGTAAGCACCGAAAGGGATGTGTACATAGTCCACGAATTGGAACCAACTTATAAAAGAGGCTTGTAAAATGTTTAATAGCTGGGACGACTCCTTAGGGCCCGGCAGTCAAATTACTAGTAACACCACGAACGTAATACAAATAGAAAGAGACCTTCTTCCACGCAAGAGTGGCTTAAAGAGGACTTGAGATTATGTGTCAGAACTGGTAAACAACTAGTTTTGTAACTTGTCTGAATGATAATAATTAAAGCCATGTTAGGGTCTGCAATTATTTAAGATATTCTGCTTCATTAACGCACCTCAAGCCTTGCCACAAATTACTCACGGGGGACGAACGAGAATTAATGAATTCATTTTCTTATAAATTAATAGGAAGTCAGCTTTAAAACGTCAACTGCTTCGTAATAGCGTATAATTTTACCAATATTAAGTTGACATTTCAAACATGGTATTACCCTGTAAGAAAAGTGGATAGATTCCCCTTTTTCAGTGGCGTAACGTTAGTGCATGCGAGGCCTGCACTCCAGGTGGGTCCGTGGCTTAAGGGGACTGCAGACTTCCCCATAAGAAGTAAATAAATGAATAACCTTAATGATTTTTTTAATTATATTTGTTCGTGGCGTCGACCTATCAAGATATTTTGCTACTACTTTCACCATTTGAAAGGAACCTGCGTGTAAGTGGATTTGCGGAAATGTAGAGTGTTGAATGTGAGACAAGGAACGTTAAGGACGACACAAACACGCAGTCCTCAGCCCGGGGATATTAATCAATTACAATTAACAAACCCCTGACCCGGCCGGGAATCGAACCCAGAGCCGCCGGGTGACAGGCGGACGCGTTGCGCCCTACAGCACGGGGTCGGATTACCTTAATGCTACTCTGAACGGAAAAGATGACATCACGACGTGTTTACAGAGTGGACCGAAAGAAGCTTGCTTTACAGTGTGTATGTAGATTAATTGTCGGATTGTTGAATCTGCGTGCAAGTTATTGTTGTTGTGTTGAGTCTAAGAGAGCAGCCTATTGTAATACGGGGCCTATGACCTACATGTTACGTCCCTTTAAACAACAACAATCGTCATCATCATCATGTTCTAACACGAGCGGTTCGCTCCCGCACAAATTATTATTAAATCGAAACGGAAATTTATAAAGAACTATCTACGAAATTGTATGACACAAGACGGACTCTGTTAACTCAACATCGAATGTGTCATCCGTGGATATCATTGAAATCGTCAGTGCCTTTCATTCCAGAAAGTACGCTTCAGGTCCAGTTTCTTTAGAATCAAATATTGGTACAAAACATTGTTAATGCAATAACGTGTGTTTATTTGCGTTGCATTTCAATCCCTACAACATATTAAACTTTCAAAATAAATGTGTAAGTTTTGCTATCTTATAGTAAGTCCTTTGTGTGTATTAAATGTATATAGACTACATTAGTCCGACTCCTTGAATGAATGGTCGGCGCTGAGACCTCCGGTTCAGAGGGCCCCGGGTTCGATTCCCGGCCGGGTCGAGGAATTTAATCGAGTCTGATTAATTCTTATGGTCCGGGGACTGGATGTTTGTGTATGACCGAAGGCTCTCCTCTTCAAATTCAGACAACACACCACACTGCCAACCACCACAGAAACACTCAATAGTAATTACATCCCTCCCCATAGGGTTTGCGTCAGGATGGGCATCCAGCAGTAAAACAGGGCCAAATCCTCATGTGAGTGACAATTCTCACCCTCGACCCCGCAAGGTGTGGGAAAAGTGGCTTATAAGAGATACAGACTGCAATAAGATATCTGCTGTAGGTAAATGTGTATGTGACAGTGATAGGTTTTAGACAATTTCGTTGTCCGGCTCCATGGCTAAATGGTTAGCGTGCTGGCCTTTGGCCACAGGGGTCCCGGGTTCGATTCCCGGCTGGGTCGGGAATTTTAACCTCAATTAGTTAATTTCGCTGGCACGGGGGCTGGGTGTATGTGTCATCTTCATCATCATTTCATCCTCATCACGACCCGCAGGTCGCCTACGGGAGTCGAATCAAAAGACCTGCACCTGGCGAGCCGAACTTGTCCTCGGACACTCCCGGCACTAAAAGCCATACGCCATTTCATTTTTTTTTTTTTTTTTTTTTTTTTTTTTTTTACAATTTCGTTGAGAGGTCCAGTTATGTTTCGTGCAGGAGGGTCCACATCATATCCGTTACGCCTCTGACGCTATTGATCATATTGAAACCGCAAGATGTTTAGGAATGTCATTAAGGTGACGGCAGAGTAACTGATATCTGACATGGGTTCAAATGTTTGACCACCTGGTATTAATAAAAATTTCGTGTTTGAAATTCCTTCCAGTGCAATCAGTCTCAAAAGATGCCTATGCTTGTTGGCATGACAGCAAATCTACTAAAAAGCATTCCTACCGCAATCACGCTCCTAAATGCCAATCCATCTTGATGTTGAAACTGTGAACATGGGAGGCAAGTGCTTCGCAGAGTACATGGCCCGAAGTTGTGGAAGTAAGGTTTATTGAAATAATCGTCTTACACAGTATTTTTCCACATCCGGGTGGGTCTCCGGGAACGAACTGTGTCGCACATGATAATTTGGCCATGTTTTGAGAATGGATGCCCTTCCTGACACAATCCTATTTGAAGGGATGTGTTCACTATTGCGTGTTTCTCTGGTGGTTGGTAATACTGTGTACTGTGCGAATGTGAAGCGGAGTGTGTTGGGACGAACACAAACACCCAGAACTCGAATCAGAAAAATTAACCGGACGGGATTAGATTCCCCAACCCGTCCGGGAATAGAACCCTGACCCTCTGAATCGAAGGCACCAAGACTGACTATTCAGGTAAGGATTGGGACAATAACAATAATAATAATAATAATAATAATAATAATAATAATAATAATAATAATGTGGCCTCAGCTACATACTCCAATACAAACTACCAGATGCCAGTTACTCAGTTTTATTAAACATCAAATCACCAGATATGTAACCATAAATTATATTCTGATGCCATATTATTATTACCACGCAGGTTCATAATTGGGGATGCTGTAAGTACGCAGAGTCTCTGAAAAATTACAACAAACCAGGTCAATCATTTGTTGACCATCTGTATTTTTTGTTTGTATTACTCTAACGAAAACTGTGCACATTGTTGCTCTTAAGGGGTCTAGCTTTTCGAAGGTTTGAAAGTTTCAACATTTTTTTTTCTTCCAGATTAATATTTTCCCTATGACCCTACCTACAGTATGGTAGAATTTCTGCAAAATCAGGAATATATCAAACTTCATGACATAAATTATGGAAGCTGATTTAAAAGTTATTCTGTTCATCACTATCACTTGTTCCTTGTGTTTTTTCTTTTTAAACCTCGCCCACAAAACTGTGAGAATTCTGAAAATATCCAGATAAAATTCTCAATACGCGAGTGTTGGACATTGGAAAAACAAATTCTAATACTTTTAAATAACTGATTTATTGTAAATAAATCAATGAATATTCAAAATAAACTTAAATATTATAATTAAGCGGTCCGCCTATTCAATACAATATATAATTTATTATATCTAGTACATGTTTCGTCCCCTAAGGGACATCATCAGCTAATAATAAATTAACATCAATATATCAGAAATAAATATTAAAATTGGAAAGACATCTTAAAATTTTTGACATTTAAAATTTTAATATTTATTTCTGCTATATTGATGTTAATTTATTATTAACTGATGATGGCCCTTAGGGGACGAAACATGTACTAGATATAATAAATTATATATTGTATTGAATAGGCGGACCGCTTAATTATAATATTTAAGTTTATCTTGAATATTCATTGATTGATTATAGTCAATACTGGATTAGTATTACTTGAAATGAAGCTCTTAAAGCTTATCACTTGTAATGATTTATCGTAAACACGATAAATGGTTTATAAGGAATTTAATTTATAATGCACCATTCTTCATTGCAGAAGTGACTACTTAATATTTGTTTTGTTATCATCGTTGATATCACGTTAATTGCCATTAACACAATTTAACATGCCTTGCGAAATCGGAAATCGAGGTTAACGACGAACGTGTCCCATCATGAGTTTATCTCAGAGCTTCCACAGTTGAGTCTTAAAATGTAATGTATGCTAAAATATTGCACTGCGTTAATTTACAGTTAATTTAGTGGGGATATTTCTGGTTAGTTCGTGGTTACGGAGAGGTAGGAGTGCGATGAATGGAATGTTTGAAAAGAGGGACTACAAGGATATTGTAAATGGCTGTAGCTGCTATTCACGAGGAGTTTCAGTGACTCGAGAATTGTTTCGAGTAGTAATTTTAATCGAAAGTAAAATATAGAAATGATAGAATATCCTACAGCGCCAATTTTAAAACTGACAAATGTATACCGGCCCCGCGGTCCATGAATAGCGAGCCTGTCTTTCACCCGGAGGCCCTGGGCTCAATTCCCGAACAGGTCAGGGATTTTTGTCTCAGTCTGAGCGCTGGTTCTATGTCTATTCAGCCTACGAGAGAACAATACAATTGAGGAGATATCTGACGGTGAGATAACGGTCCCATTCAAGAAAGCCAAGAATAACGACCGAACCTTGTGATCATCAGGCCTTCGGGCTCAGTAGTGGTTGCTTGATAGGCCAAAGCCCATTATGGCTTTTGTGTCATGGCGATGGGTTGGGGGTGTTTTGGATATCCCTGTTTCTCAAAAACCCCTTCATATACAATTTTAAAATTCGCAGGGCTATATTTGGCATCTCTTCTAAGTTCACAGAGTGAGTTGGCCTTGCGGTTAGGGTCACGTAGCTATGAGCTTGCATTCCGGAGATAGTGGGTTCGAATCCCTCCGTCGGCAGCACTGACGATGGTTTTTCCGTGGTTTCCCATTTTCACACCAGGCAATGCAGGGGCTGTACCTCACTTAAGGCCACGGTCGATCCCTTCCCAGCCCTAGCCCTTTCTCATCCTTCCGTCACCGAAATCCTTTGATGCGTTAGTGGGACGTTAAACCACTAGCAAAGAATAAGTAATTCTAAGTTCACTGTGCAATTTTTCTGTGTTTATCTGATTTTCCTCTTATCCCACACTTCCCATACCGGTCGCCTTGATCAAGCTGGAAAGCAGAAATGAACTCGTCGGGGGCTGATAAAAAACGGGGTTTAATGAACCAGGGTTGAAGAGGATGTACATTTGAAGATGGCAGTGTGTAATTTTCTGCTTCTTTTTTTTTTTTTTTTTTTTTTTTTGGTTGCGTCGCACCGACAGATATGTCTTATGGCGACGATGGGATGGGAAAGGCCTAGGAATGGGAAGGAAGCTGCCGTAGCCTTAATTAAGGTACAGCCCCAGTATTTGCCTTGTGTAAAAATGGGAAACCACGGAAAACCATCTTCAGGGCTGCCGACGGTGGGGTTCGAACCCACTATCTCCCGAATACTGGATACTGGCCGCACTTAAGTGACTGCAGCTATCGAGCTCGGCAATTTTTTCTGCTTCCATGTTTGTCTTTGCCTCCTTTACTATTGCTCTGTCTTCCGATGCTGACCTTTCATCCATTTATTTATTTCTATTGATGTTCCTATCTTTTTACATGTGACTTGATCTGGCACGTGTTTTTTTTTTTTTTTTGTTTTCCTTTTCATTACTTGTAACAAAATTGATTTTTACGATTTGAATAATAATTATGATTTCCGTTTTCTTTCTTTCTTTCTTTCTTTCTTTCTTTCTTTCTTTCTTTCTTTCTTAATCTGTTTACTCTCCAGCGTTGGTTTTCCCTCGGAATCAGCGAGGGATCCCACCTCTACCGCCTCAAGGACAGTGTTCTGGAGCGTGAGATATTAGATCGGGGATCCAACTGGGAAGGATGACCAGTACCTCACCCAGGCGGCCTCAGCTGCTATGCTGAACATGGGCCTTGTGGGGAATGGGAAGTTTGGAACGGATAGACAAAGAAGAGGGAAGGAAGCGGCCGTGGCCTTAAGATGGGTACCATTCCGGCATTTGCCTGGAGGAGAAGTGGGAAACCACGGGAAACTACTTCGAGGATGCCCGAGGAGGGAATCGGATCGTCCTCCACTCAGTTGACCTCCCGAGGCTGAGTGGATCCCGTTCCAGCCGTCGTACCACTTTTCAAATTTGGTGACAGAGCCGGGAATCGAACCGGGGTCTTCAGGGGTGGCAGTTAATCACACTAACTTCTACACCACAGAGGCAGACATGATTTTCTTTTACTTAAAATTTATTTAAGGGAACACGTATTGCATAAATCTCTGTAATTCAGATAATGAGAAAGATTTTTCTACGGTTTAGATTCAATGGCTTTACGCATTGTTCTAAGAAGTTGATGAAAATTATAATTGCTTCCCTTCAGTAGTTTGTCATATAGAGGTACAGACTATGTTAAAAAAAAATGTAAAGTACAAGAAACTAAGGTCGTAGACGTTATGAATATGCACTTCATATCTAACCAATTACTGGATTCTAGGCAATCAAATGCTACCAACGTAATGAATGAAGCTTTCTGTACAAATTCGTGGAAACCAAGACATTCTGTATTAGGTGATTTAGGAAGCGGAGAGCTTTCAATATAACCTCATTAAAATAGAATGTTTAAAAACTATAAGTTGGTAAACTTTAGGAACTTGATTTTAAGACCATTTTCTTACCACGAAATGTTAAATTATTTTCTGGCGTAAAAATCTAAAAAAAAAAAAAAGGGAGGTTTTTAAAATCACGGATTCCGAATTCCATTTACACTGAAAGGTTATAGAGTCTTCTCAGCATCCAATTAATTCGTACGGCTTGTCTGCCGTAGTAATTTAGATAATTACAGATCCGTGCCGTCGAGTAAACTGAAGAATTAAACACATGCCCAATGAAAAGAAAATAAAGAATATGAAAGCAGCTGAAGTGAAGAAAAGGCTGCCAAACCTAGGCGGTACAGACGTGGTTGGTTCATCCGGATGGACATGGGATGGATTCCTCTTCGGGAAGTCGAAAAATTTAAGAAACTAGATTTTCACTTCTGGAAAGGCATATGACCCTGAGGTTCACTCGGCCTACGCCAAATCTGAGTCCAGATTAATTACTGGGCGCAAAGATGCGTGAGTATAGGTTTAACTATTCCATCATAGATAGCGGAAGTTTTCACCTTCTACTGCTCCGAGGGCCTTCAGCACCTGTATGGAGGTGGCTTCTTTTGGCTAAAGAGAACAATGTCGTTGCACTATACACTTATACAAAATTATGACTCCAGTTTGCTCAACATTTTCACAGCAACGGGTGCTAAAATATGTTGACAATTTTTTATTTCAGGGCAAGACAGCGGGACGCATAAAATAAGTGTTTTTGTCTCCTCTAAACTAGAATGTGTTTGATAGGTTTGCAACTGGCATAATTTGCATACATGAGTGGAACGTGATGGCACTGTCAGTTCGGCCCTGGGGTAATGATGTTTAGAACAAGTATCCCGTAAAGTCTGATCTCAGATGACCCGTGACGGCCACCTACCTGGACACTGAGCCACGGAGCGGAAAGCTTGAGAGACATGGTGCCACAGCCAGTTCCCGGAACACACACTTGACATGCCTGGCACAGAAAGCTTCCTTCCTTCACAATAGCGCCGCGCCAATTGGCCGCCTGGTCTGACTCCCATACTGCTTAAAGTAAGTAATGGCATTATGTTTGCTGTTGACATTATTCTCTTTAAAATAATTATTTGGACTTTTCAATCGATCGACACACGGCTGCGTTCTAAATTATTTCGGGCGGGTGATCAAATTAAACAATGCTAAAAGCAGTAAAAACTTACTACGTCGTGGTCGTCCAACTTACGCAATGAGGAGGTATCAGAAGATTTAAAAGAAAAAGAAGAAGGCCCGTTGGGTAGATACCAAGCAAGAAATCAATGTTATTAATCAAACAACCGACAAGGAATTATATATATATATATATATATATATATGAAAGAACACAAGATAAATGTGAAAGGAGGAATTAAAAAACAAGTCGGTTTATGATTTATTTATTTATTTATTTATTTATTTATTTATTTATTTATTTATTTATTTATTTATTTATTTATTTATTTAATTTATTTATTTAGTTAGTTAGTTAGTTAGTTAGTTAGTTAGTTAGTTAGTTAGTTAGTTAGTTAGCTTATGGTACAAGTTTAGCCACGCTCAAGTTGAGGAAGAAATAGCATGATAAAAACATAATGAGTGATTTACAAAACAAACTAAATATTAAGAAAGAGAAAGAAAACACAATCTAGGAGTGGAGAGAGATATGTAAAACAGATAAAAGACAGAAAACTACAAAATCAGAAATGAGGCAAAATATAAATATATATAGCCTACATACATTAACAGATAAAAAACGTGAACTGAACTAGGATTGTTGTTATAGCCGCTGAATAACCATTATTGACGCTGCCAAAAGGTCATCGATAGTCTCGGAGAAGGCTCTGTGGGTTGCATTGTCTGTTATTCTTCCCCGCAGGTACAGCATGGAGTAGGCAAGGAATCAATGTGATTGCATAATTAACCATACAGAAACTAACATGAAAGATACGGGCCAGATGTGATAGAAGAGACTGAAAAGACAAGAGAGACATATCTGGAGATTGTGTTCAGCAATCCACTCAATGGCTACATCAGCCGCATCATCAATGTCCTGTAATGAGCCGCGAAAAAGTCGTCGATTGTAAATCAGTGACTCCATGGTTTGGAGCACGGCGCTATAGCCAAAGCATAGCAAAATAAATAAATAAATAAATAAATAAATAAATAAATAAATAAATAAATAAATAATTTAAGGAGAGAATAATCACATCTGCCTTAGTCGGTATAATGGTGTATGATCTCTGTAGAAAGTCGGTGCAGGTCATTCTAGATAACACCCATGGGCGACCACCGGGAAACTTTTATTATTATTATTATTATTATTATTATTATTATTATTATTATTATTATTATTATTATTATTATTATTATTCTCTTATGGAAAGATTATCATCCAAGGCAATTCCGGTTCCATGGCATGCTGGCTGTCGGACTAAGGGATACCGGAAACTTTATCTTCATTTCATAGTTGTCACTTATTCTGTTTAGCAATTTCCACTCTGTGAAAAGCTATACTGTTGTTTTAGGCACGCATACAAAGTTTCCAAGCCAGAGGAATTAACCGATGAAGGTTAATATTTCCAATCCGGCCGGGAATTGAATTCGAGATCCCTTAGTCGGACGGCCAGAATGCGATGTAGCAAGAATTGCCTTGGATTGTAATCATTCAATAATAATAATAATAATAATAATAATAATAATAATAATAATAATAATAATAATAATAATAATAATTGTTCCGGGGTTTGTGTGGAACGCAGAGATGGTGAAAGAAGGTGCGGGCTTGAATGGGTCTAACTACAATATCAAGAATTGAATTAAAATTGTAAAAGGTTATATTTCTTTTAGAACTTCAAACTTAACATTTTTTTTTTTTTTTTTTTTTTTTTGCTAGGGGCTTTACGTCGCTCCGACACAGATAGGTCTTATGGCGACGATGGGATAGGAAAAGCCTAGGAGTTGGAAGGAAGCGGCCGTGGCCTTAATTAAGGTACAGCCCCAGCATTTGCCTGGTGTGAAAATGGGAAACCACGGAAAACCATCTTCAGGGCTGCCGATAGTGGGATTCGAACCTACTATCTCCCGGATGCAAGCTCATAGCCGCGCGCCTCTACGCGCACGGCCAACTCGCCCGGTTTAACAATTTTTCACTGAATGAACATCACAATGAAACATCAGGTACAATGACAATTTCAAAAATTGGAAAATTCAAGATTTTGACCTTAACAATTCAGGGCTACAAGCCCCTAAGATACAAATTTACAACTAAAAGTGGTATTGTTTAGTTAAGGACAGAAATTCCCTAATCCAACAGCACTTGCTCCCAAAATACAATATCTTGCCTTCCAGAGGCACACTTCACTCTTACAAAACTTTGAAAAGAGCTTACAGGCTCTCAGTTTCTACCAGCCTACTCAAGGCAACATTAAAACTTACAATTTCTGGGCTCTCAAGGCACCACTTATAAATTGAAAATAACTTTATACAGGGGTATCTAGTACCTTACCTACAGGGCCTTTGCGAAAAAGAACGGCCCGAACACAAACTGAATGGAGGCGAAAACTGCACTCCGAGGTAATGAAATATTAAAACCTATAGGGGTCCCAGCCGATGAAGCAGGGGTTATTCCCACACTACTGAGGTGGCTCGCATGGAAATTACTTTACCACATTATAGGAGAACACCGTTACAAAACGTAGTCACCTCAAACCAAGATGAAGGAGAGCTCGAGAGGGTAATTCACTCTCTATCCCCGATTTACAGTTAAAGATTTTATGAAGTTTTTACATTAGCCAAAAGAAAAGTTATATTTTAGAAAAGTACTGTTACATAATTAAAGATTCGGACCTTCCCCTCGAATAAAGCTGCGGAGGTAGCAAGAAAGAATGAAGTTATGTGGCCATTACCTTATAGATGTTCTGCTGACCGAAGAAGAGGCGGCCCCGCCACCTGCCTTAACACACACACACACACACACACACACACACACACACACACACACTCATCAGGATGGTTATCAATTTACAAAGAAACATGAAAAGCCTCAGTTTTTATACCCTCAGGGAAGGTTCGAGATCATTCAAGACTAATCTGGACAAACCCTCTTAATTTTTATTGGCAGATTTAAAGTGAACAAGACATGCGGGATTGGTTGAAAATTAATTATCAAAATTTATGATTGGTCCGATTCAAAACTGGCGGAAAGAAGAGGAAGTGTTGCCAATCCAAAAATAAATGAACATAGATATATTTCAGAGGTGACATCTTCTGATTAAAGTTCCAAGTTCGTGTAGTTTCAGTTTCACCTTTTGACACATAGAGGAGTTCATTGAGGCGCTTATTTTGAATGCGCGGCGTTGAGGTGTACCTCCCGATACAATAATCATAATAATAATAATAATAATAATAATAATAATAATAATAATAATAATAATAATAATAATAATAATAATATAATAATAATAATAATAATTCAGATATTCCTATCGAAATTCCGCCTATTTTTTGTTAAGAAGACCAAAGGTTCCCTGTTCACCAAGGAGGGAAAGGACTTCTAAGAAATGGGGTCACACCTAATGACATCCTGAAATGTGATACTCTCCGTCCAACAAAAGTGTAGTATTATAGCAATATTGCAAACTTTGAGCGGTGAAGACTTGGGAGACGAACAGCTAGACTAAGCGGAATGTTCCGAGCTGTCAGTGGAGGCATGATTTGGCATGGCATTAGTGGAAGAATAAGTAGGAGTCGAGTTTTTAAAATTATGAAAGTTCATAATATGAAGATAAATTTGGAATTCAAGAGGAGAAATAATCATTTATAGGAAGAGGAATTAGGGACTGGAATAATTTACCAAGGGGGATGTTTGACTAATTTCCAAATTCTTTGATATAATTTATGTAAAGACACTAGGTAAACAAACGATGGGGAATCTGCCACGTGGGTGGCAGATTAGTGGTGATTGATTGATTGATTGATTGATTGATTGATTGATTGATTGATTGATTGATTGATTGATTGATTGATTGATTGATTGATTGATTGATTGACCATGGAATGAAACAATAGAAATGGCGTTGTGCACAGCAAGCCAAATCGAATTAATAATAATAATAATAATAATAATAATAATAATAATAATAATAATAATAATAATAATAATAATAGTAATAATAATAATAATAGTATCCAGTATTCGGGAGATAGTAGGTTCGAACCCCACTGTCGGCAGCCCTGAAAATGGTTTTCCGTGGTTTCCCATTTTCACACCAGGCAAATGCTGGAGCTGTACCATAATTAAGGCCACGGCCGCTTCCTTCCCACTCCTAGCCCTTCCTTGTCCCATCGTCGCCATAAAACCTATCTGTGTCGGTGCGACGTAAAGCAACTAGCAAAATAATAATAATAATAATAATAATAATAATAATAATAATAATAATAATAATAATAATAATAATAATAATAGGGTCCTAGGAGTCAACCTAGGAGGGATCTTCACGGCCCTGGCAAATGGGAGTGAAATGCGTCGTTGCGACCATCTGCAACAATAACGTATTGGATTCAGCAAGAGAATCCAACTAGCCGCTTTCACTCCAACTCCAGCACGTAACCTAAAAGAGGTGCCCCTGTTAAGCCGAGCAACCCAGTGGAAGGTTGGGTAACCAATCCCAGCGGGAAACTGGGTCGGTGAACCGATCAGTGCTGGGGGCTCCAAGCTCACAACCTTGGTAGTACCTTGGTCGGTGCGAAATATCACCGACCCCAGTCTACAGTTTTTCAACTGTGAAAAAAGCATGGTGGAAATTTCAGCTAAAGCTACTACCCCAGGTGGTAACCAATCCAACGTCGTCTTGTACGACGTTAGCGGGCCTTCGGATTCTGGGGAGCCTGCACCGACATGCTCGGAGGTATCGGAGACTCCACGAAAGATCAAACATAGAGCCAAGAATTTCTTTGCTACCTTTAATGCCAATTCTCTCCATAAGGTAGGAAAACTGAAACAGCTCACAGATATCCTATCAGAACAGCAAATTTTGATTGCAGCAATTCAGGAAACGAGATTTACAGATGAGCAGGCCTTTGAATCTGGAGGTTACAGGATCTTCAAGGGTAAACCTGGTAAACGTGTCATACAAACTGTCCCCCACCTTGGCACAGCATTTGTAGTCAACAAAATGATAACAAATTTCACCTCTGTGAATAGCAGAGTCTCGACTATGTCCTTTCGAAGCACAAATAAAATGTATACTATTGTGAACGTTCATGCGCCGATCAACCAAGCGAACAAGAGAGACCCAGAGTTAACTAACAGATTCTGGGAAGAACTTGAGGAGATTTTATCCAACATTCCAGACAAACATACCACAATCGTGCTTGGAGATTTCAATGCCCAGGTAGGCAAAGAGAGAAAGTTCCGAAACATCGTTGGAAACTATCCTGCTCACCAGAGAACAAATCGTAATGGAGAAAGGCTAATAGAGCTGTGTAAGGCATATAACCTCGTACTGAAGTCTACTGCTTTTAAGCACCTGCCCAAGAAACAGAAGACCTGGAAATCCCCAAATCACCACCTTGGTGAATTCCAGATTGATCATGTCGCGATCGCACGGAAGGCGCAAAGAGAAATTCAGAATGTTAAAGTTCTAAGACAAGCAAAACTGGACTCAGATCACTATCTATCCAAGATAAAAATCAAACTGCTCCCGAGAAACACAAGGAGAGTTCGAGCCAAAAGGATTGAGAGATTTGATAGAGAAAAACTAAGATCTAACCATGAGTTCACTCAGAAACTACAATCGGTGGATGCGGAGAATTGGAAACAACTGCGCGAGGCCCTGGTCAAAACAGCTAAAGAGACGGTTCAATTTACTAAGCCCAGGAAGCATGCTTGGTGGAACAGTGAATGCGATGCAGCGATAAAGCAAAGACAGTTCGCCTGGCAGAAATGGAACTCGCTAAAGAACCAAGTCAAGTGGACAAACTTCTTGAATGAGAGAAAGTGTGCAGCAAAAACCATCCGCAGCGTTAAACGTGCTTTTGATAAACACCAGCTGGCTCAAATTGAGGAGGATTTCAAGAAGAACAATACACGCGACTTTTATAAAACATTTAAAAGCAACTTGAGGAAATACGACCCACCGAGCCTACAGTTCAGAGATTCCAATGGAAACCTAGCCCATAACGACAAGCAAAACTGCCGGATCCTTGCAAAATACTTCGAATCCCTTCTTAACTGCGAGGCCCCAATGTCCAGATTCACATTTGAAGATAAAACAACAGTCCACCGAGATTCAGCTCCACCTACGAAAGAGGAAGTCAGACAGATTATCCAATCCTTGAAGAATAATAAAGCACCGGGTGAAGATTCGATAATAGCTGAATTGTGGAAGTTTGCTAGTGACAATGCAGTGGAGAAATTAACGGACATCATACATGAAATCTGGAATACTGAAAGACTTCCAAGTGACTGGACATCTGCCCTAATCCACCCACTTCATAAGAAAGGCGACAAGTCGGATGTCAACAACTATCGCGGCATCTCCCTCCTACTTATAACCTACAAAATTCTCTCGAAAGCTCTTCAAATCAGGGCAGAAGAACAGCTAGATCCAGAGCTGGGTGATTACCAAGGAGTTTTCAGGAAGAGACGGTCATGTGTGGAGCAGATTATGAATCTGAAATCTGTCCTTTCATATCTTAAACTAAGGAGCAAGCCTTTTGTAGTAACGTTTATCGGCTTTAAGAAGGTCTATGATTCAATTGATAGAACTATCCTACTTCAGATCTTAAAGGAATTTGGCTTGGACGGTAAAACAAGAGTGATCACCCAACAGACTCTCACCAACACCATCTCAAAAGTGAAGTTTAGAGGAGAGATTTCAGAGGCCTTTGAAATACGGGCAGGAGTTAGGCAAGGAGATGGTCTCTCACCTCTGTTGTTCAACTGCGTTCTTGAGAAAGTGATCCGTGAATGGCGCAGAGAAATGAGTTATGAAGGAGTCGAAAGCGGAGTCAGACTAGGCCACAAGAACAAGAACCTTTCAATTGACTGTCTAGCATTTGCAGACGATCTCGCGGTTTTCGCTGATTCCTTGGATGTGGCCACGAAGCAGATCAACCAGCTTCAAACACAAGCTGCAAAGGCGGGCCTCCAAATCTCCTTTGAGAAAACGAAATTCATTACAAACATCAAACTGGCGCCAAGTGAGCTAGAAGGGACTCACAGAAATGTCAAGCGAGTTGAAAAATGTAAGTATCTTGGTGAATGGATATAACCTAACTTGTCCGAAAAAGAAGCCTTTTCCTCACGCATGAATAAAATGGAAATGGCTTTCCATCTGACTAAAAATGTCTATAACAAAAGATCTATATCTCTGAATGCAAAAATCAAACACTATTGCACTGTTATCCGGCCAGAGGCTCTATATGCAGCGAAATGTCTCGCCATGAACAAAAAACGCATGATGGAGAAATTGGAGGCCAAGGAAAAGATTTTGAGAAAAATCTTAGGTCCAGTCAAAGATAACGGCGAGTTTAGGAGACGGCACAACCAGGAGTTGTACTCGCATGTGGAGAAAATAACTGATGTGATGCGAAAAAGGAGGATTACTTTTGATGGACACATGGCCTGAATGAATTCAACACTGTTAACCATCCGCATTTTCACTTTCCTCCAAGAGAAAAAGGCAAAGGGGGCATGGTTCAGTGAGGTACAGAAAGCTCTGCAGGAGATTGGGATCTCATTTGAAGATATCCAGGAGCGTGTCCCACTTAAGAAAAAAGCCGAAGATGAAAACTGGAAAGGCATGGACGGAAGAACGAAAGGAGCAACACCGTATACGAATGAAGGAATACTGGACCAACATTAAAGCTCAAGGGAAACAGTTGAAATGACGTGGTCCTTAGTTGGCCGAAACGAAATAATAATAATAATAATAATAATAATAATACAAGCTTAACTACGGAGTTGCAGATTTTTAGTGGACGGACTCGCAACCAAGTTCTATATTTCGACAGTGCTGCTATCTAGTAACGAAAGCGGAACTCCTCTGGATGATCTCCATGTCGGAGTTGATTGAATTTACTCGGGTAACAGAGTACGCCACCAATTCCTTTTCTTTCTTTTTTTTTTTTTTTTTTTTTTTTTTTTTGCTGGTGGCTTTACGTCGCACCGACACAGAGATAGGTCTCATGGCGAAGATGGGATAAGAGAGGCCTAGGAGTTGGAAGCGGCCTTGTCCTTAATTAAGGTACAGCCCCAGCATTTTCCTGGTGTGAAAATGGGAAACCACAGAAAACAATCGTCAGGACTGCCGATAGTGGGATTCAAACCCACTATCTCCCGTATGCAAGCTCATAGCCGCGCGCTCCTAACCGCACGGCCAACTCGTACCAACAACAATGACATGGAGTCAACAGACTTTAAATTGCCTTTCTAAAATCGACTACCTCAGTCGAGATCGAACCTGTGAACTTGGGTAATTCAGTCGGACAAGACCACCTATCCGGCAAGGCAGCATTTACGAGAGTTAGGTGAAACTAACTAAAATGCACTTAACCCTTTTAGAAATTCCAGTTATACGTAAAGAAATTTTATGAAATGTAAGTGTTCTGCTTGTTCTATCACTTTTCCCACAGCTGTGGGGTCGCGGGTTCGAAGTAGGTAGCACGTGTGGATTTTGCCCTGTTTTACGGCCAGATGCCCTTCTTGACGCAACCATATGTGGGGGATGTATGGTAATTACTATTATGTGTTTCTGTGGTTAAGTGGCTAAAATCAATAACAAATAGTAACAGAACTCACGACTACAAACTGGTAGCTAAAGTAAACATTCTAATGAGTCTCAAAATTCACGACTCCGGACAGCAGGTGCTTGCGATGACCGCAGGAGGGATGAGATGCGCGGTGACTTACGCTTCCCTTTCTAGTCGCCTCTTGCGAAAGGTTGTTGAATGAAAGCGATGGAGGTGTATTATTATTATTATTATTATTATTATTATTATTATTATTATTGTTATTATTATTATTATTATTATTATTATTATTATGCTGTTATCTTAAAGCTAAAAATACATTTTTTCCCTTTCACATAACTTTATAATAATGACGTGTGGCCACCGGGGAGGTCTGGTGCAAGTCTTTAGGGACGACGCCGAACAGGCGACCTGCACTTCTGTGAGGAGGAGGCCCTACCTAAGATGAAGTCTAATGATGAAGACGGCACGAACACCCAGTCCCCGAGCCATAGGAATTAAGTAATGTAAGTTGAAATCTCTGACCCGACCGGAAATCGAACCCGGGGCCTCCTGGACTCCTTGGACCAAAGGCCAGCATGCTAACCATTTATGCATGCAGCCGGACGACATAAAATTAAAGTAGGTATAGTGCCCGTTGCTAGTTAAAAGAAACTGTCAGTTGGTAGTACTGGGGCTTAGTTCCATTATGCGGCCAGAAGGTAGCATTTACTTGAATGTGGAATTTCATTTAGAGTTATTAAGGATTAAGACGGTTAATTAACTCATTTAGTTTCACCACTTGGAGATTCATTTGGAAAACAGGCGTATTTCTATTTTTCGTAGTAAGAGTTCATCTATTCGTTTGTTTGAAACGATTATCCAACCGACACGCTTAAACCGAAAAAAATATTCATGACGCATCCGATTTTTCTGCGCGATAGAAATGAATGATATATGAAACTCAGTAGATTATTTGATTTGATTATTCATTCGAATATTTAAATAATCGGATGGAAGTTATTCGATCATTAAAGGTATTCCATTACCTCATCACTAATAGGGTGAACTTTTATCCATTCAAGGAAGAACTGCCCTGCTCGTGAGTTTTGAGACTGGCCCAGGTAAGAAACCTACTCTTACTAATCCTCTTCCTGAAATTCGTGAGTTTTGAGACTCGTGAGTTTTGAGACGACACGGTTTCTGTGGTGGTTGGTAGTGTGGTGTGTTGTCTGAATTTGAAGAGGTTATTTTTACGAGAAACACGAATACCCAGTACCCAAGCCAGAAGAATTAACCAGATGCGATTAAAATCTCCGAACAAACCGAGAATAGAATCCGTGACCCATTGAACTGAAGGACTAAACGCTGACCATACAGCCAAGGAGTCCGACAACGAAGATGAAATATTATTATTACTTATTCATCTCGTACTGACTGAGGGCAGTCGTTTTACAATACATTTCTCTTAATTTGAACAAGCAAATGTGTCAGATTGGTGAGTAATTGCCTACATCTCAGCTTTCTGTTTCCCATGACTGCACCATCTTATCTCCAGTTGGCAGACGTGAAAGTGCCAGCTTCCCATCATAACGTTCTCTCAGAATTCGTGCCGTTCAGTCTCTTCCTCGTTCTCCTCATTCCTGTATGACTCACACCTTGCTCCAGTTTTGTTTGAACACGAAGATGACTTCCGTTGTTCACAAAATATACACACTTCCTTTAAATTAGACTTTCAGCATTTTAGGTCATGTCAAATGCATGTAGTACTTCAAAAGTAATATCAAGTACAGAGCTAATATGGAGAAACGGACACTGGTGAGATCTGAACACCCAGCCATCGGCTTCGGCGAACGATATTCTAGAGATTGAGCTACTATGAGCTTGGTATTCTTGTTGTGTTTTTTCGTCATCTTTAGAGTACGGTATCCTCGTTGAAGAAACCCAACCTTCTATGTCACGATGCTCTTCCTTAAGACTGGTCACGCTTCCAGGCCACATATGGATATGTAGTCCATCAGAACAATTTTCATAGTGTTCATTTTCCTACTTTTGTGTGCAAAGGAAAATTAACCTTGCCGAAAAGTACTGTAGGATTGTATGGTTGCGCGACGAATTTATTCACTCTTACAGTATACTGTATTTGGTTCGTTTTCCTTTACACTTTCGAACATTTTTGAACATTGTGACAGACGAGGTTTGGTTTCTTTAACGACTATAGGACGAAACCCTCCTTCTTTGCACCCATGTTATTAGTTTCATGCATATCGATGACCTAGTTCTAATACTACGTATCTCACAATGCTCTTCCTATCCATTATCTTCCTTAAGACTGCTCACGTCTCCCAGCCACATGTGGATATGAGTCCTTCTGAACATTCTTCTTTGTTATTTCCCTATACCTACTTGTAAAGGAAAATGAACCCCAAATACAGTATACTATAGGAGTGGGTAAATACGCTACGCAACATATAGGCCTATTCCTAGATTACGGTGCAATATTATATGGCTGAAAGAACTTGGTAGCCCCTGCTTATTGCAATGATATTCACTATTTATTGTCAAACGTAACTCATGGCACCAAAATGCAGTCTTCACTCAGTGACTGCTTTCAAATATCAGTTTAAAACTATAATGGCTCTAAACTGATATTTCCTCAACGGGGCATCTGCCGCTGTAACCAGATGGAAACATTGTCAGGAAGGGGTTCGCAATTAATTGATAAAGAAGATGGAGAATGAACTCAATTATTTTGCCTCTGCATATGAACCGGTTTCTATGGTACGGTTGAGGCGAACGGAGCTAAGGGAAATTTAGGAAAAAATTCGGTATTCAATTATTACACTGTAATAGGTATAGAAGTTTAAAGGGCCATAGCCCCAGATACAAACACATGTCCTGTAAGAAGAAGCGCGTAGTTATTTGCAGATTAAGAAAGTCAGTACAATCTATAACAGATCTTCCATTTGCAGCTAGCTCTATGACTTCAAATACGAAGGTCGATCAAATATAAACCGGATTTTTCTTCCTAAACATCAACAGTTGGTACGACTGGCCCCGCGCTTCTGCTATGCTTAGACGGGACCGTTAGGAGTGGGGAGAGCGTCCTATTAGATATTTCCCGCGTTTAGTCAGTGACGCTCACGATGTCGGAGCAACAGGTGCACACCACCACTACGCAACGCATAATTATAAAATTTCTTGCTCGTGAATGAGTTACAGCGGCGAAAGTTTGCCAGAGATTGACTGCACAGTTCGGTGATCTAACATTGTCAAGGACGCGTGTGTTTGCCTGGCATGAAAAGTTCAATGAAGGACGAGAACGTGTGGAAAATCAGCAACACGATCTCCGTCCTCGGAACAGCATTACAGACGAAAACATACGTGCGGTTAAAGACATTATTGACGACGATCGACGGGCGAGAGTATCAGAAAATACAGAACAGGTCGGAATCAGTTATGGGAGCTGTCAAGCAATCATCACAAACGAGCTACATTTCCGTAAAGTGTGTTCAAGATGGATCCCTCGCCTTTCGACCGAAAATCTGAAGTTGTGGCGTTTGGAGGGTCTGTCAGAGTCTTACAGCAAGATTTACGGAAGAAGGGGATGCATTCTGAGCCAGATCGTCACCTGCCATAAAATATGGGTCCACCACTACACTCCTGAATCCAAACAAGCCAGTAAGGAGTGGCGGAGGAAAAGGGAGGCAGCACCAGTGAAAGCCAAGACTCGACTGTCGGCTGGCAAGGTTCTTGCAACCGTTTCCTTTTTCGATCGGCGAGGCATTTTGCTGATTGATTTTTTGCATGAGTGACGCACAATAATGCTGCTTACTACTACGAGCTGTTGAACAATGCGAGGGTTGGATATCACCGCAAAAGACGAGACCAACCGATTCGACAGGTCATTGTTGTATATCGGTTAGGAGCGGGACCGGGGGGTGGGAGGGATAGGTGTGCTAGGCTTCGGTCCGTCAGATCGCCACTGCTAACTATCAACCATGCGTTACTCATCGTATATACTCATTACATAACAGAGTGCTGGTATTTTACTCCCGTTTACGTCTACATCCTTGCAGGAAGACACTGCCGGGCTGCTGTTATAGGAGCAATATAGGTTTTTTTTGGTAGATCTGCTAGAATGAAAGGAAATCCTTCAGGTTTAGTGTTCTCTTTGATTGGTTGGAGTCGAACCCGTGATCATGGGTCGGACACCACCACTGATCTCCCGAGGAAGCTAATTAACCAGTGAAGGATGGGTACGACCAATGTAAATTCCAACATTTTTATTTAATAATAATAATAATAATGGGGCATGGCATCCGTATAGGCTTGGTGGTGACCTAAAGAGGATAAAATGAATGAAGAAGACGTCATAAACACCCAGTCACCTAGCCAGGGGAATTAACAGTATGACGGGGTTGATTCCGAAAACTGAACCGCGCCCATCGGACTAAAGGCAAGCATTCTATCCATTTAGCCATAAAGCCCGGACTTTCATTTGTTAAATCTTAGGCGACCATCTCCACTGATCAGGGGTTGAGCATTGGCAGTAGCAGAGGCCAGGCCAGTAGCTTGTGAAGCAGCCTTGACAACACAGCAGGCTTCTCCGTTGGCTATTGGCTGCAACTCAAAACGATGAACGCTTGACGTTCAATAAATCAACCATCGAAAAGCGGTAACCTAAGTCTAGTGATAGCCAACGTCTTTATCCCAGCATACACCAGTGACACCGCTTATAATTTGATAATAGAAACTAGTGTCCAACCATCGCCACCTTGAGCTTCCTCTTGGTCACTTACCCTCCTTGGTCGAGAAGATGAGTATTCTCCCAACTAACGTATCATCGTTGAAGGAACAAAAGCTCATATGTCACAATGTTCTTCGTATCCACTATTTCCCTTAAATACATCAGAAGTGGGAATGGTAGTAGGAGTGGGTAAATATGTCATTCAAATATAAGCCTACATTCCTACAGAACAGCACAGTAAGGTTCTTTTTTTCTTTATACTTTCGCATAGGAAAATGAACACAACGAGTATTGCTCTGATGGACTACATACCCATATGTGTTTGGGAGGCGTGACCAGTATTAAGGAAAAATAATAGATAGAAAGAGCATTGTGGCATGGGGAATGTTTCTTCATGGACGGCATCCTCATCCATTCGCCTCATATGGCCCCACGACCGAAATAATTTTTTTTTATGCACAACCATAGAGTTCCTTCCTGACTTAGCCTCATTTCGTTATAGCGAGTGCCCTTCTACCATTGTTCTCACCTGTTTGAACCAGAAAGAATACTTGCTACTATATGTCTGTTATTTCTAACTTACTAATAAGATACACTGAGTCCACCCACCGTTCACTCACGCACAGAAATGACGGTTTGAAACCAGACCAATATAAAGGGAGTTTCATCTACTTGAAAACATATTTCTCTTCGGTCCAGTGCTGGGCATGTACTAGTGCTGAAATGCCCGTCAAAAACGTGACACTATTTTGCAACGCTAATATGTCAGTTTCTATTAACGATATTGCCATTGTAATTATATCCTTGCAAAGAAGAACTCCGCAACTATAATTTGACACTGTAAACATACGTCCGTCAAAATAACATGGCTGCCAAATGGAGCTCCATTTTGTCAGTACCGCGCTCGACGGTAATCGTCATAACTTCGGAACCGTCAGTCCGATAACGAAAAACAGTATCCTTTAGGAACCGATACAATATCTTACGAAACAACTTTAAATAATCTCAGTCGGTGAAGCCTTTAACGACGGACGTCTCATCAAAGAATGTATTTTGTCGCACCGACACAGATATGTCATATGGCGACGATGGGACAGGAAAGGTCTAGGAGTGCGAAAGAAGTAGCCATGGCCTTAATTAAGGCAAAGCCCCAGCATCTTCCTGGTATGAAAATAGGAAAATCATCTTCAGGGCTGCCGTCAGTAGGGTTTGAACCCAGTATCTTCCGAATGCAACCTCACAGCTGCGCGCCTCTAACAGCACGGCCAACTCACTCGGTATGTCCAATTTTAAACCACAACAAAGCAAGCTAAAACGTCCGACTACTCCACCATTGATAAGAGGACTACATTTCGAACAAAATCAGACCAAAATGTCTACAGTATCAAAATCGCATGCGCAGTGATCAAACGAATATCGTCAGCGCAAGCGCGAAAGGTCAGCTACGAGTGCGCCCGTGGATGTGGATGTATCAATACAACCGTTCGGTCGGTGAGGCATCTTCTGTGTTTTTAACACCAGCATCACCACACCAGACGTTCTCACACCTTTAAAATTAACGACTGTGCCATACTGCCTCCACTGTTTATCTTTATTTCTCTCTCTCAGATTACTGTTGGTCGCAACTGAGAGATCACTACTTTAGCTTTGCTGCACCTTGATTCTACTTCACGCAGTGCACCACCATTCTGTAAAAATATACATCATAAATACTTGAAATGATACACGTGTTCCGGTTCTATATTCCCGATCTGACATTCAATCCTCTTAGGTTTATTCCGTACTTACATCACTTTAATGTCCGGCTCCATGGCTGAATGGCATTTGGTCCAGAGGGTCCTGGGTTCAATTCCCGGCCAGATCAGGGATTTTAACTTTAATTGGCTCGGGGGCTGGATGTGTGTGTCGTCTTTATCATTAGAATTTATTATAGATAGGGCCCCATCCTCACAGGCGCGCATCTCGCCTATACCGCGTCAGCTCGAAAGACCTGCACTAGGCCTCTTCGGAGGCCACATTACTTTGTCATGCTGATTTTCAGATCAGACTAGTCGCATCTCTCCTCTAGATCTAGATTTTCAACACAGTTTGCTATCAAAACCATATCGTCGACATCAGCCAAAATAAAAAACCATGGCACTACAGCCCTAGAAGGGCCTTGGCCTACCAAATGACCGCTGCTCAGCCCGAAGGCCTGCAGATTACAAGGAGTCGTGTGGTCAGCACGACGAATCCTCTCGGCCGTTATTCTTAGATTTCTAGACCTGGGTCGCTATCTCACCGTCAGATAGCTCCTCAATTCTAATCACGTAGGCTGAGTGGACCTCGAACCAGTCCTCAGGTCCAGGTAAAAATCCCCGACCTGGCCGGGAATCGAACCCGATGCCTCCGGGTATCAGCCAAAATGCTTACTCCATATCCACACAATTGAATCCTTCCCATCCATTTTATACACTTAAGTAAATGACCCTTGTATACTATGAAAAATAACGGTTAAGGATTTCAGCCTTGACTAACCCTTGTGACTACATTGAACCATCAGTTCTTTCTACGGCCCGATTATGAACATAATGCCTTTGATTATCTATGATAACCTACCCTTAATCCCGTTATCACTCCTTATGGCTCATATCCTTTACGTTCTTTTAGTAAAAATATAAATTATATGAACAATTATTTAGGACGTGGTAACCCTATATTTGAACTTAGTAACATACTGTAAACATTAGGCTACGACTGAGAGATTCTCTTGAGTGCCTCATTCTATATATTCTGAGCAAACAAGATATTTTAATTGTATCTTCAGCAAGATTAGAATGGTCACATTTATCGAGAGCAACAAAGAAGGAAATAAAAGAACAATTTCAGTTTGTTTCCACTCAAGATTGTAATCTTGTAATTCAGCCCGAGAAACAAAAGGAGACCATTAAAAGGGAAGACTACTGTCATTCTAAGTTTCTTGGTTTATTTATTGTGGAGGATGTCACCGTGTAAACCCCTACTACCTAAGGGATGTCAACCCTTCGGTTTGGCGGCCAACCCCATGTAAATTGTTCACATTCCATCGACCTTTTAGAGCTTGGCCTATTAGATTCGTTAAGAGAGGAATCCTAAGAAAAATGTTGCACCAGTGTTGTAGTCGGATCGATATCGATAAAGAAGAAGACATTGAAATATAGGTCACTCTTAATTAGGCTTGGAAATAATTAGCCTGAAGAATGGTGCTACACAGCTGAGGGTATTCTCTTTACGGATAAGAGTGGTCCTGATTATGTTGTGTGAAGAACATGGTGTTGAAATTTCCACTAGAAATTGATGGTTAGGAGAAATATTCCGAGAGAGATTATTCAAGGCTCGTTGACTTATTCAAGTGCTGAGTTTGATTTTTCCGAACTAGGCATGAACAACAAAAATCATCCGGCTCCTTGACTGAATGTTTGGTGTTGCAGCCTACGATTCAGAGGGTTCCAGGTTCGATTCCCTGTCGTGTCGGGGATTTTATCTGCGTCTGGTTAATTCCTCTACCTCAGGACTGGGTGTTTGTATTTGTCTTCATACACACCATCACACAGAACAAACCACCAACCACCACAGAAACACCGAATAGTGAATGTACTCCTCCTCATAGGATAGGCGTCAGGAAGGGCATCTGGCCATAAAACTGGACCAAGTCCACACGTTCGACACAACTCGCAACAATGACCCAGCTAGTATAAAACGCGATATAATAAATATTTATAGACAGAAAAGAAATACTCTACTTTCTTAGATCGGCCAAGCTGAAACGGTAAATGAGTACTCGATACACTCTAATGCACGTCTAGAAGATTTTACATACATTTAAATGAACGTGTATTCAATTCCCCAGTTGAAAACTTCGATTCGAGACTTTAACTTCTGCTTAAGCATATCGATGGCCTAGTTCTAATACCACGTGTCTGGTAATTCTGTTCCTATACATTATTATTTTCCTTTTAAGACGCCTCCAAGCCACATACGGATATGCAGTGCAATGGAGCAGTATGCTGAAATATACAGGAAAATGAACCTTATCGTATCGTACTATAGTAATGCTGTTTGTATGACGTACTTACGCACTCCTACAGAATAATATAATTAAGGTTCATTACCTTATCAAGCCAACGGCCGTAGCCGAGTTGAAACACCGGATCCCGTGAGATCTCCGAAGTTAAGCAACATTGGGCGTGGTCAGAAGTTGGATGGGTTGCCACGCACTGTTAGTGGGGGTAAGGGAATGGAGGAGCGGAAAGGAACTGGCCACCCTACCGCAAGTAAACTCCGGCTCAGGAATACTTCTACGGAAGTTCGGACCTGCCTTCGGGCAGAACAACCCTTACCTACCTTATCAAGATATCATGATCTTAGCTTAGGGATTTCCAGATTTATGTAGGATCTGATCCGAGTATGGTTCCAGTGTATGGGACCCAAACCAGGACTGCTTGATATAAGAACTAAGATCCAAAGGAAAGCAGCACGATTTGTTCTGGGAGATTTCCGACAAACGAGTAGTGTTACGAAAATGTTGCAAAGTTCGGGCTGGGAAGACTTGGGAGTAAGGAGACGAGATGCTCGACTATGTGGTATGTTTCGAGCTGTCAGCGAAGAGATGACGTGGAATGATATTCACTCCTTTTAATCTTCCAGGGATCACCATGTCTAATACGACAAGGATGATTTTTCTGCCTTTACTTGTAGTTTAAATTACTGTGTTGATGGGGCTGATAGTACCTCATGGCGAACACTGTAAGTAGGTAGTTAGTAGTTAGGAATGAACTTCATTCGGGTTATATTAATGAGATTGTTAAGAAAGATTCCAGATAACTTCATTGTTTTGCGGGCTATAGTAAGGATGTAAAGGAAAAAGCGTATAAGTCTCTGGTAAGACCCCAATTAGAATATGGTGTCAGCGTATGGGACCCACACCAAGACTGCTTGATAGAGAGCTGGAAAATACCCAAAGGAAAACAGCACGATTTGCTCTGGGTGATTTCCGACAAAGGAGTAGTGGTACGAAAATGCTGCAAACTTTGGGCTGGGAAGACTTGGGAGTAAGGAGACGAGATGCTCGACTATGTGGAATGTTTCGAGCTGTCAGTGGAGAGATGGCGTGGAATGACATTAGTAAGTGAATGAGCTTGAGCTGAGCCTTTAAATGTAGGAAAGATCATAATCTGAAGATGATGTTGGAAGTCAAGAGGACAAATTGGGCAAAAATTCATTTATAGCACGATGAGTAAGGGACTGGAATAAAACCTCAAAGGAAATGTTCGATAGATATTCAAGTTCTTTGAAAACCATTAAGGAAGAGATAGGTAAACAATTTATAGAGAGTCTGCTACCAGGGTGACAGCTCTAAATCCAGACCATTGATGACTGGTGATTGGTTGATACTTCTCTATCACTAGTTATGTACGTGTAATAATACAGAGTGTGACAATAATGTACAGCCAAACTTTTAGGACACATTCCTCACATGTAGAAGAAGAAAATATGTTATATGGACATGAATCCGGAAACACTTTATTTCTATGTAGAACTCATTTTTTACAATTCTACATAGCACATTAATCATGAGAAACGCAGGTACAGAACATACCAGCATACCAAATGAAATGATTTATTTTGAGACAATTTGGAGCCCGATAATAGCCCGATATTAAACAAGTAATGATAATAAAAGTTAATAAGAAAAAACAAATAAATGCATTCGTATTTACTTTCAGCACAGAAATGTACTATTTTATATTTCCAGTTATTTTCTTTGAGCCACAACCTGCCAATATGTCTGCTCTCGTTACACTAGAGTAACTGAGCTACGTCCTGTTGATTGGTCAAATGCACAATTGAAGACAATGTTATTTAAGTCAAAGTAGCCATAGCGACCTTTCATTGCTCTGTTCTGATGAAATGAAATGAAATGGCGTATGGCTTTTAGTACCGGGAGGACAAGTTCGGCTCGCCAGCTGCAGGTCTTTTGATTTGACTCCCGTAGGCGACCTGCGCGTCATGATGAGGATGAAATGATGATGAAGACGACACATACACCTAGCCCCCGTGCCAGCGAAATTGACCAATTAAGGTTAAAATTCCCGACCCTACCGGAAAGGGACCCGGGTCCCCTGTGACCAAACGCCAGCACGCTAACCATTTAGCCATGGAGCCGGACTCTGTTCTGTTTTAATGATTTTACGTAAAACCAAGTGTCCGTACAGTATGCGCGATTACATTCAAGTGATAAAAATAAAAACGATAAAACTGTGGCGATAGACGGCTGTGACTGGCTGACATTCTTGGTAGTATGTATAACCTCGGCTTTATGTGATATCGAGTACAGTAGTTAGCTCTATGCCAACCGTCGTAGCCTCACGAATTTACTTGTAGCCTGTTGCAAGTTGATAGATCCCCATGGCTATGCGCCGCTCTTGAGGTAGATGTCTAAATATCTCGACTCTTATCCCAGAATATCAAGCACCGGCTGCACAGAATGCTATACATAAGACTGTTCCCATGTATTCAGCTCCTATTATTCCATTTTCCCATTTGAGTTCCTTTCGTTGTCTCTTCTGTCACCACGACGTTATTATGTTCCCCTTTACCTGTCTTCTACCACCCATTCTGTTACTTTACGACCTAGGGTTCCTTTTCGGATCCACTTAACAGGGCTGATACCATGATGTTAGAAAAGCAGAACGATTGTTCTGGGTGACATCTGACAAAGCAGTAGTATTACAAAAATGTTACAAACTTTGGGCTGGAAGACTTGGGAGTAAGGAGACGAGATGCTCGACTGAGCGCTATGTTTCCAGCTATGGAGAGATGGTGTGGACTGATATTAGTAGACGAATAAGCGACAATGGAGCTTTCAAAGGTAGGAAAGATATATGAAGATAAAGTTGGAATTCAAGAAGATAGATTGGCGAAAATATTCCTAGGATTAAGGGATTGGAATAATTTACGAAGGAAAATGTTCGATAAATTTTCAAGTACTTTGAAATCGTTTCAGAAAAGACTAGATAATCAATCGATAAGGAATCTGCCACCTGGGTGACAGTCCTAAATTCAGATCAATTACGATTGATTGATTGATTGATTGATTGATTGATTGATTGATTGATTGATTGATTGATTGATTGATTGATTGATTGATTGATTGATTGATTGATTGATTGATTGATTGATTGATTGATTGATTGATTGATTGATTGATTGATTGATTGATTGATTGATTGATTGATTGATTGATTGATTTCATGCACATTGAATTTAATACGTATAAATTCATTTTCGTGCCATCGACGGGAAAGAGAGAAAACAATCAGGATAAAAATGAACGGGTCAATAATATGCTGCTACATCTTTTCCATCTGTCTAACGATGCATTAACGCAAGTTTTGTGGTGATGTTATTTTATTCGTATCCTATTTTTATATAGGTTGTACGTCGCGCCGATTTAATAGATACTATCATGAACCCGCGGCTTCGCCCGCTTTTATTAATCGAAGCGTTAGACGATTTAAATAATGTATTTAAAAGCAAAATAAAAACATATTATTTATTAACAAACACCCGTTTTACATATATTGTATGTATTACATTATTTTTAATATTATTGTTCTTTCAATGCTTGAGAAACCGGGTTGGTAGACGTCACAAATAATATTAAAGCAATATAAATAACCATATTTTTTTAAAAACTATTTATTTCATTATACAGTTTCCGGAAAAACTATATGTGTCCCATTTGGAGCCAGTATGTATGGAGTGTGTGCCTTTCCAACTCTTGAACAACCCACGTAAAACTGACCATGGGAGAAGCACGGTTTCCGAAGATCGAGTCCTACAATGATTGTCCTTGTGCCTTGTCGATGCACATAACGAAACCAAAACGAACGCGGAACTGTAGGCGTCTAATTTGAAACTGTATATCCGAAGGAATTATTTGAATCCCAGATATGAATACAACTTCATGATGGTGGCTTCAATAATATTCGGCATCAGTTTTTGGCTGAGAGTCGTGTCCCATAGTTGAAACGATAAAAATAATTAATGAATGCAGGTTTTTACCTTGATAAAGACTCATCCTATAATAAGCCTCTGTTAACAATTTCAGATCTCTGCTTTCCGTAGATTTGGCTGGGCATCGTACACATACACCGGTAACAGCTGCGTGTTGATGATGTTTACTTTGACACAAACAAGCGTGAAAAGTTTAAATGAATGAAATGAATACAGGGTAACTAGGAAATAAATAATTCAAACGATAAAATATACTAAATTAATGAAGCCAGGTATTTGCCTGTATAAAAATGCATCTAAGAATACGCTTCTGTTAACAATTTCAGACCTCTGCTTACTGTAGAGACAAACAGTTCCGCATATTACATACTGAATATAGCTCCTCGTGTCGGGGACCAAAAATGGCTTCCTATACCACGGACTTAAAATGGCTCCTTGACTTTTGTTCTCTACCTATGCTATGTGAGTTGCCTAGCGACAGTGAATCTATGCATTTAATCCTGTACAGCACGTTGGGTTGTCATTTTCCAACACACGTTTTCCGACGGCTTTTCGTTCATAACTCACCAACAAAAGCGAAAGTGGAAAATCCGGCTTCGAAATGCATTCGGACCCCCTTCCATCTACTTATGTTAAAAATGTCAGGTCACTGCGTGCCGTAGATTTGACTGGGCATCGAGCACACACGAAACACACACCAGACAAATATTTCCTTTTATTATTATAGATTATAGAAGATAATGGCGACGATGGAATGACTCAGAGCTAGGACTGGGAAGGAAGCGATCCTGGCCTTAATTAATTTGTGCAGTATGAAGATTGGAAGCCACTGAAAACCACTTCGGGGATGTCGACAGTGGGGTTCGGATCCACAATATCCATATCATGTTTTCTTCTTGTCGTTGTTATTGTTGTTCTTCTTCTTCGACCTCTTTTCTAACACCTGTGGGGTCGTGGGGTCGTGGGTGCGAACTGTGTCGCACATGTGGATTTGGCCCTGTTTTATGGCGCGACAACCTTCCTGACGCCAACCTCATATGGAAGGATGTAATCACTATTGCTTGTTTCTGTGGTGGTTGGTAGTGTCGTGTGTTGTCTGAATATGAATAGGAAAGTGTTGGAACAAACACAAACACCCAGTCCCAGAGCCAGAAAATTTAATCAAACACATTTAAAATCCCCTACCTGACCGGGAAGTATTATTATTATTATTATTATTATTATTATTATTATTATTATTATTATTATTATTATTATTATTATTATTATTATTATTATTATTATTATTATTATTATTATTATTATTATTTTGTTGTTGTTGTTGTCTTTTAGATCGCTTTAGGTCCCTCTAACTGCTTTTCGGAGACGCCGAAGTGCCAGAATTTTATTCTGCAGGTGCTCTCTTTCTTGCAGGTAAGTCTACTGGCACGAGATTGACGTATTTTATCACCTTCAAATACCATTGGACTGAGCTGGGGCCGAACCTACCGACTTATGTTCAGAATATCAGCGCTCCTACCATCTGACAATCCATCTTCTTATCTTATTCGTATTCTTATTGATTAAGATTAACTGGAATGAGTAGTCAGGGCAGCAGAGCGCTGGCCTTCTGAATTCAAGCTGTTGGATTCAATCGCGGCTGAGTCCGGTGGTATTTGAAAGTGTTCAAATATATCACCCCTTGTTGGTAGATTTATTGGAAAAGCTTCTGTGGTAGAAAATTCTGGTACCTCGGCCTCTCTAAAAGCCACATATTCAATGGAACACAAAGCCTACATTATTATTATTATTATTATTATTATTATTATTATTATTATTATTATTATTATTATTATTATTATTATTATTATTATTATTATTATTTTCTTTGCTAGTTGCTTTACGTCGCACCGACACAGATAGGTCTTATGGCGGCGATGGGACAGGAAAGGCCTAGGAATAGGAAGGAAGCGGCCGTGGCCTTAATTAAGGTACAGTCCCAGCATATGCCTGGTGTGAAAATGGGAAACCACGGAAAACCATCTTCAGGGCTGCCGACAGTGGGGTTCGAATCCACTATCTCCCGGATGCGAGCTCACAGCTGCGCGCTCCTAACCGCATTATTATTATTATTATTATTATTATTATTATTATTATTATTATTATTATTATTTTCTTTGCTAGTTGCTTTACGTCGCACCGACACAGATAGGTCTTATGGCGGCGATGGGACAGGAAAGGCCTAGGAATAGGAAGGAAGCGGCCGTGGCCTTAATTAAGGTACAGTCCCAGCATATGCCTGGTGTGAAAATGGGAAACCACGGAAAACCATCTTCAGGGCTGCCGACAGTGGGGTTCGAATCCACTATCTCCCGGATGCGAGCTCACAGCTGCGCGCTCCTAACCGCATTATTATTATTATTATTATTATTATTATTATTATTATTATTATTATTATTATTATTATTATTATTATTATTACTCATTTTCAGGGTTGTCGGAGAACCCACCATCTGTCGAAACTTACAGCTACACAGCCCATAACGCAGCCAAATTTCTCGGCGGTTCCATTGCTATGGTGACCATTACAATTCTTATCTCCACGCAAGGCATGATGAACCCCCTGGAGGAGTTGAAAATAATCTATCACTATACACTAACGCTGCAGTTAGTGTTCTATGCTCGGCAGTCCTTTCTCTTAGAAATTAATCCGGTAGGTAGGTAGCCATATCTGTTGTAAGTTGTTTGAATTCCATGCCATGCATCTCTTCAGAAGTTGAAAGTCCCCTTTTTCAATTTCATGACTTCCTCATAGGCAATCGATTGCGTTAAGTTCTGCTGGTAGGTTACGTACGTTAGATTTACTTTGCTTCGTTTTTGAGTGGGGAAAATAGGAAAATAGTGAAAGGCATTTTGGTGATATGGAAGTGTGAAAAGAATCATATTCCGCAGGGTTAAAAGTAAATGCAAATGTCCGGATGTCGGACTGATATTGAAGTGACGTGTTTTAATTTACGATTCAAGTGTACCGGTACTTTAATTTAACTTTGTGATAAAAAATATATTAAGGCTCGTGATATGATGTATGAGAACTCTAGAGTGTATAACACTGCCACACTCGTGAGGAATAGTTAAATGAAAGTGTTCGATCAGTTATTTCACAATACTTTCATATTTTGATGTGAAGGTACACGCAGTACAGTGATGGAAATCTTTTCTCCCACCGTAACCATATGCCGTTATGAGCCAATGTTGATGTAAATAAAGTGCTGTAAATAAAACGAAAAATCGATAGTGACGGTTATAGTTTGAAATCACGGCTTACTAAATATCAGAACTGCCACAACTTCACATATGAGTATAAGTGCAGTAAAATTTGAAATTAAAAGTGTGAGCATTAGCAAATATCGCAATACCCAGTAGTAGTATAATGCAGGGATTCGGCGGCCGCCGCCGCCGCACGCCTCCTCCTCCGCCTCCTCCTCCGCCGCCTCCTCCGCCGCCGCCCGCGGGAAATTTGAATTTTGGCGGGAAATTTGAATTTTGGCGGGAGATTTGAATTTGTAAACAAAGCCACGTGCTTTTTGACAGCTGTCATCGACAACAACGCATCGCTAACCTCACTGCTGCCATCTTGACGGGCCTAAACCCCACTAGTACCAACTTAACCTAACTAGCGTGAGGTAAACAAAGCCACGTGTTTTTTGACAGCCACGTGCTTTTTGACAGACAACAACGCATCGCTAACCTCAGTACTACCATCTTGACGGGCCTAAACCTCAGTAGTGCCAACTTAACCTCACTAGCGCGAGGTAAACAAAGCCACGTGTTTTTTGACAGCCACGTGCTTTTTGACAGATTTGTAAACAAAGCCACGTGCTTTTTGACAGCTCTCATCAACAACAACGCATCGCAAACCTCAGTACTACCATCTTGACGGGCCTAAACCTTAGTGGTACCAACTTAACCTAACTAGCATGAGGTAAACAAAGCCACGTGTTTTTTTGACAGCCACGTGCTTTTCGACAGATTTGTAAACAAAGCCACGTGCTTTTTGACAGCTGTCATCGACAACAACGCATCGCTAACCCCAGTACTGCCATCTTGACGGGCCTAAACCTCAGTAGTACCAACTTAACCTAACTAGCGCGAGATAAACAAAGCCACGTGCTTTTTGACAGCCACGTGCTTTTTTGACAGCCGTCATCCGCCATCTTTAAACTACAGAGCACCGTGCTGCCCTCTTTCGTCACCTGTCATCGGCAGTGCTGCCATCTTGACGGGCCTAAACCTTAGTGCTACCAACTTAACCTCACTAGCTCGAGATAAACAAATCCACGTGCTTTTTGACAGCTACATGCTTTTTTGATAGCTGTCATCCGCCATCTTTAAACTACAGAGCACAGTGCTGCCCTCTTTAGCTACTTACATTTGAAATGTGGTGGCGGATAATTTGAAAAATGCTTTTTTGACAGCAGCCATCTTTAATCCAGAGAGAACAGTGCTGCCCTCTATGTGGTGGCGGCAAATTGAAAAATTCCACGTGCTCTTGTTTGAAAACAAACTCACGTGCTTTTTTGACAGCTGTCATCTGCCATCTTTAATCTATAGAGCACAGTGCTGCCCTCTTTAGTTTGAAATGTGGTGGTGGTAAATTCCACGTGCTCTTGTTTGGAAACAAAGCCACGTGCAGCTGTCATCCGCCATCTTTAATCAACAGAGCACTGTGCTGCTATCATGCGGGCAATTTCATCACCTGTCATCCGCCATCTTTAATCTACAGAACACCGTGCTGCCCTCTTTATGGCTACTACCTTAAGCACGTAGTAGCGGACAATTTGAAAAGTTCTGTTAGCTATCATCCGCCATCTTTAATCAAGAGAGCACCGTGCTGCCATCTTTAGCTAGATACCTTTGAAATGTGGTGGCGGCAAATTGAAAAATTCCACGTGCTCTTGTTTGGAAACAAACTCACGTGCTTTTTCGACAGCTACCATCCGCCATCTTTAATCAACAGAGCATAGTGCTGCCCTCTTTAGTTTGAAATGTGATGGCGGCAAATTCTACGTGCTCTTGTTTGGTAAACATAGCCATGTGCTTTTTTGACAGCTGTCATCCGCCATCTTTAATACAGAGAGCACCGTGCTGCCCTCTTTATCGTAGTAGATGTAAATTCGTCACCTGTCATCCGCGGTGCTGCCATCTTTAGCTAGATACCTTTGAAAAGTGGTGGCGGATAATTTAAAAAGAAAAATTCTACAGCAGCCCTCTCTCGACGCTAATTGCATAAGATGGTGGCTATACATGACTCCTTAAGGGTGCTTACGCAAGATGGCTGCTATACACAGGTTCTTATGAGACGCCCTTGGGATGCTTGCGCAAGATGGCAGTTATACATGGCTCCTTATGAGATACCCTAGGGATGCTTGCGCAAGATAGCGGCTGATCTTATGGGATGGCTTAAGGGTCCTTGCACAAGATGGCTTGAGACGCCCTAAGGATGCTTGCGCAAGATGGCGGACACAAGATGGCAGCTATACATAACTCCTTATGAGACGCTTTAAGGGTGCTTGCGCAAGATAGTTGCTACTCTTAGCTTAGAGGCTAACGTGTCGTGATAGTTCGATTCATTAAATTTAGGGCTTAAATGCAAAATGTTAAATATATCGAAAACGGTGCACCGTAGAGCAAAACGGACAAAATTTTTCTGCCTAATACCTAGGTTCGCAGTATGAGGAACAAGAAAATCATAGTCTAATGATGGGATCAACGGTTCGGTTCCTACTTAGGCCCTTTGGCATTTGCTCTGTTTTAGCTTGTATTGAAGCGAGTCTTCGTAACATGATCAGGTCTAGCTATGGTAGAGAGTATAACGTACCGTGCAGGTTCGATTCATTAAATTTGGAGGCTTAAATGCAAAATGTTAAATATCTCGAAAACGATGCATCGTAGAGCAAAACGGACAAAATTTTTCCGCCTAATACGTAGGTTCGTAGTATCAGGAACAAGAAAAAACATAGTCTAATGATGAGATCAACGGTTCGATTCCTACTTAAGCCCTTTGGCATTCGCAGCTATCTATTTCTACAAGATGGTGGCTGCTCTTATGAGAAACAAGATGCCTTGAGACGTCCTAGGGATGCTTACGCAAGATGGCAGACACAAAATGGTGACTATACATAGCTCCTTATGAGACGGCCTAGGGGTGCTCGCACAAGATGGCGGCTACTCTTATGAAGAAAGCTAGCTTAGAGGCTACTGCGCAAGATAACAGCTGCTGTTATGCATGTGGTGGAGGGCAATTTGAAATTCTATGTGCTTAATCAACAGAGCACCCTGCTGCCCTCTTTAGCTGAAATGTGGTGGTGGATAATTTGAAAAATTCTTTTGACAGCTATCATCTTTAAAAACAATGGCGACTATACATAGGCTGTTAAGGTCTTATCATTCTCCTCCTCCTCCTCCTCCTCCCCCTCCTCCTTCTCTACCTCCTCCTCCGCCTCTTATGTCAAGGCATAGCTTTATATCGAACAAGTTTAAACCTGCATCGCGAAGGCAAGCGTGTGCAGCGATAACATTATTGTGCATGTTTAGACTTTCGAAACATAAGAAGAGTAGAATCAAACGCTGTACTCGATACGACATGTGATCAGAACATTGATTGATGCGTTCAGAAAAACAAAATAAGTGATCAAGACTAGAATCGAACAATGTACTCAATACATCATGTGTTTAGAATATGTCAGGGGATACGCTTGTTCTAAGAAGATCAGATTGAAACATAACAAGACTAGAATAGAACACTGTAATCGATGTTGTTAACTTCAACATGTGATCAGAACATTGATTGATGTGTTCAGAACACAAAATAAGTGATCATGACTAGAATCGAACACTGTACTCGATACAACATGTGATCAGAACATTGATCGATGTGTTCAGAACACGAAATAAGTGATCAAGACTAGAATCGAACACTGTACTCAATACAACATGTGTTTAGAACATGTTAGGGGGTACCCTTGTTCTAAGAAGATCAGAATGAAACATAACAAGACTAGAATCGAACACTGTAATCGATGTTGTTAACCTCAACATATGATCAGAACATTGTTTGATGTGTTCAGAGCAAAAGTACAATTTTGATGATTTGCTTAGTGTAAAATCAAAAACTATGGAAACACACTGTGCACATATCGCGTAGCTAACTCGCTCAGTAAGCAATATTGCAAAACTACAACTTCAATGATTTGCATAGCGTAAAAATCAAAAACACACTGTACCCATACTGCGCAGCTAACTCGCTCGGTAAACGATATAGCCAAAGTATAACTTCAAATTATTTACCTTCCATCATTCGTCTTGTGTGTAAAAATCAGTCGAACAAGTTATCGCATAAACATGGCTGAAAAAAATCGTGATAGGGTATGGAACCCAGGGGTTACATCTTATCAGAAGGGCAAAAAGGATGAAAGGACTCTTCCTCCTCCTTACCGCACATTCCTTGAAGGGCTAATTAGCTGAAGGGCTAATGGGCTAAAGGGCTAAAGGGCTAAAGGGCTAATGGGCTAAAGGGCTAATGGGCTAAAGGGCTAAAGGAGCAACAACCTCGTCGATCGCTATCAGCAAGAACGCTTGTACTTTGTTAAGTGTAGAAAATTAATCTTTATTTGTAAATGGTTTCATGTTCAGAACAAGGAATGGAAAATCCCCGAGGTGCGATGAGTTACGTTTTTCGAACTAGTGTTTGGAACACTGAACTTTTCAAGATGATAGCAGAGAGTTTAGCAATGTTCTGTTGTTGGATTTTAAATTCCGCGCTACAACATGCATAAGGTGGTAGCCTTGAGGTTTACCGCCGTAAAGATGGCAAGAGTGAGGTTAACAATGTTCTGTTGTTGGATTTTAAATTCCGCGCTACAACATGCATAAGGTGGCAGCCTTGAGGTTTACCGCCGTAAAGATGGCAAGAGTGAGGTTAACAATGTTCTGCTGTTGGATTTTAAATTCCGCGCTATAACATGCATAAGGTGGCAGCCTTGAGGTTTACCGCCGTAAAGATGGCAGCAGTGAGGTTAGCGACGCTCTATTGTCCTTCAAAGTGAGGTTAGGGTTCGTCAAGAAGACAGCTGTCAAAAAAGCACGTGGCTATGTTTACCAAACAAGAGCACGTGGTCGTGACGTCACGGTCACGTAATCAATCCTTAGCTCGACGTCGTTAAGAGCAGTATTAGGGTTAGCTATGCTTAAAAGTCTTGGGAACAGAGCAGCAGTATGAATTGCTATGTTTCAAAGCGTGTACACATGACCTATCGATTTTACATGCATCGACCATCGAACTAAACTTCATCCGCTAGATCGTGCTGCTATCTTAGCATAACCTATACCCATAAAATTAAAGTACAATGAATAGCCATGTTTCAAAGCGTGTACACATCACCTATCGATTTTGCACACATCGACTCTCGTACTAAACTTCTTCCGCTAGATTGTGCTGCTATCTTAGCATAACCTATGCGCGTGACCTTAAGGTACAAGGAATAGCCATGTTTCAAAGCGTGTACACATTACCTATCGACTTTGCATGCAGCAAATATCGTACTAAACTTCTTCCGCTAGGTTGTGCTGCTATCTTAGCATAACTTATACACATGAACTTAAAGTACAAAGAATAGCCATGTTTCAAAGCGTGTACACATTACTTATTGACTTTGCATGCATCAAATATCGTACTAAATTTCTTCCGCTAGATTGTGCTGCTATCTTAGTATAACCTATACCCATGAACTTAAAGTATAATGAATAGTCATGTTTCAAAGCGTGTACACATCAACTATCGAATTTGCATGTATCGACTCTCGTACTAAACTTCTGCAGGTAGATTGTGCTGCTATCTCAGCATAACTAAGACGCATGAACTTAAAGAACAAAGAAGAGCTATGTCTCAAAACGTGTACACATTACCTATCGATTTTGCAAGCATCGACTCTCGTAAAAAACTTCTTCCGCTAGATTGTGCTGCTATCTTAGCGTAACCTATACGCATGACCTTAAGGTACAAAGAATAGCCATGTTTCAAAGCGTGTACACATTACCTATCGACTTTGCATGCAACAAATATCGTACTAAACTTCTTCCGCTAGGTTGTGCTGCTATCTTAGCATAACTTATACACATGAACTTAAAGTACGAAGAATAGCCATGTTTCAAAGCGTGTACACATTACTTATTGATTTTGCATTCATCGACTCTCGTACTAAATTTCTTCCGCTAGATTGTGCTGCTATCTTAGCATAACCTATACCCATGAACTTAAAGTACAATGAATAGTCATGTTTTAAAGCGTGTACGCATCAACTATCGATTTTGCATGTATCGACTCTCGTGCAAAACTTCTTCAGGTAGATTGTGCTGCTATCTTAGCATAACTAAGACGCATGAACTTAAAGTACAAAGAATAGCCTTGTTTCAAAGCGTGTACACATTACCTAATGATTTTGCAAGCATCGACTCTCGTACTAAACTTCTTCCACTAGATTGTGCTAAAATCGTGTAAGTGTGCTGCTATCTTAGCATAACCTATCGATTTTACATGCATCGACTATCGCAAGCATAACTAAGACGCATGAACTTAAAGTACAAAGAATAGCCTTGTTTCAAAGCGTGTACAGATCACCCTGAACTTCTTCCGCCAGATTGTGCTGCTATCTTAGCATAACCTATACGTATGACTTTAAGGTACAAAGAATAGCCATGTTTCAAAGCGTGTACACATTACCTATCGACTTTGCATGTATCGACTCTCGTACAAAACTTCTTCCGCTAGGTTGTGCTGCTATCTTAGCATAACTCATACACATGAACTTAAAGTACAAAGAATAGCCTTGTTTCAAAGCGTTTACACATTACCTAATGATTTTGCACGAAACGACTATCATACTAAACTTTTTCCACTAGATTGTGCTAAAATCATGTAAGTGTGCTGCTATCTTAGCATAACCTATCGATTTTACATGCATCGACTATCGTACTAGACTTCTTCCGCTAGAGCATGTAGCAATCGCTCTTGTGTATCCCAAACCCCTGTGCACGAACTTAAAGCATAAAAATGAGCTATGTTCTAAAGCGTGTACACATCACCTATCGATAATGTATGTATCGAATATCGTACTAAACTTCTCCTGCTAGAGCGTACGAGTATCGCTTGTGCGTGCACGAACTTAAAGCATAAAGAATAGCAATGTATAAAAATCTTGTAAACAAAGCAGCAGCATTACGTATAGTCAAGATTAAATGCGTGCACACATCATGTATCCATGATGCACACAGTACTAAACTTATTCCATTAGAATGTACAAAGTTCGCATGTGTTTGTACTGCTATCTTAGCATAGCCTATGTGCATGAACTTAAAGCATAAAGAATAGTTATGTGTAAAAAATCTTGTGAACATAGCAGAGTGTTAACTACGTAGGTGTAGACATTGAACTTTACATGCTGAGGCAACATACTACGTGACCGTGACGTCACGACCACGTGCTCTTGTTTGGTAAACATAGCCACGTGCTTTTTTGACAGCTGTCTTCTTGACGAACCCTAACCTCACTTTGAAGGACAATAGAGCGTCGCTAACCTCACTGCTGCCATCTTTACGGCGGTAAACCTCAAGGCTGCCACCTTATGCATGTTATAGCGCGGAATTTAAAATCCAACAGCAGAACATTGTTAACCTCACTCTTGCCATCTTTACGGCGGTAAACCTCAAGGCTGCCACCTTATGCATGTTGTAGCGCGGAATTTAAAATCCAACAACAGAACATTGTTAACCTCACTCTTGCCATCTTTACGGCGGTAAACCTCAAGGCTACCACCTTATGCATGTTGTAGCGCGGAATTTAAAATCCAACAACAGAACATTGCTAAACTCTCTGCTATCATCTTGAAAAGTTCAGTGTTCCAAACACTAGTTCGAAAAACGTAACTCATCGCACCTCGGGGATTTTCCATTCCTTGTTCTGAACATGAAACCATTTACAAATAAAGATTAATTTTCTACACTTAACAAAGTACAAGCGTTCTTGCTGATAGCGATCGACGAGGTTGTTGCTCCTTTAGCCCTTTAGCCCATTAGCCCTTTAGCCCATTAGCCCTTTAGCCCTTTAGCCCTTTAGCCCATTAGCCCTTCAGCTAATTAGCCCTTCAAGGAATGTGCGGTAAGGAGGAGGAAGAGTCCTTTCATCCTTTTTGCCCTTCTGATAAGATGTAACCCCTGGGTTCCATACCCTATCACGATTTTTTTCAGCCATGTTTATGCGATAACTTGTTCGACTGATTTTTACACACAAGACGAATGATGGAAGGTAAATAATTTGAAGTTATACTTTGGCTATATCGTTTACCGAGCGAGTTAGCTGCGCAGTATGGGTACAGTGTGTTTTTGATTTTTACGCTATGCAAATCATTGAAGTTGTAGTTTTGCAATATTGCTTACTGAGCGAGTTAGCTACGCGATATGTGCACAGTGTGTTTCCATAGTTTTTGATTTTACACTAAGCAAATCATCAAAATTGTACTTTTGCTCTGAACACATCAAACAATGTTCTGATCATATGTTGAGGTTAACAACATCGATTACAGTGTTCGATTCTAGTCTTGTTATGTTTCATTCTGATCTTCTTAGAACAAGGGTACCCCCTAACATGTTCTAAACACATGTTGTATTGAGTACAGTGTTCGATTCTAGTCTTGATCACTTATTTCGTGTTCTGAACACATCGATCAATGTTCTGATCACATGTTGTATCGAGTACAGTGTTCGATTCTAGTCATGATCACTTATTTTGTGTTCTGAACACATCAATCAATGTTCTGATCACATGTTGAAGTTAACAACATCGATTACAGTGTTCTATTCTAGTCTTGTTATGTTTCAATCTGATCTTCTTAGAACAAGCGTATCCCCTGACATATTCTAAACACATGATGTATTGAGTACATTGTTCGATTCTAGTCTTGATCACTTATTTTGTTTTTCTGAACGCATCAATCAATGTTCTGATCACATGTCGTATCGAGTACAGCGTTTGATTCTACTCTTCTTATGTTTCGAAAGTCTAAACATGCACAATAATGTTATCGCTGCACACGCTTGCCTTCGCGATGCAGGTTTAAACTTGTTCGATATAAAGCTATGCCTTGACATAAGAGGCGGAGGAGGAGGTAGAGAAGGAGGAGGGGGAGGAGGAGGAGGAGGAGGAGGAGAATGATAAGACCTTAACAGCCTATGTATAGTCGCCATTGTTTTTAAAGATGATAGCTGTCAAAAGAATTTTTCAAATTATCCACCACCACATTTCAGCTAAAGAGGGCAGCAGGGTGCTCTGTTGATTAAGCACATAGAATTTCAAATTGCCCTCCACCACATGCATAACAGCAGCTGTTATCTTGCGCAGTAGCCTCTAAGCTAGCTTTCTTCATAAGAGTAGCCGCCATCTTGTGCGAGCACCCCTAGGCCGTCTCATAAGGGGCTATGTATAGTCACCATTTTGTGTCTGCCATCTTGCGTAAGCATCCCTAGGACGTCTCAAGGCATCTTGTTTCTCATAAGAGCAGCCACCATCTTGTAGAAATAGATAGCTGCGAATGCCAAAGGGCTTAAGTAGGAATCGAACCGTTGATCTCATCATTAGACTATGTTTTTTCTTGTTCCTGATACTACGAACCTACGTATTAGGCGGAAAAATTTTGTCCGTTTTGCTCTACGATGCATCGTTTTCGAGATATTTAACATTTTGCATTTAAGCCTCCAAATTTAATGAATCGAACCTGCACGGTACGTTATACTCTCTACCATAGCTAGACCTGATCATGTTACGAAGACTCGCTTCAATACAAGCTAAAACAGAGCAAATGCCAAAGGGCCTAAGTAGGAACCGAACCGTTGATCCCATCATTAGACTATGATTTTCTTGTTCCTCATACTGCGAACCTAGGTATTAGGCAGAAAAATTTTGTCCGTTTTGCTCTACGGTGCACCGTTTTCGATATATTTAACATTTTGCATTTAAGCCCTAAATTTAATGAATCGAACTATCACGACACGTTAGCCTCTAAGCTAAGAGTAGCAACTATCTTGCGCAAGCACCCTTAAAGCGTCTCATAAGGAGTTATGTATAGCTGCCATCTTGTGTCCGCCATCTTGCGCAAGCATCCTTAGGGCGTCTCAAGCCATCTTGTGCAAGGACCCTTAAGCCATCCCATAAGATCAGCCGCTATCTTGCGCAAGCATCCCTAGGGTATCTCATAAGGAGCCATGTATAACTGCCATCTTGCGCAAGCATCCCAAGGGCGTCT
Source organism: Anabrus simplex (assembly GCF_040414725.1). Classification (NCBI taxonomy): domain Eukaryota; kingdom Metazoa; phylum Arthropoda; class Insecta; order Orthoptera; family Tettigoniidae; genus Anabrus; species Anabrus simplex. The sequence goes on along the minus strand of NC_090265.1, from coordinate 1,230,022,760 downwards.
CATAAGAACCTGTGTATAGCAGCCATCTTGCGTAAGCACCCTTAAGGAGTCATGTATAGCCACCATCTTATGCAATTAGCGTCGAGAGAGGGCTGCTGTAGAATTTTTCTTTTTAAATTATCCGCCACCACTTTTCAAAGGTATCTAGCTAAAGATGGCAGCACCGCGGATGACAGGTGACGAATTTACATCTACTACGATAAAGAGGGCAGCACGGTGCTCTCTGTATTAAAGATGGCGGATGACAGCTGTCAAAAAAGCACATGGCTATGTTTACCAAACAAGAGCACGTAGAATTTGCCGCCATCACATTTCAAACTAAAGAGGGCAGCACTATGCTCTGTTGATTAAAGATGGCGGATGGTAGCTGTCGAAAAAGCACGTGAGTTTGTTTCCAAACAAGAGCACGTGGAATTTTTCAATTTGCCGCCACCACATTTCAAAGGTATCTAGCTAAAGATGGCAGCACGGTGCTCTCTTGATTAAAGATGGCGGATGATAGCTAACAGAACTTTTCAAATTGTCCGCTACTACGTGCTTAAGGTAGTAGCCATAAAGAGGGCAGCACGGTGTTCTGTAGATTAAAGATGGCGGATGACAGGTGATGAAATTGCCCGCATGATAGTAGCACAGTGCTCTGTTGATTAAAGATGGCGGATGACAGCTGCACGTGGCTTTGTTTCCAAACAAGAGCACGTGGAATTTACCACCACCACATTTCAAACTAAAGAGGGCAGCACTGTGCTCTATAGATTAAAGATGGCAGATGACAGCTGTCAAAAAAGCACGTGAGTTTGTTTTCAAACAAGAGCACGTGGAATTTTTCAATTTGCCGCCACCACATAGAGGGCAGCACTGTTCTCTCTGGATTAAAGATGGCTGCTGTCAAAAAAGCATTTTTCAAATTATCCGCCACCACATTTCAAAGGTAAGTAGCTAAAGAGGGCAGCACTGTGCTCTGTAGTTTAAAGATGGCGGATGACAGCTATCAAAAAAGCATGTAGCTGTCAAAAAGCACGTGGATTTGTTTATCTCGAGCTAGTGAGGTTAAGTTGGTAGCACTAAGGTTTAGGCCCGTCAAGATGGCAGCACTGCCGATGACAGGTGACGAAAGAGGGCAGCACGGTGCTCTGTAGTTTAAAGATGGCGGATGACGGCTGTCAAAAAAGCACGTGGCTGTCAAAAAGCACGTGGCTTTGTTTATCTCGCGCTAGTTAGGTTAAGTTGGTACTACTGAGGTTTAGGCCCGTCAAGATGGCAGTACTGGGGTTAGCGATGCGTTGTTGTCGATGACAGCTGTCAAAAAGCACGTGGCTTTGTTTACAAATCTGTCGAAAAGCACGTGGCTGTCAAAAAAACACGTGGCTTTGTTTACCTCATGCTAGTTAGGTTAAGTTGGTACCACTAAGGTTTAGGCCCGTCAAGATGGTAGTACTGAGGTTTGCGATGCGTTGTTGTTGATGAGAGCTGTCAAAAAGCACGTGGCTTTGTTTACAAATCTGTCAAAAAGCACGTGGCTGTCAAAAAACACGTGGCTTTGTTTACTTCGCGCTAGTGAGGTTAAGTTGGCACTACTGAGGTTTAGGCCCGTCAAGATGGTAGTACTGAGGTTAGCGATGCGTTGTTGTCTGTCAAAAAGCACGTGGCTGTCAAAAAACACGTGGCTTTGTTTACCTCACGCTAGTTAGGTTAAGTTGGTACTAGTGAGGTTTAGGCCCGTCAAGATGGCAGCAGTGAGGTTAGCGATGCGTTGTTGTCGATGACAGCTGTCAAAAAGCACGTGGCTTTGTTTACAAATTCAAATCTCCCGCCAAAATTCAAATTTCCCGCCAAAATTCAAATTTCCCGCGGGCGGCGGCGGCGGCGGAGGAGGCGGCGGAGGAGGAGGCGGAGGAGGAGGCGTGCGGCGGCGGCGGCCGCCGAATCCCTGCATTATACTGCTCCCAGTATCTAAGCCAATAGGATCATTACGATACCTAAGCTACAAGGTAAGATAATGCCAAGTTCTTCTGAAGTGAACAATCAACGCGACATCTTTCGCAAAGAAGTAGGCACCAACGAACATTGTATACAATGCGAAGGATGCGACAAGTGGCAACATGTTGACTGCAACGGTCTTACGCGAGGTGAATACGATATTATAAAAAAGGAAAAATTGCAAACTTTCTTTGCTCTGTGTAGAATGCAAGCCAAGGGCTGTGCGGAGATGCAACACAAAAGACGAAGAATCAATAAAAATCGTAACGGACAAGGTTCAAGAGCTATTGAATTTCATGGAAAATGAATTATAAGAGAAAATTCGGGAAGAAATCTTATCTCTCCTAGCAAAGGGATTAGATAAATATCAAGTAGGACAACCCTTAACCAAGGGGATCAAACAGAAGGCACCAACACCTCCAACTTCGGATGTACACCAACTTAAACTACCAAAGACGAGACTAACGAACTCAACGACTCCTGAACCATCGCTAGATGAACAACAGGTTGGTATACACGACTCGCACACAATTAGAGACATAGAGAAAGAAGAGGAGAAGGAAAACCATAAGGAGAACGATCAAGAAAACCAATGGGCAACTCAGAGTTATCGTAGAATGAAAAAGGTCGTCATAGGCACGAAGGCTAATGGAGAAAACAGAATCAGAGCTGGTGACAGTACTGCATGATTGTACGTGGGCAAGCTACGTAACACTACAACAACAGATGGACTAAAATCTTACCTGAGAGAAAAATGAATATCTGGAGAAATCAAGTGTGAGGAACTAAACAATAGGGGAAACAATAAAGCATTCAAAATTGGGATGGATTTCGAAAATATGGAGAAAACCAGCTCATCGGGACTGTCTTTTTTTTTCTAGTTGTTTTACGTCGCACCGACACAGATAGGTCTTACGGCAACGATGGGACAGGAAAGGGCTAGGAGTGGGAAGGAAGCGGCTGTGGCCTTAATTAAGGTACAGCCCCAGCATTTGCCTGGTGTGAAAATGGGAAACCACGGACAACCATTTTCAGGGCTGCCGACAGTGGGGTTCGAACCTACTATCTCCCGAATACTGAATACCGGCCGCACTTAAGCGACTGCAGCTATCGAACTCGGTCATCGAGACTGTGGCCAAAACGTGTTGCGATAAGGCGTTTCGTTTCTTCAGGGAAAGAGAAGGTGGAGTACCCCTCCGAAGCGAAAGAAATTACTAAATCAAAAGAAACCTCGCTATTACTTTGGAATATAGAAGGTTTACGAAATGTTATGAGAGTGATCCCAGATAATGCACTACGAGGGGACATAGTCGTACTAACAGTTTTAGTGTGAACGGATTCTATCATCATCATGTCACGGCACTTAGAGGACAAATAGGTAGACCGATTGGAGGCATATCTTGCCTAATTAAGCCATGGCCTAGACCCACAAAAGTTGTACATAGAATCCAAGATTTGTTGGGTATTAGAAATAAAGTTGGCGTAATTCTCTGCGCATACCGGTACTTCCCTCCAGAACCGTCCTCACTTGAAACAATAGAGTCTCTAAGTACCGCCTTATATAAGGTCAAAAATGAGCCCACAATTCTAGTAGGAGAACTTAACTGCAGAATAGATATTAAAAGTAACAAAACTGAGGCAATAACATCATTTATAGAGCAAGAAGGTCTCCTACTAATTAACGTAATCGACTCCCAACGTACCTATGCCACAATGGAACAAGTGTAATTCACCTAGTCTTTTCAAACAAACAGGTCGGAATCCTCAGTCACCATATTTTAAAATCATCTATTTTAACGGGCATAACGAAGCACCTGCCGGTCTTAACTTCTCTGACAACTACCCGGAAAACTCTTCAACCCCAGCAGAGTAATCAAGTCAAAATGAAAAGAACCATCAATATAGAAACACTCGCAAAAGGCACGCGCCTCAAACCAACAGGTCCTCCGGGTACTAAGCAACGGATAACTTGAAAATGCAGCCCGGATTATAGAGGACACAATAAAAACAGGAGCTGGACCAGAAGAAAGCTCTGTTCTTAAGTCAAAACCACGGTTCGATGCTCAATACTATGCCGAAAGGAAACATGTATAGACTGTCTACATAAAACAAAATCTAGTGATAAAAACAAAGAAGAACTTGAAAGGTATAACAATGCCCGTCGAAAATACACTCTGAAAGAAACTATCTAGACATGAAATACACTCAACTGGCAGAGGAAGCTGAGGCGAATCTTTTGTAGCACCGTAACCGTCCAGGCTTCTCCAGCCATATGTATTGTAATTCAACAGTCCAGTTACGTGATATCACTCTATATCAAATTATCCGTCATCGGCAATTATTCATTGAGACATGTTAATTTCACTTCAATCAATTGTAAATTAGAATGATACTGGAATCATATTAGATATATTAGAACATCATTTATCTATATAAATAAAATCGTTACGACCGTGTGTCTGTACATTGATTATTTTCGCGAAATTTCCGTACAGTTATCCGTTTCAGGTGTAATAATGACCATCTGCATCATTTTTAGCTTTGGTGTCTGTTTGTCTGTTTGTTTGTCTGTTTGTCTGTTTGTCTGTCCTTCTATAACTTGAAAACTACTGGATATATTTCGACCAAACTTCATATATAGAATCCACCTGTCCTTGGGTAGGTTTTAGCGCAAATATCGTTTCTAAATCCCTGAACTGAGTGGGGATTTTTACGAAACCGAAACCGTGATTTTTGACTCCCTCAAAGTATACACAACCGAACTTAATGGAAATCTACCTGCCTTAATGAAAATTAATTTCTAAACCTTTTTTTCTCATGTGCATCATTTCGATAACAGGATTTAATAAGGGAGATATCATTAACGGACCGTTTTTCGGTACAAATCCCAGCGGCCTTAACGCAAGAGCGGGTGCGTGTAAAGCGTATTCCTTACAACTTGAAAACTACTGAAGATATTTGAACCAAACTTTATATATAGCATCCATCTGTCCAAGGGTAGGTTTCCTTGGTGTCTGTTAGTTAGTTAGTTGGTTAGTTAGTTAGTTAGTTAGTTAGTTAGTTAGTTAGTTAGTTAGTTAGTTAGTTAGTTAGTTAGTTAGTTAGTTAGTTAGTTAGTTAGTTAGTTAGTTAGTTAGTTAGTTAGTTAGTTAGTTAGTTAGTTAGTTAGTTAGTTAGTTAGTTAGTTAGTTAGTTAGTTAGTTAGTTAGTTAGTTTCTTTGTTTGTTTGTCTGTTGGTCTGTTTGTCTTTCTATAACTTGAAAACTACTGGATATATTTCCACCAAACTTCATATTTAGAATCCACCTGTCCTTGGGTAGGTATTAGGGCAAATATTGTTTCTAAATCCCTGAACTAATTGGGGGTTTATACGAAACCGAAACCGTGATTTTGCACTTCCTCAAAATATACACAACCAAACTTAATGGAAATCTACCTGCCTTAATGGAAATTAATTTCTAAACCTTTTTATCTCATGTGCTTCATTTCGATACCAGGATTAATAACGGAGATATCATTAACGGACCGTTTTTCGGTACAAGTCCCACCGGACTTAACGCAAGAGCGGGTGCGCGTAAAGCGTATTTCTTACAACTTGAAAACTACTGAGATATTTGAACCAAACTTTATATTTAGCATCCACCACTACAAGGATAGGTTTTAAGGTTTATACCATTTCAAATTCCCGGAACGGACTGGGGTTTTATAGGGGACCGAAATGGTGAGTTTTACTCTCCCACAATATATAAAGTACAAGACCAACCTGACTGGAAATCGATCAATCTGTTTGGAAATCCAATTCTAATTTCTTTTTCTCATATGCATTTTTCAACTGGAGGATTAATAAGGGAGATAACATTAAAGTTCGGTTTTCAGGCTAAGTCTAGCGGACATAGCCCGAAAGGTGTTATACGTGGAGCAGATTTCTTATCTATCTAGATACATCATAACGTAACGACCGTGTGTCTGTGCATTGACTATTTTGGCGAAATTTTCGTACAGCTTTCCGTTTAAGGGGTAATAATGACCACCTGCATATTTTTTAGCTATAGTTTCCTGGAAGTCCTAAATTTTCACCCCCCCCCCCCCACCTCGCCCAAAATCAAGATTGCCTCACAATCTGCCACACGAGCTGAAAAAAAAATTAAGCGAATTTATACATTTTAGCCGGTAACCTACGGAAAACTTCCAAGATCCTTAAATATTTCACTTTTTATGCCGAATAATATCGAAATATAGGCAATCTAATGACTGTGCAGACCTTCGTTTCGAGATATTTCGCGGCTAAACGGTAAGTCCTATCACAAAACGGATGGCACGATCTCCGTTTAATTTCGAGTGATCTACAACTTTGGTCCTGTTTTATTTTGTCGTCTCTCTCTCTCTCTCTCTCTCTCTCTCTCTCTCTCTCTCTCTCTCCCTCCCTTATAGGGTAGATTTGGCTATATATTTCGATGGTTCGTAAATTTTGTGCTTTTTACACGTGTATTACTTAGTTTGACACACTTATAGGAAAGGTAGAGTCATCGAATTTGGCACGCACATTGACACGACCAATGGCTATATGCGAACCCAATTTCATGGTTCTAGCTTTCACATAAGTATGTGAAAAATAATGTAAAATGATGAAAATGTACCCAAATTTCACCCCATTCAAATATCGTACCTCAATCGAGCCCATAAATATGTGAGATACGAGAAAATGTTTTAACACCAAACATGTAGAACGATAAAAGGGACGTCTGAGGGTGCAAACCGTTTGTTGGTATGATGTACCGTTTACGAGCAGTAAATCTCGAAATGAAGGTTTGCACTTTAAAACGTGCCCATGCTTATCTGCCATCTATATAAATTAATCGCAACGACCGTCTGTCTATACATTGGCTGTTTTGGCGGAATTTCCGTACAGTTATCCGTCTCAGTTGTAATAATGACCATCTGCATATTTCTTAACTTGGTGTCTGTTTGTCGGTTTGATTGTATGAGTTTTTATAACTTGAAAACTACTGAATATAATTCTACCAAACTTGATATTTAGAATCCACCTGTCCTTGTGTAGGTTTTAGGGACAATATTATTTCTGAATACCTACATTTACTTGGGGTTTATCCGAAACAGGAACCATGATTTTGTACCTCCTCAAAATATGCACATCCGAAATTAATCGAAATCTACAATCCTTAATGGAAACCCATTTCTAAAACTTTTGTTCTCATGTGAATTTTTCGACAGGAGGATTAATAAGTGAGATATCATGAACGGTTGGTTTTGTAGTTTAAGTCCAGCGGACGAAGCCAAAATGTGTTGTACGTGGAGCAGATTCCTTATCTATCTATATAAATAAAATCGTAACGACTGTGTGTGCCTGTACATTGACTATTTTGGTGAAATTTTCGTACAGATACCCGTTTGAGGGGTAATAATGATCGTCTGCATATTTTTTGGTTTTTCCTGAAAGTCCTAATTTTTACCCCCTCACCCAAAATCCAGATTGCATCATAATCTGCCAGACAAGCAAGAAAATTGAAATTTGGCAAAATTATACGTTTCAGCCTGTAACGAACGAAAAACTTCACAGATCTTTAATTTTTTCATTTTTTATCCCCGAATAATATCGAAATATGGGAGCAATTTTAATTATGGTGCAGACCTTCGTTTCGAGGTATTTCGTGAAATAAACGGGAAGTCTTATCACATAACAGATGGAACAATCTTCGTTGAATTAGGAGTGATCTTCAACCTTGGTCTTATGGCTTTTTGTCGTATCTGTATCGCTTATACGTTAGATTCGTCTCCATTTCTCGATTTTAAGTAAATTTGGACTCTTTACCTATATAATTCTTACTTTCAATCACTTACAGTAAAGATAGTATGATCAAACTCTACACGAACACTGGCCCACCCAGTACCCATATGTGAGCCAAATGCTATGTCACATAATTATCCGAAAAGTAATGCAATGTAAGATAATCTTACACAAATTTCAACCTATTCAATGTTTCTGACTCAATCTGACCCATGAATAGATGAGATGCGAGAAAATATCAAAGGACCAGCCATTTAGATCGCTAAATACTGCACCTTACGGTACAATCCTTTGTCAATATGACGTACCGTTTAGCAGCAGTTAATCTGTAAATGAAGGTCTGCAATATTGTAAACATGCATATACTTTCGTATGTCCATCTATATATATATTCATTGATGTCGATTTGTAGCGATCGTGAAAGGGTGTGTCTACTATTGTAATCAGTACTCCCTACACCGACTTTGACTGCTGGCAGTAGGAATGGGGTCCTTCTCCAACTCCTGTGTAACTGGCATTAGTAAGGCGGGCCTACCATTTTAATAAATAATTCACTTCTCGATTTGTCTTGCAGAAGGCAAGGGATCATGCAGTTTTGTTCGAAAGTCCCCTATCCTATTGTGTTTGGCTCTAGGCCAGGGTGCCCGCCATTATAAACAAATGTTCCAATCTAAAATTTGACTAGCATTAGGCATAGTGGCCTGCTATTTTCATGTAAACTCACTAATTCTGTGTGACTGGCAGTAAGCTGGCTGACAGCAGTAAAAAGGGCCTGTCATTATAATGATAACTGCACAACTCAATTTTGACTGGTGGTAGGGAAGTTGCCTGCTATTATAATAAAAACTCCTCAACTGTAATCTGTCTGAAAGTAGGAAATGGATCTGCCATTGTAACTAAAACTTCCCAAATCGACTGTGACCGCGCAGTAGGCAATGGGGCCTGCAATTATAATGTAAACTTGCCAACTCGATTGTGAATGGCAGTAGGCAAGTGAGCCTGCCATTATCATCACAACTCCGCAACCCTCACTTTACATTGGAAACAACGTATGGGAACCTCCCCATGCTATTTCTGGGATAAGGCTAAGAGACATGCAATTTTAAAACAATCTCATTTACTGCACGCACAGTATTTACGTCGATATCCGTATACAATGTAGAATACCGCAGCGAAGCACGGGTACATTTGCTAGTTATTCAAATTATAGGAATGGAATTCATTGTTGTTGTTTGTCCAGCCCTTGTCCCGTTTTCCTACGGGGTCGGGTATGAGGTGAGATGAATCTGTCGTGGCGGGATTTTATGACCGGAAGCCCTTCTTGACGTCAACCTCATCAAAGGAGTCAATGAGATGAAATGGATGACGTGATATATGATAGTAGGGAGAGTGTGAAACCCGGTGCCGGCACATAGCCTACTCCTGTCGAATAGCACCAAGGGGTCTGCTCAAGGCTTAACGTCCCCATCCGACGGACGACTCATCATCAACAGCGTCATATGCCCTCACTCCATATGAGCACTGCGGAGAGGTTTGGAATTTAATCCAGGCTTTTGGCACGCAATCTAGTGATTATAAATGGTATACCACCACTTCCCCTACCCTGCCGGCCAACATTCTGATGGTGAAAAGTTTTTCAACCAACGGGACTCGAACCGGCTAACCTCTGTGTCAGACCGTTTAGACTTCAGCACCTTAATGATCATGGCCACCAGGCGGGCAGGAAAGGAATTCATTATGTACTGTAAATTGCTCGATATGTTGAGATAGAGTTTGTGTCATTTCATCTCATATTGTGTATACGGAAAAGTTATTCTAAAAGCTGGGAATTTGGGATGAGTCACTGGGTTTAACTCATGAGCAAAGTAATATACAGCGACCCGCGCGCAAGGCTAGAGCGAGCTCCGAGACTACTTCGTCGACACGCCCACTGGTTACTGGTGAAGAAAGAAGAGAGGGAAGATATTATATGAGATCAACGAATACGATGCTACGTTGTAATGAAACTTGGTATGGAGACGTTACCGTGGAAGGGGAAGTCTCGTGTATATAATCCTGAACGGAGCAATCCAGATACACACAATTATATTATTTTTTGGGACAGTGAGGTTTCGTCGATATACAGTACGTAGCTGCTGTGATACTGTCGGATCAGGGTGAGACGGAGTTGTACTCGACATGCGATATATTCTACATTATTCTGAACGAAGAACTATAATTGTTTAAGTCTACGGTCCTTAATACAAATCTGTATTGTATCAGGAGAACAGCTTAGTTGGTTCAAGATTGCTGATAACAGGGAAAAATTCATAACACTGAATTTTCTCCTCCTAAGATCAACTGTGATCAATTTTCACAACCATAGGGCCAATGTCTAATTTAAAGACTAGGCAATTATGGATTGTTAATCCAGATAGCCCAAACCATATCGCAGAACGAAGGAAGGATATCCATGGAGCCAAGCTAAAATGAGAAAGGGGAACGAGTAACCACGGAATACAGATGACCTCAACGGAAGTTGCAATTGGTGAGCCACAATTAGATAATGCAAGCAAGAGTAAATTTCAGCATCGTAAATTCTAAACTCTCTCCAGGCTTACAGGAACTTTTCTGATTCATCCCATGTTTTAAAATAAATACATTTGATTTGATATTGCGTTAATTTTCTTCTCAAAGCAATAATTAATGGTGTGATGTGATGTGATTTAAGTATAAGTCTGTATGCTATTCAATATAATTTTGCTGTATAGTTTTTCTAAAAACTGTAAAGCTGGCGATCAGCCAAAACATAGTGAAATGGGAAACCATGGAATGATAATTGATATTCTATTTGCTACCAATTTGCGAGCAAGCCACATATAGTTTATATTTGTATTCATGTGTCCCCAGCAAATAACTTTCGTCTCCAAAGTGTGAAGCTAAGTGAGGGGTACAGTTACAATACTAAGTCCAAGACAACCGCATTTCAACAACAACGTCGAGATAGAAACATGTGAGAAATATTTTACGTCGATTCTAAAGAAACCTTGGTACAATTATCAAAGTAGATGAAACCTATGAATCAAACTACCAACCAATCACTGGAAAAGAACTTGCAGAGATAATAACAGAATCCAAAAAGAACAAAGATCCTGTCCTCGACGGTATATTAAATGAATACTTGAAATCTTCACTCGACCAAATGGACATGTTATGGACAAAACTGTTCAACAAATGTTTAGAAAAGGGTGATATACCGCAGTGCTGGAGGTATTCCAAAATCAAAATACTTTACAAAGGGAAAGAAAATATAGACGACCCTAATTCTTATAGAGGTATCGCCACAGAGATTAATGGCTTTGAAGTGTTCGCCAAAATTCCTTGTAACAGACTGACCAAGCTGGTCGACAACTCTATCCAGGACTCTCAATTTGCCTTTCGAAAGTGTAGATCAACACTCCACGCAGTAAAGAATCTCTTGAATGACGTCGATGATACCTTAAGGATGGAAAAAGGAAAATTCTTCGCAGTATTCATAGACTTCAGTAAAGCTTTCGACTTGCTGGACAGAGAAGTACTCAACACGAAACTAGAGTGCTTAACAGGAAAGGAAAATTACCTGGCCATAATAATCAGAAACATTCTATCTGTCACAAGAGTGATCATAGACGATGGCATCACTACGCCAAGTGACATAACCCAAACGAACGGTGTACTACAGGGGAACCTAGTGAGTCCTATATTATTCAATATCGCAACTCCCGATGTGACAAGAATCATCCATGAGAAGGATAATAAAGTTGTTATGCACATGTATGTTGATGACATCGTCATAGAAGGACCAATCCTGCAAGAGGTGCGAGATACACGCAATAGACTCTCGGAATGGGCTATAGAAAGTAAATTCACAATTAACATCAAGAAGACAGTTCAAAAGGCTTTCCGGAAAGGAGGGGAGATTTAATCAAAAGAGCTATTGTACTTAGGGGGAAACAAATTAGCAATTGTAAATCAGTTCAAATATCTGGGCATTACCCTACAAACGACCCGGACCACCTTGTAAAAGAAAAAGCAACAGCAGCGATTAGAGCCATGAAAGACATTCAAAATCCAGAAAAATTATCCTTGACCACCCCAATAAAACTAGTTCAAGCGAAAATAATGCCGGTTCTAACATAGGGAATAGAACTTATATGGGACCACTTAAAAATTAGCGACCTAGAAACCCTAGAGAAAGTGAAGTCATCATTCCTCAAGAGAACACTCGGTGTATCAAAATTCCCCCGATCAATACTTGTATACGTACTAACAAAAGAAGACTATCTTATACACGAGAACAGAAATAAAATCCTTCTACCTTCAACGGACGCCGTTCAGCAAACATTAAGAAGACGAGAACAAAAAAGAATTGCTACCTGGTGGGAATTTTACAGCACTGACGCGATAACGAAAAGGGACTGGACCCAGTTAAACTACGAGTTGAGACATGTGGCCACCAGGTTTGCATGTCTCCCATCATGCACTCTGCATCAATAAGAGATTCCATGAACCGTGTGATTCGTGTATATGTGAACTGTGTGGTGAGAGTTGTGGAAGATATCCACTTGCAATTTTGCAAAAAGGGATCAAAATCATTGTGTGACTACGCTAAACAAACATAATGCACATTGTGCGCACTTCTTAATTATTATTATTATTATCAGGCAATCGAATCCTCCCGCATAACCCCCTTCTGCCCCGTCCGAACAGCTACTATTACAAATAATTAAATAAATAAATAAATAAATAATACGCATGTACTCTACATATACACCTATATTCATATCTTAAACTTTATGAAAATATAAAACCAAACCCCATGGCGCCTACCAAGCAATCGCTGCTCAACCCGAAGGCCTGCAAATAACGAGGTGTCGTTATTCTTGGCTCTCTATACAAGGATTAAGAAAATTTGCTGAGTGAAAAGAGATTCATGAGAACGCTCATGACTTTAGTCACAATTCTGTAGCCACCATCTTTTCCTGTGATGTCATGGTGCACAACAGAGCCTATCTAAGAATTGTGCGCACTTTTTACAGCTCCTGTATAGTGTGCTATCACCCGTCGCTGGCAACACACTTTCCCTTCCACACTTCTGAAGTTCATTAAGTCAAGAACAGAACTAAATAACTGTGGTCAAAACGAAACGTACTCACCTCTTTGCACTATTGGAATTTCCGGTCGTTTAACATGAACTTCCTCTCTCTCCTCTCACGAACAGCTACCAACCAGAATGTCAACATTGCTCGCTACAAATCGCGCCGCAGGGTACTCCGCTATATAGAAATTTTTGAAGAGTACTGGCCTCTGTTTACAACACACTCCATGAACATTTCTCATATTTCCCCGCCAACAATAAGAAGTTATTGTGTACAGTGTATATACTATGTATTTGTTATGTTCATTTTCGGTGTATTTTACTGTGTTTTAGAAAATGTACCTGAGTTGGCTGTATGGCAATGCCCAGACCGAAAGACAAACATGTATTTTTTTTTTTTTTTTTTAATATCTCTCCTCCCACCACGACGAGCACACGTCGGGGTTGAGGAACTCACCATTAGCTTGGAGTGAGAGCATACCTCTGCTACAGTCCAAAAGTAACAATGTTTTACCTTTTCTTATCTAGGGTACTTAGAAACGTTATAAAGAACTCTTTACAATAAGAATATGTGTTTTGACAGTGATCACTTTCATTAATTAGCCAAAATTTAACGATTATATTGATTTTCTAGTAACAATTTAATTTGAGCGAATTGCAATGTTACCATCCTGAGGGACTTTCGACTCTTTTTTTGCCGTAACATAGGATCGTAGGGACATATTTATGAATCCATCTAAAATGTTGGACATTTTTCAAACCGAGGGCATTTTGGGTACAATAGATCCAAAAATAATCAAGTAAACATTAAATTCGCATAAGTTTTAAAGTCCAAGTTCATATTTCGTTTGTGCGAGTAAGTTGGTGACAATGAACTCATCGTGTTCCGAGATGTTTGCAAGATGAATCCCCTCGACGTTTCCTGCCAGAAATCCTTTGCCAAACAATGCATTAAGCTAGACGTGCCATCAGCCAGTCACACAATTTAATTTTCAGGTTTCATTTAACCCTTGTTAAGCACAATACTGGTATGTTCGTGGCAATTGGATTAAATTGTCAACACCGACAAAATGAGAATAATAGGTGAACTAAAAACTGAGAAGCAAAACCAAGAAAAATAAATTGTGAAGCGGAACAAGGACAAGATTTTGCAAGGTATTGAAATATATCTGTACCGGGGGTAGACCTTCTCCGGCCAGTTATCAACTGCGCGCCTTCTATAAGGCCATCTAGGTAATCTGCCTTGAACTGATGTTATGCAAGATACTTGGATTTTCAACCGCTAGATGTCTCTATCATCGGTTCAATTGCTCACCCTACCGGGTCGAACTCTAATTAATTCATTAAGTGATGTGTATTTTCAAAGTTGGCTAACCTTAGTTTTTGAAGATTGTTTGGTTTTTGTGCCATTGTTGTCAACACGTCTGCCCCACTGCTACACTGGGGCGAAACATTGGTAATTTCACGACTGAAAATACCAGAAGAGCTTAAATGTTTTTAACATGGTTATTTTGGAAATAATAATGTAATTTATTTACATACATCCCGGGGCGAGCCTCAGCTACCGGGCGGGTCGCAGGTGGCGGATAGCGAATGGCCCTCAAATATGGGGGTTAGCTGCGAATAAGGGGAAACCCGAATAAGCAGTCCCGGACCGAGGCAAAACTGCTGCCTTGCAGAGAGGGAGGTGCCTCAAAGGCTAAGGGAAGAAACCCTGACAGAAAATCTAGCAGGCCAAGGGCTATGAGGGAGGCAGCCCCTCCCACAAGGCTTTGGAACTAGGTCTGATAACCCAAGCATCCGAGAAACAATTATTAAAAGAAATTACAGAGGGGAAACCGGACTGATTAATTTCTTGACGAGCAAGCGAAGAAAAAGGACTATGAACATGAGACGACACCATGGGAACCATTTTCGTCCTTGGTGACTTCAATGGCAGGGTTGGAAACAACACAGAGGGAATGGAGGACATGCTTAGGAGCTGGCCCGAAACAGAACCCGCTGGAGGACCCTCTGGAAAACCTCGACACCGCAAGGTGGAAAAGGACCGACTAAGTAAGTAAGTATTTACTTACATTTCTTCACTTGAGTTGGGAGTTTTACAGTAAATGTTGGGACATTTTGATTAGTCTATTGGGACATTGTGAAAATGAGTTGGTAACACTGGTGAATTGTTTACTTAGACAGCTATCGTTATTCATCAAGTATGATATACTTTTTACAGTTGGCTTTACGTCGCACCGACACAGTCATAATTGGGACAATGGTACAGGAAGGGGCTAGGGGTGGGAAGGAACCAACCGAGGCGTTAATTAGGGTACAACCCCAGCACTTGTCTAATGATAAAATGGGAAACCACGAAAAACCATCTTCAACGCTGCCCACAGTGAGGTTTCAACTCACTGCCTCCCTGCGAGCTCACAGCTGCGGGCCCCTAACCACACGGCCAACTTACTCGGTCATCAAGCAATAGATAAGATCTAATCGCCAATACAAAATATATGTTTTAATATTTTAGTAGGAATATGCATTTATGTTATTTATTAATAGCGAAATGCATAGTCGTGCCTATTTCATTTCTTGCTATTACACAACAGGAAGTGCTGTGAAGTAAACATGTATGGAAAATATAAACAGCTGGTCCACAATTCCATCGTGCCCATTCTACTGTTTCTATATAGCAGGGTGAGTGCCCAATTTTCAAAATAAGATCCAATCTGTGTGGGTTGTCTGCTACAGTCATATTTTCAGGAAAAGATAAATAAAATATCATTGTTACGTGCCCATGTGATTGCCAGTACTCTGGAAGTCCCCGTCGGTATTTCATGGAAGGACTGGGTAAGTCAGAGCGGGAAGCTTCCAGCCGGTCTGAGGGCATATGACGGCCTGTTCTTGAATTGTGCTTTCCGTCTGGTGTTTTCGGGGACTTCTTGAAAGGTGAAACTAGGATGCTCGCAATCCGGCTCCACACCGAACAATGTAGTCTTCATCACCAGGGATATAAAAGCAGGCTCGCTGCGGAAAAGGAGTGAGTGTTGAGAGAGTGTAGCCTTGTTGGAGTTGTTTGAGTAGCGTTTGCAGTTACCGTCGTTAATTAGTGGTTCGTGTTGACCTGCCAATGATGCATGTTTAGTGTGTGGAGCAATCACGAGACTTGAATGTGTGGTCTTTCTGGTGTCGAGCCAAGTGTATAGCAGTCGTTTGTTGTGGCAATAAAACATGTGTGCATTTAGTTGCTATGTTAAATGATGATGGTGCATGCCAAATGAAAGGTGAGAGCTGTCCATCAAGAGAACGGAAGGCTGGCCCGGTCCAGGTAAATACCAGCAACCTGGAGAACTGCTATGAAGACAAGGATCTTTTGTAAGTAGTCACTAATTAGTGAAGTGTTTTAATTCATTTTCAAGAATAATTGTATGTGTGGATATGTGTCATCCTTGATTAGATTATCGAATGTTTTATTTGTAACATAATCTTTGACCCCAGGTTACCAGGTAATATCCTAGAGGGAGGGGGGATTAGGTTGTCAAGAGAGCTAAAACCTCTATCCGTCTTTTTGCTGATGTTAAAAATAGTGAAAGCCTTAAGACGCCTTTCACCGAGCAAGTGGCTGCACGGTTTGGGTCACGAAGCTATTAGCCTGCATTCGGGAGATAGTGGGTTCGAACCTCACTGTCGGCAGCCCTGAAAATGATTTTTCGTGGTTTCCCATTTTTACACCAGGCAAATGCTGGAGCTGTACCTTAATTAAGGCTACGGCCGCTTCCTTCCATCACCTAGGCTTTTCCTATCCCATCGTCGCCATAAGACCTGTCTGTGTCGGTGCGATATAAAGCAAGTAGCAAAAAGATAGCTTCCTTCTCATTCCTAGCCCTTTCTTATCCCATCGTAGCCATAAGACCTATCTCTGTCGGTCCGACAAAAAAATGTTTCACTTTTTCAGGAGCATCACGACCAGTAGAGGATTCAATTTCTTCTTCTTCGTCTTCCTTTTATTCTACTTATTATTATTATTATTATTATTATTATTATTATTATTATTATTATTATTATTATTATTACCAGTACGTGATGTGAACTGACTTGAACGCAGTTTATGAATGCAACACCTCGAAGCAACTGCATGCTCATAGTTAGTTACACAAAACTGAGAAGAGTTGTAATACAGATTCTTGACAAGATGCAAGAGGTAACCATTAGTTTTTGGAACTAATGGTAATGTAAAGGATACTGTTCACGTTCTCACCAGCCCATATGAGGCACAAAACCTTGGGTATCATTCGATTAGTGGAGGCTATATACCTTATCATTGTTGATGTATGCTAATCTTACGCTCCTTTGGGCAACTTCTATATAAGTATCTAAGAGAAATGCTGGGGACCTGCTTGTAACGGATCTCTGTGGCTCCGATCCTAACTCCTAATCAAGTGTGGTCATCTAGACTAGATAGGGAGACCCTTAAAAGCGCGCAGCAAATCGCAAATTAGGAGCACGCGTGTGGCCGAGTAGACATTTGCACACAATTCCCGCCGTCGCGTCTGGCTTGTTACGAGCGATTTGTGTTCCTGCTCCCTGCCTGGCAGCAACAAACCACCACCACTACCATCACCACCGTCACCGCATTGGTAGCCAACCAATCTAGACTTGTCAAACCGATATCTACATCCAGTTAATGTCGATCAGATAACGATTTACAAGATGATAAGTCGATAATGAGACATTAGTCGAAAAGGACGTTTACATTTGTGAGCTGTCCGGTAACAAGTAATTCACACACAGAAGTAACTTAGGCCCGGTTTCATCAACACATGTTAGTACTTAACAGTCCGGCTCCATGGCTAAATGGTTAGCGTGCTGGCCTTTGGTCACAGGGGTCCCGGGTTCGATTCCCGGCAGGGTCGGGAATTTTAACCATCATTGGTTAATTTCACTGGCACTGGGGCTGGGTGTATGTGTCGTCTTCATCATCATTTCATCCTCATCACGACGCGCAGGTCACCTACGGGTGTCAAATCGAAAGACCTGCACCTGGCGAGCCGAACATGTCCTCGGACACTCCCGGCACTAAAAGCCATACGCCATTTCAGTACTTAACAAGGTGTTAAATCATTTTAACATACGATTTACTAAAATTTACGTTTCATCAACAACTGTTAACATTAACAAATGTTAAACTGCGTATTAAAGTTAACATCAGCCATTTCCAATGTTAAATGGCTAACATTAGCATTTAGCAACCTGCTCCAAAATGGCAGCTGTGAATCTCGTTTTCGATGCCGAATTGCTCTATTTAGATCTTTTACAAAACAATCCTGATCGAAGAAGAGTTCAGCGACGTAATGACTTTAGAAAATTCGACGGATGCGGGATTTCTTCATAGATGAAGGTTATCGAAAATAGTCGTTGCTAAGGTTGTTGACGAAATTCGATTGAGGTTAGAATATCCTACGAAGAGAAACTTAACCTCTTTCTCCAATGTTGCAGGTACTGATAATATTACGATTTTTTGCTACTGGTTATTTTCACATAATGGTCAAAGACAATGCTAGAATATCTAAAGCCACTCTTAGTAGAGTTGTTTGACGAGTGTCTGCAGCAATAGCATCCATGAGTAGGAGGCATATAACATTACATTCCCTTCAGTAGAAGAGCGTCAGCAAATTATCCGCGACTTCTATGAAATAAGCCGTTTTCCTAGTGTTTGTTCTAGGTGCAATATATTACACACATGTAAGAATCCAATCACCTGGAAGCAATTGGGCCGAAATATATCGTAATCGGAAGGGATATTTCTCTGTTTATGTTCAGGTGATTAATGAACCTCCAAATCAGGGATATACTTGCTAGGTGGTCTGGTTCTGCACACGACAATACAATATTTAATAACTCCCATATCGGAGCACAGTTTGAAGTGATTTTGTTAGGTGACAGTGGATACCCGCTAAAAAAGTATCTGTTAACCCCATTGAAACCATCGCGGACTTTCTCCCACGCCTCGTCCTTTTCTTTTATCGTCAAGCCATCTGTGCGCTTGCACTCAATAACTTATATACATTTAGTAATTAAATTAACAACTCTTTTTCGAAGGAGGAAAAATTAGAACTACGATTCCGTTTCACTTCTCGCGCCATATTTTACAGCTGTACGCAAACAAAAGCGCATCGGAGCGCGCTGTAAAACAGCCTGTTCGTACCACTGCCTCCTTGATTCGCACCAGTTCGCAGTATTGCGAGAGTTAACAGTCGATTAGTTAACATTTCACAAGAAAAGGTTGATGAAACGCAAGAAACCTAGCAAGATGTTAAAATTTTAACTCCGTATTAACTAACTACTTGTTAGTATATATTTAACATGTGTTGATGAAACCGGGCCTTAATGTTTTGTAATGATTCTCATGATGATCCAAGCTTATTAGAACAGATAGTCAAGGGTTCTAGCTAAACATTTACTTGCATACATCTACATGAATTAGACGTTTCAATAAAAGTTTTATAATAATAATAATAATAATAATAATAATAATAATAATAATAATAATAATAATAATAATAATAATAATAATACGTTTTAAAATTGTGTGTAGCTATTGATAGCATAGTGCAGCCCATATAAGGCAGACCTTCCGACGAGGATGGGTGTCATCTACCGATACTACTGTGCGTGATATGTGAGTTGAAGGGATGTCGCTGCAGCACAAACACCTAGTCTCCGTGCTAAGGAATTTAACCATTCAAGTTTAAGGCATGATGAGGAGTGAGGTAGTTTGACATAGCTTTCCTCATTTGGCTCGAAGGTACAATTCCAGCTTGAATGGTACTATAAATAACATTTACTTTTCATCCAGATGCACTAGTGTTGTTTCGAGCGTCATTACCTACACACTTAACTCATCAGTTTTTATACCATGTCGGGAATTTTAACCATAATTGGTTAATTTTGCTGGCATTGGGGCTGGGTGTATGTGTCGTCTTCATCATTTCATCCTCATCACGACGCGCAGGTCGCCTACGGGAGTCAAATTAAAAGACCTGCACCTGGCGAGCCGAACATGTCCTCGGACACTCCCGGCACTAAAAGCCATACGGCATTCCATTTCACAGCCTCAAGTGATAGTGTCATTTCAGTGGAAGCTACAGAACATGTGCAAGGATCCTGCATCCATCAATCGCCATAGCAAATTTTGCTGCAAATTTCTCAGGGCTTTACAGCCTGACAAATGAACTATTCTGGGCTTAATTGAGCGAGACAAAAAGTCGACTTTTAAATAAAAAGTCATGACCATTTAATCAATTTATTCCCCCTGGAATACACAGCCCATTTAGAGCCTTGCTCTTCCTGGACGACTATTGCGCAACCAAATTTACCTGGAGAGTTCAGAGTACCACGTGATAAGAGTAACAACACCTTAAGCCGTAGATTTTACATTATTTTCTTGTCAGAGTACGCTACCTCTCATATTATCACATCCTCAACTGAACTCACGAGGTCCGAACGTGTGGCTGCGTTTTGGGGTCTCGTAACTACCAGCTTGCATTCGGGAGACAGTGGGTTCGAACCCCACTGTTGCCAGCTCTGAAGATAGTTTTCCGTGGTTTCCTAATTTCACACTTCAATGAAGGCCCCTGTCGCTTCCTTCTCGTTCCTAGCCCTTTCCCATCCTATGCTCACCATAAGACCTACCTGTGTCGGGGCGACGTAAAAGGAAAAAATACTCACGAGATCGAGTAAATCTCGTTCTGGAGATTACAATCTTTAGACGTGTCGGGAACTTGCAGGTAAAAAGCAGAAGCCTTACCCTTGCAGTACAGGGATAATCACTCACGTTATCACAGAAAAGTAAAATGATGGTAGGGTAATGTTTTTCTTCTCGAACAATTACACAGCGAATTATAATTCAGACCAGTAACTAGACGTATCTATGCTATCAGCGTGGACAGCAACAAAGCTTAAGTTCAAACGTTCAAACACGATATAAAATTGCAGAAGTACACCAGGGGCTGACGGTTTCTTAGAAAACAACTTGCATAATAAACAATCTTTCCGGAGCATAATTAACAATATTCCCAGGGACATTTTTACATAGTAAATAATGTCACATGGAGAATGTTCTACAGTATAATACAAGCAATTTTTCCGGAGAACGTCCTGTATAATAAATAACTTCCTGGAGAATGTCCTGAATAATAAGGAATTTATTGGAAAACGGTGTGCATAATAAAAAGCCTCCCGGAGAATTTCCTGAATAATAAACACGTTTCCTAGAGAACATCCTGAACAGTAATAAAGTTTCCCGGGAAATTTCCTGAATGATAAAGAAATTTCCACTGGAACGTCCTGAATAGTAAACAAGTTTCCCGGAGAACTTTTTGAATATTAAATTAAAATATGTTTCACGGAGAACGTCCTTACCTTTGAATTCAAATTTATAATTGTTTGCCAGTATGTTCAGAAAATTTGGCACTAGTCAAAGATTCTCTGTCACACTATTCTTTCTAGCTCCACGCAGGCCACGAAGACCCATGGAGAACTGGATAGTAAAGACACCCACGATCCGTAACCTCGGTACTGAGTGTGATAGAGTGGTTAGCTCTGAGCTTGGCTGACTTTGTACTCGGGAGATTTTTAGTGTACCCTAAGTGAACCTCAGCGCCATACAATTCTGCTGAAATGGAAACTCTTCTGTAAATTTTTCGATTTCTTGACAGGGAATTGAACCCCGTTCTTGGTGAACTGACCACAATTTTATCGCCTCGGCTAGATAACCACTGAAACAATATTTTATTCCTATTTAATTCATAGTATTACTGAATAATAAACCCAACCGTTTCAAGGTCCATTATCATCATCTTCTTCTCCTACTTCTTCCTCCTATTCATCTTCTTAATCTTATTCTTGATCTACCACTTTGCCCACACCCTGGTGGGGTTGCGGATGGAATCTATATCGTATACTTAGATTTAGCCGCTTTTTACGGGCGGATGTCCATCCTGACGCCTACTCTATGTGGAGGGATTTATTCACGATTGCGTATATCTGTGGCGGATAGTAGTGTAGTGTGTTGTATGCATATGAGGAGGAATGTATTGGGACAAACAAATACCCAGTCACTGAGTCAGAAGAATTAACAATACGCAGTTAAATTCTCAACCCGGCCGGAAATATAATCCGGGACCAAGGCCTCGATTCTGACCATTCAGACAAAGGGAAGGTGAAATTCCGTAATAATAATAATAATAATAATAATAATAATAATAATAATAATAATAATAATAATAAAACGTTGGATCTAACAAGCAGAGAATTGATAGAACAATTACAGAAGAAGGGAAGGAAGATACAGAGGAAGATTCTAGGGCCTAGATATGTTAATGGACAACGTAGCCTGAGCCCGAACAATTAACGGTACAAAGAAACGGAAGGAAGTGTGGAATTCATGTGGAAAATGCAAGTCCAATTTAAGGGCATCCCCTAAGGATGAACGATGAAAAACTTTACGCGAAGGATCTTGCCGTGCTTTGAAGGGAAGAAAGTTGTTCCTATGTGGCTCATTTAACCCCGTTTAGATATGGAGAAAATGGGTATCAAACAGGATGATATTCAGGAAAGAAACCGGTTCAGATGTATGATATCAAACTTCAAGAATTTCCGAATAAGCGACCGTATGAAGAACAACTAAACCAAGGGCGGAAGAAGATGAACATGAATCCAATATATATGAACACGAATCCAATATATAGATTTTAAAAGCGTCAAATTGGCGGAAATTTGTCCGATGAATTCTTGAATATGCCTTTAGTTGCTCTGGGAAATCTTCAATGAGAGCCTTGTGTTGGTAAATGCCAAGTTTATATTTTAACATGACCAAAGATTAAATAAATGTGAATACCAGTTAGAGGAACGAGTATTTTATGTAATACTGAATACTACTAGTTCCTTACAAGATTGGGCAAACATTCGAGAAAGACCCTTCTGGCTATGAAATTATGAAGTATATAGCTTGCTGCTGAATATCTGTGAGATTATAATTATCACCTTGTTCATTGTGTTGCTTGGGGTTAAGGTGCCCCCCGACAGTGCCAACTAATTCGTAGCCATGACTTGGCCGAAACACCCCCGACTCGCCATTGTCCAAAGCCTGACCCCCTGGGGAAATTGAAAATGGTTCTTAGAAAGAGAAAAAATTCAACAGTAATACCACTCACTGTCTGCTAAGCAGCTTGAATCGCATTTAGAAGACTCCCGAACAAAAGTCGTTAGCGTTTGTGAAATACTGCCCTTGTTAAAATAATAGATCATATGCAGAGAACGATATGTATTTTCCTTCAAAGCTGATTAACACTACATTTGTCAAGTTCAACAGTACTTCAATTGTTTTTGATACGTTAGTCTCTGAACTTATTGGGGACTAGCTGATGTACCCGTGCTTCGCTACGGAATTCTACATTGTATACATAATTCTAGGTTAGGTAGTGTACACGATGTGAGTAAGATTGTAATACGTGACGGGGCGGTCATCAAACGTATTTTCTTGTGCGAAGACTGGGTTAGGGAATTTTCACTATAATGGTAGGCAATCAGTCACGATCAAGTTGGAGAGTTTTCATTATAATGACAGACACTCACCCTCTAACTACCTTTTCACATCCTCAGAAAGACTGTCTTAGTGGTTTTCTCAACTGAAATCAACAAGGTCATTAAAATGATGCCAATAGGAATGTCGCGATTGAATGCAATAATATGAAATACTAGATCAAATGAAAAACCTCACATTTTCTCACTTTTAACGAAAAGTACTACGCTGCCGATCTAACAGTCCAAAGTTCCAGAGCTGGAATGATCAGGTCGCAGACAGCCGTGAGTTGTGAACACTCCTCTACTATTATTCCGTTAAGTGTGGACGCTGCTCATTCAAATCAGCGCCTTAGAGTGGGGATCGAATAACTGGAATACTATGATTTATCAGTGTGTGTACCAGCAGTATCAGGAAATTTATGAACCAGAGGATTGGTATGCCAAAGGAGAGAGAGATCTAACTCCCCAGCTACCTCCCGCCAATATTCTGGCAGGCTGTTATACTCGGTACGCAGCAGTAATCCAGTCTATCGGAGATGAGTGGAAGCATAAGAGACAAAGAATGTCACAATAAACAATGGTCAGTGTAATGTTATTGTTGATCAATTTTATGAGCTTTCGGTGGCCTTCAAATTATTCTTCGGACTCGGAAATACCACTCTTATCACAGTCGGTACGGTAAAACTGAATAAAACATAAATGATCGGGAATTGTATTCTCTATAACTTTTTTTATGTAGTACTTTTCGACAGGACCAATAACACAAGAATTTAAAAATTAAATTGGCGCCTTCACATAAACTACCATTTCATTCAGAGTGAATATGTTTATAGCTTATAGCTTAAACTGTAGTTTCTTATACCCTGACTCTATATACCGATTTTTATTAAATTCTGTTCCCCCATTTTCTCGTGGGTCGGCGTTGATATGGACTTAGCAACAGAAATACAAATTCAAGAATGAGCCTATCCCTGTTATCGTAACCGGTACGGTCAAAATGTATGACATAAATGATCGGAAATGTAATTCTACATAACTTTACTTAGCTTATGTAGTATTTTTCGATAGGACTACTAATAACATAAATATTTGAGAATTACATTTTAAGCCTTCCCCTAAATTACCATTTCACTCAGCGTGAATAAAATGATTTATATCCTAGATTGTAGTGGCTCATTTTCCGACTTTACATACCGATTTTCATTCAATTCTCTTCAGCCGTTTTCTCGCGTACATACAGACAAATAGACAGACAGAAATTACGGAAAAGTAAAAAAAGTATATTTTCTTGTTGCTGTGGACATGTCCGATACAGAAATATTCTGAGCAATGTACAGACAAAACTCTGATTTTATACTAGCAAATGTACCCGTGCTTCGCTACGGTATTCTACATTGTATAGGGATTTCTTTGTAAATTACTGTAGAGACAGTGAGTAAGATTATATTAAATTGCATGTCTCTTAGCGCTATTCGGAAAACGAAACAGGGAGGACGCCATGTATTGTTTCCTATGTAAGGTAGGCATTGGGGAAGTTTTGACAATAATGGTAGGCCACATTTCCTACTGCCACTCACAATCGAGTTCCAGAGTTTCTACAATAAAGACAGGCTCACTTGCCAAGTGCCATTCACAATAGAGGTGGATAGTTTTTATAATAATGACAGGTGCCATTTCCTAATGCCAGTCACAATCGAGTTGGAGAGATTTGATTATAATCGAGAAATTATTATTATTTTTTTGCTAGGGCGCACCGACACAGATAGGCCTTATGGCGACGATGGGATAGGAAAGGCCTAGGAGTTGAAAGGAAGCGGCCGTGGCCTTAATTAAGGTACAGCCTCAGCATTTGCCTGGTGTGAAAATGGAAAACCACGGAAAACCATTTTCAGGGCTGCCGATAGTGCGATTCGAACCTACTATCTCCCGGATACAAGCTCACAGCCGCGCGCCTCTACGCACACGGCCAACTCGCCCGGTAATCGAGAAAAGCTGCACTATGTAAAGTATAAAGAATCGAGGTACGACTATAAGCAACAGAACCAAAGGTGAAGATATCTCCAAACTGAGCAGCTATTGTGTAATCGGCTTTGTGAAATGACTTACCGTTTAGAAAGTATTTACCAAGAAATGAAGGTAACAAACGGACAGACAAACAGACAAACAGACAGACACGAAAGCTAAAAACCACTGATACGTTCTTGCAAAGCAAAGCAAAGCAAAGTCACCTCCATACAGGCCATGAAGGCCCTTGGAGGAGTGGAAGGTAAAGGCTTCCACCATTGTTAACCTCGGCACGTGATGGGGTAGAGTGGTTAGCTCTAAGCCCGGCCGCCTTTGCCCCCAGGAATTAACCTGGTACTCATTTTTAGCGTAGGCTGAGTGAACCTCAGGGCCATATGCACCTCTGGAAGTGGAAATCTCGTTTCTTAAATTTTTCTACTTCCTGACGGGGATTCGAACCCACGTCCTTCCGGGCGAACCGAGCACGCCTTTACCGCCTCGGCCAGGCAGCCCCTGATACGTTCTTGAGTTGGCCTAAATCGGATAAATATTTGAAAAATTTGCAAAACAAACGAAATTACAGACAGCGTACCCCCTACAACTTTATTTATATAGAAGGCGGATAAATTAAGGAAGAAAGTAATACAGTTAAGAAAGTTGAAATTAATAGGAAATGGGATTATAACTGAGGACAGTCGGATAGGACAAATACGTAAATACCAACTGGATGTATTGAAAACAAGTACACCTCAATAAATTGTGATGGTATGTGTTACGGATATAAGAAGACCGTAACAGAGGAGAAATGTACAATCATGGATTCTTAGATAAACAGATAATAGGATGACTAAGGACACCACGTACTCTTACACGATGAAAAAGTCTTCTTTTTTTTTTTTTTTTGGCTTCACTTTACTAAATATTTTCTGGGTTTATGCTAAAGGTACAGCTATTATTCTTGTAACATACAAAAAGCAGTATATTCTGAGCTGTTTATGACTATGTACTACTACTTTGCCTTTATAGGATGTGTGAAATTAATACAAATTTGGACAGAAACATTTTCAAAAAAATGTTATGTAAGTTACTTCAGGTACACATTTCTCAGTTGTTTTCCAATCAAATACTCTCAAATTTTGTTCACATACTGGGAATGGATCATGGCAGATTAGTAACCACTTTGTTTCATTATTATTGGGACAGAATGCAAGAAAAATTCCGAAATCTTTCTATTTAAATTTATTCAAAAATATGAATCAATTTTTTTCTTCCCAATCCAGGCCTACTATTTTTGGAAATGAAAACAGGTTAACATTCAAGTACTCCATTAGGCAAGTTGATGTACAAAACATTAGCCCTCTATCTTAAATGGTTGTTTAGTTATTGGTACCTAAGCATGAAAAATGAGTATTAACGGAAAACAGCTGGCAAAAAGTACATTTTTCTGAGAGTTACCTGTATTTTAGAACATCCCAGCTGCATAATCATCATCTTTCTCCAGTTCTCATTCTTCCCTCTTCCTCTTTATATTCCTATTTCTCATCTTGGTCTCTTTGGTCATCTGTTCAGCATACTTTTCAGCATCCCGTACTCTTACCTTATCAACAATGAAAAGACTATTTTTCATGTTAGGTCCACATTTTATTCCAAAGTTCTCCAAGACATTCATTCTAGCCGTTACACCTCCATTGAAACAGATTACTGCATCTAAAACACTCATCTTGAGAGTAGTATACCCAACGAGAACATTTTTGGTGCTTTTTCCCAAACACAATGGTTCAAACTTTCATTAGGATTCTGAGTGTCACCATGTAAGCACTTGGCGAGGAGTTTTGTGTCACTCAGATCTCTGTAAATTGGTTTAATGTCAGCCATTACCACTGCAGGAAGAGAATGTTTATGAGTGTAGGGCTCACCAGATACCAGTGCTCTTTGATAACCACACCAAGATTCACTACCCTTTGGACAGAGCTCGTGAATTGGGTGATCATCTGTGGAGCACTTATGAAAGAATGTGGCCCACACTGCCCTTCTCATTACCTGTACGTCATTCGATGATGCAGTTAACCTGATAGCTAGACCATAATAATTTTGAAGTAGATCTATTTCCCCATCAGTTAATCTACCTCGTCCTGACAATAGCTTCCCATCTGAAAGTTCTTTCCCTTTCATGTCATTCCGCAGCTTACTGAGCCTCGTACCCATCCTCTTCTGAACATGACCACAGCACTCTAGCTTAGTGAGAGCAGTGTCACCATACACTTTAGCCTCATTTACCTTGTTGAAGGCTTTGGAGTCCTTATAACCTAGATATTTGACATATCTAAAATAGCCTCGTGCCACTGACCTTTGAGAAATTCTCAGAGCTCCCTCAGTTTCCTTTCCTCCACTGTACCCATCACAGCTTTTAGCACACTCGTGGTTACTATTTCTTTCTTTATTACCATGACAAATATGGCAATACTTAGATAAACATTCCACATCTATTACTACAGAGGTGGCAGTGACGACGCCATTGAGCGAACGATGACATCTACGCTGCAATGTCCCATCAATGGCCACAGGAATATCTCTGGATGATTCATTCAGAATCACTGCTTCCTCAATTGCTTGTTTTATGGCACCAAAATAAAAAAATCGATTTTTTCATCATGCAAGAATACGTGGTGTCCTTAGCCTAAAAAGGCAGGCAGAGGCAACAAAAATAAAGCTGAAAACAGAAGTAGAATATAAATACAAATAGAAACGAATAGAAATACAGTAAAAATTATACCAATACCAGAAATCCCCTTACGGTGTGAAATAATGGGCTACACTCCACAGTACTGTTCAAATATTAACAACGCCCTTTAGTGCTATCAGAGGACAATTGTAACCTACAACGGTATTCCGCCAATATCCCGCAAAACGGTCGATTAACGTCTCTCTTGCTTTCTACCCAAGGAACAACCATGAGTTTACAGGAGTGATGACGAAAATGACAATACTTCCCTGCCGGCAAGCAGTCAGAGACGTTTCCATGGTAAACTGTAGGTTCGTTGTCAGTCTATCGAGCACTCAATGCAGAGCATGGGACCCGGAGAATATAGCATGTTTCTCCGTCATTTGAAGAGTAAGTGAAATTATGTACGTAACAAAAGTTGTTTATAATGACAGGACGTTTCACATATAGTCCACGGAGTTTACAGAAATTCAATAGTTTAAGAGAAAATGGAAGAAAACTCTTTTGGTTTTCCTATAAACCCCCCGTCTATTCAGACAATTTTAAGTCATTTGCATATCAAACCCTTCCTTGGGATGAGTATACTCTAAATATGAAGTTTGGTTGAGATATATCCAGCCGTTTCACGGTGATGGTGGAACAAACAGACAAACAGACACAAAAAATAAAAACCACTGATACGGTCTTGAATTGGCATAAAATGGATAAATATCTGAAAAATTGGCAAAACAAACGAAATTACAGACGGTGGACCCCCTACAACTGTATGTATAAATGGGCGTCGTTAGTTGCTGGCTTTCCACCTAGAAGGCAGAGGTTCGAGTTCTCGTAGATCCTGGGTTGAGATTTTCAAGGATCATGGGGCGTCAGGAAGGGAATCATGCCTTAAAAACCAGGCCAGAAACCAAAATGAGCCTGGGGTGGCACTAGCGACCCCCAGAAAACTGAGATAAGTTGAAGAAAGTTTATGCATAAACTTATTATTAAACCGCAACCCATAATTACTGCGAAATGGGTACAGTTCATGAGTGACTGTGAGTAGAACGAAAGAGGTTTTCTTCGGTATCCTTGTTCTCAACTCTTCACTCTTCGTTCAAGCGCAAATTCTCATGTAAGTTGAGTACAGTACACCTCGAACAAGCCCTCAGATCGAGGAAAAAATTCCTGCCCTGAATCTTTCTTTAGGGAATTATCACTGACGGGACATAACTATCTTTTCTCTGAGGGCATCTGGCCCGTCATAACGCCAAATGACGGTAGAAACACCGGAATGTCACAGGAGCCCATTAAGTGGTAAAACCATATGACTGATATTGTGGTTCTGAAAGGAATTCAAAATTTTACGTTCCAGGAGAATACAAGTGGTAGGCCTATACGCTTACTTACTTTACAAGTTTTCATTCCCCACCCTGAAGGGGTGGGGCGGGCCACTTAGAGGTTGCCTATACGCCTACCCATATTGTTTTATCACAAAATAGAGCGTGTACCCCTTGCGAGTGAGGTAGTATCATTGAGTAATTTTTGTCAAAAAGTGAAGTCATGATTCTACAAATAGCCGATCAATTGCAAGCACATAACGTATGTAGTATTAATACAATGTATCATTTAAAATATCTACGTATCCTAGTTATTGCGGTCAAGTGCCGTGCCAGGTGATGAAACTCAAGTAGCAACCGAGGTACACGAACGTGCCGACACACATTTCCAAGGTAATTTTATGCATTTGCCAGAGACCTTATCTACAGTACCAACCCTACAGTGAATTTATGGTGGCAGAGGATACCCTCTTTGAAGACCTAGAGTATATGGATTCATTTTAACCCAAGAACGGTAGCGCTACTCGCAATGTGTTATCAATAGCGCTTCGTCGGGGCGACGACTCGTACACTTTTGCTAGTTTTTATGAATTGTCATATTTCATTAGGGGCTGCCTGGTCCTGGCGGTAAAGGCGTGCTCGGTTCGCCCGGAAGGACGTGGGTTCGAATCCCCGTCAGGAAGTCGTAAATTTTAAGAAGCGAAATTTTCAGTTCCGGAAGTGCATATGGCCCTGAGGTTCACTCAGCCTACACCAAAAATGAGTACCAGGTTAATTCCTGGGGCAAAGGCGGTCGGGCGTAGAGCTAGGCACTCTACGCCATCACGAGCCGAGGTTAACAACGGTGGAAGACCTCCAAGGGCCTTCATGGCCTGTACGCAGGTGACTTTGCTTTGCTTTGCATATTTCATTGTCGATTCAAGAGTGTTTAAATAATCTTTAAAGTCCGTATTATAATGGTAATATCAAAGATATGTTTTATTTTTTCGTTTGATATGACTCAATTATAACATTTACACGAAACATTTTATAATACACATTGAATAATAGTACGAGACACTATTCAATTCTAATGGTGGTCATAATGATGTTATCTTCATTTTCCGATGTGTCCTGCTCCGTGGCTAAATGTTTAACGTGCTGGCCTTTGGTTACAGGAGTCCCTGGTTCGATTTCCGGTAGGGTCGGAAATGTTAACTGTAGTTAGTTAATTCAGCTGGCACGGGGTCTGGGTGTATGTGTCGTCTTCATCATCATTTTATCCTCATCAAGACTTGCAGGACACCTACGAGAGAACTTGTCCTCGGACACTCCCGGCACTAAAAGCCATACCCCAATACATTTTCATTGTATCAAATTACTGTCCATCAGGTACAAAGCCTGGCTGTAGGTCACTGTCATTTCTTCAACATAGTCAATTTCTCCTTAGTAATCGGAATGTTCAAAGAGAATGTTCTGGATTTCTTCTTCCGTGAGATCCCATCCATTTCAGACTGTTGACCATATACGAAACACCTAAAAATATAGATACAGACTCCCGGTGTATATTTCCACACAACTACTTAGTGAAATATTTCACTTTATGCAATTAAATGTAAACTATACGGCGATCATTAGTAGCAGTTCGTCTTGGGGACGACAGAAGTAGTAAACGTTTATACAACCTGTGACAATGAAGTTCGGTGAATAGTCCTGTACTATCAACATGAACAATGCACGACAGTGACCTTACTGTCCTTCGAAATAGTCCCCTCCCATAACTATGCACTTCTGAGATCGGCGATACACGACCTGGAAACTTTGCAAGAAGGCTTCCTTTTGGATGGTATTCAAAAGCCTCGTCACGTTTCGTTGGATGTTAGGAATATCGTCAAATCTCTTTCCCTTCAAAGCGAGTTTGATGCGTGACTTTTCGGCTCTGACCTTTTTCCGACGAGGGGATCCCGGAGAACGCCATTGAATGCTTTGCCGTTTCGTTTCAGGATCCTACCTGAGACAACAGATTTCATCCTCAGTGACAATACAGTTCATGAAATTTGGTGTCGCATCCGCTGTTTCGACAAAATCCTGTGAAGCCTCTAAACGTGCCTGTTTCTGGTCGTCAGTCAAGTGATGTGGCACAAGACGAGAACACGTTTTCCTCTTCCCTAACTTCTGGGTAACGATTTGCGGCACGGATTCATGGTTAATCTGCGCTATCATGCGCACAGTTAATCGCCAATAGTTCGTGATTAACATCCTCACCTTCTCAATGTTGTTGTCACTGACGGCGGTGGCCGTTCTTCCGCTACGAGGGTTGTCAGAAACACTTTTCCGGCCTCCTCGTTAACGGGCGAACCACTCGTACACACACTTCAAGGACAGTGCTTGATCTTCATAAACACATACCAGCATCGCATGCGTTCCTTTCGGTGTCTTGCCAAGCTTAAAACAAAACTGTACATTGATCTTTTGGTCGTTCAAGTTCCTGATCGCAGTTCAGAACCAACGCACTAAACACGCACTGTGTCAAACAGGTCTTACAAGGCACACGCACGATGCTCAACTGAATAACATTGGGAGCAGGTGGTCAAAACCTGCTGCTACGCAGGTGCAGCGTTGCGTGTCGCCAGTGTTGCCGGATCGACCGTTATGACTTCATTCACCGAACTTTATTGTCACAGGTTGTATGTATCGCTTCGTATCGGCGACGACTACGATTTTAGAAACTGGTCCTAAACAATACTTACCTCAACTTTCCGTCCATTCTTTCTGCTAGCAGGGAGGAGACTAAATATTGCCCTACGCACTGCGAAACTTAAGTGGGGATAGAATAAATGGGAGAATTGGGGGAAGCTTAAATGTATCACGTGTTCGTCGCGGAGGCGAGCGCTACCACTCTAGGGTTAAAAGACAGAGACTACAACTCATGTTACAAAAGATAGAAGTGGCTACATATCAATTGAACAACGTTATGTTTTGAAACCAGATGCTAAAGTATCACAGCACTAAAAATTACCTGGGTGTTAAACTGAACGGATTACTCACGTACTGCAACTACTTTGTTTACATAGTTGCCAAAATTAAAATCCACAGTAGCGTCTTCCCGAGGTTGGCTGGAACGCTAATACCTTCCGAACCACAGCGTTGGTTTTGATATATTCCTCACCCGAACGTTGCTCAAGTACAGTATATCGTCGGTGAAGAAACAATACCTCTTCTTCCTTTCTTTAATACAGGCTACGCTTCCCAGCCACATATGGATATGCAGTCCATCAGAACAATGTATGCTGTAGGAATGAATAAATACGCCACGCAAACATACATTCATACAGTACGGTACAGTAAGGTTTAAATTCCTTTACACTTCAACATAGGAAAATGAACACAACGAAAATTGTTCTGATAGACTGCAGGTCCATATGTGGCTGGGAGGCGTGACCAGTCTACAGGAAGATAATGGACAGGAAGAGCATTGTGACATACGAGGTTTTGGTTCTTCAACGACGATGTAGGTGAATAGTTTCCATCTGGTTGATGCCGAAAAAATATTGACAGTCTATCTAGGATATTTTGGTATACTCCTGTCTAGCAGTCAGTAATAATACTCCTCATCACGTCCGAAGGTAACTCCACATTGCTGAGCTGTCTTCTCATAAACAGCAAGAGGAAACTTTTCATGCCCAGCAAGATATCAAACTGCAGTGCGCAAGGCTGATATAAAATACGCTGTTTGGAGAGCTGCCTCTGAACTACAATAATCGCAATAAAATCTCGTAACAACCTGGAGAAGGGAGAAGCAAAATCCTCCAGATAACATATCCCGTATTAATTACACAGCTACAGGAACTGCTGCCTTTGCCCTTTATGGCTGAAATTAACGATGTGATGTGTGCCATCCTTTTATTTATAGGCTGAAGGTACTGCCAAGTTTGACTGTAGCGCAGTGACTCAGATCATGCAACATACAGTTCCCATTTGCTGGCGCTGAGGAACAACTGCACGCTTGCTTCCACCCCAGTAATTGTCAGCTAGCCTAATGCACTGGACCTTGGAATGTAACCAATGAACCATACATGTTACCAGGTTTTATATTAGAATTTTTCATATTCTTTTATGTAATATATACCGCTATTACTTTGTGATGTATGTGTATACGGAGTGAAACAGTTAAGCCTGTTGTTTGTTGAACATATGCAACCTGATGGAAATTAACATGTCTTAGTCGTATTTTATGCGACTTGTTGCAGATATGTTATGAACATAAGTCTAATATAGGCTTCCCCATACAATGCAAAAACCTTACAAGACGTAGTAAATGAGGCCTATATAGACCGGAGTCCAATCATTTTTATGTAAAGTTACCACACTGTACAAAATACATCCAACCTTATAGCTGTCGCTGGAGAATTGCATGTCTTACTGGTCCAGAGGCCATTCTATTTCGAGAGAAAAGGGCGGTAGCGTTATCATATAAGACGTGATGGATGAGGCTAATCGCAGACACGTCACGTCACCACTATTTTACACAGAATCATCACACTGACTGTGATAGAAAAGAGTGCTTAAATTATAGTAAAAACTCACGGAAATAATATACATAAGGTGCGGTAGCATACGCCGTGCAATTACTACAGTTACAGTTCAATAAAGGAAACAAGGGCACAACGCTAAAAACAAAAATAAAATCCGTACCGAAAACAAGGAATAATGTTTCCTCTTAATGTGACTCCCCCGCCTCTGTGGTGAAGTGGTTAGTGTGATTAGCTGCCACCCCCAGAGGCCCGGGTTAGATTCCCGGCTCTGCCACGAAATTTGAAAAGTGGTACAAGGGCTGAAACGGGGTCCACTCAGCCTCGGGAGGTCAACTGAGTAGAGGTTCGATTCCCACCTCAGCCATCCTGGAAGTGGTTTTCCGTGGTTTCCTACTTCTCCTCCAGGCAAATGCCGGGATGGTACTTAACTTAAGGCCACGGCCACTTCCTTCCCTCTTCCTAGTCTATCCCTTCCAATCTTGCCATCCCCCCGCAAGTCCCCTGTTCAGCATAGCAGGTGAGCCCGCCTGGCGAGGTACTGATCATCCTCCCCAGTTGTATCCCCCGACCCAGAGTCTGAAGCTCCAGGACACTGCCCTTGAGGCGATAGAGGTGGGATCCCTCGATTAAAATTTAGACAGGTTATTCGATTAATCGCACATATACGGTGATTGCATTTACATAGATTAGAAAAGTTACGTTTTGACATCAGGTCAGTGTGTTTAACTCCTTCCAGTAGTTCCTGTATTCCATTTCCCGCCCTGTCCAAGTACTTAAATCCAGGACTGAGGGCTGGAAGAAGAGTCATTCAACGCCTTGGGGTCAATATTGATGGGGTGATTGATACAAGGCACTAACGAACTCAGTCAAGAGCGAAACAATTTGACTGAGAGGAAACGTACGAACAACAGACTTTTTTGCTTCAAGATGTGAACTTATACTATAGATGATTGTATGTGTATACTTATCATTAATGGTGATCATCATCCTTTGTCCTTTTCTACTCTGCAGCAGAGTATTATCTCCCTGTAGGATAGTAATTTCCACAGCAATCTGGTCTGGAAGCAACAGTTCTCCACCGCAGCTGCATAGTTGCCACGAAAACGTCCAACTAAATCAAATTATGCGCATCGTTACAGCCATTGTGTAATCACTCACCTCAGATCAGCACTGAGTCATATTCCTCCACCACTCTTGCTCAGAAAACATGCGCTAGTCAGGGAGCGCATGGAGATAATAGTCTACCGCAATCTGCTTATCCATAAGGTTATTGCAGGCTCCAAAGTAAACAGGTACCTCTATAGACATCCTTCAATCAGGACAGCTAAGTATCTGGCGGATAGTAATTTCCACATCAATCTAGACTGTGTGCAAGAATGGATTAACAGCTCTCCACCGCATCTGTATAATTTTATCAGAGGCAGAGTTAAACCTAATAGGCTACTCTGAATTGGCCTCGCTGAACGTGTTCGACAATGAATGAGATCATAACAAGTCATGGGAGGTAAACTGGCCTAGTTTACAAGCAGCGCAAAATGCAAATGCGAATTTCCCCGATAAACCACCAAATTCAAGGAATATTTCCTGTCTATCTTTTCTAGAAATTTCCTGGATTTCTTGGATGCTACCGCAGAGACACTACAGTTTACAATTTATTTATTAAATGAAAATCCACAGCCACTTTCAATTACTCGGCCCAATCAAGATTGACTGAAAACCCGATCTAGCGGCGATGATATGAATTGTGCCGGCTGCCGGAGCCTGTCGCACTCTTCTGGGGCAATGATTAATGACTGACAGAAGAAACTGGAGAGTGTTTCTGGAATGAAAGATCACAAGAAACTTCGGAGTACCCGGAGCAGAGCCGGTCCCAGCTCCGCTTTGTGCAGCACAAATCTCACATGGGGTGATGGAAATGAACCACGGAACCCAGCGATGAGGGCCCGACGCGCTGCCGTCTGAGTCACGGAGGTTGTAACCAATTTATCTATACATATATAAAGATAACTGTACATGCGTATGTTCCAGCGTCGCGGCTCGAACGAATTTTCATGAAACATTTTTCCTTTTTACAATTGGCTTTTCGTCGCTCACAGAGAGGTCTTATGGGATAGGAAAGGGATAAGAGTGGATAGGAAGCGGCGTTGGCCTTAATTAAGGTACAGCCCCAGCATTTGCCTGGTGTGTAAATGGGAAAACACGGAAAACCATCTTCATGGCTGCAGACAGTGGGGTTCGAACCCACTATCTCCCGGATGCAAGCTCAAAGCTGCGTGTCCCTAACCGCACAGCCAACTCGCCCGGTTATATGAAACTTAGGCTAATGCATGTGATTCGCATTGGTTGAATAAAGAATACTGTAGGTTTAAATCAACTGTCGACCACGTCTGGCGAGGTCAATTCAGAGTATGAGGTTTAAGATTATACAGATGCGGTGGAGAGCTGTTAATCCATTCTTGCCTCCAGTCCAGATTGATGCGGAAATTACTATCCGCCAGATACTTAGCTGTCCTGATTGAAGGATGTCTAGAAAGGCGCCTGTTTACTTTGATGCCTGCAATATCCTTTGTAAATAAGCAGGTTAGGGTGGACTATTATCTTCTTACACTCCCTGACTAGCGCATGTTTCCTTCGCGAGTGATGTGGAGGAATATGACTCAACACTGGTAGCCAGAGAGTATGAATGGATTTCACTGCGCCTTAATGATGCGCATAATTTGATTTAGTTGGACGTCAATCTGGTTTTCGTGGCAACTATTTAGTCAAATAGTGGGAGTACTCTGCTGTAGAGTAGACAAGGCCAAGGGCTGATGAACCCAATTAATGATATACACACACACTCACACAATAATCTAGAGATGTTCACACCGGGCGAGTTGGCCATGCGGTTAGGAGCGTGCGGCTGTGAGTTTGCATCCTGGAGACAGTGGGTTCGAATCCCACTGTCGGCAGTCCTGAAGATGGTTTTCCGTTGTTTCCCATTTTCGCACCAGGCAAATGCTGGGGCTGTACTTTAATTAAGGCCACGCCTACTTCCTTCCAACTCCTAGGCCTTTCCTATCCCATGTCGCCATAAGACCTCTCTATGTCGGTGCGACATAAAGGCACTAGCAAAATAAAATTAAGAAATGTTCACATCAGAAAGCATAGAAGTCTATTGTTCGTACTTTCCCTCTCAGGCAATTTTCTTGCCTTTTTGACCGAGTTCGCAATCTCTCGTATCAATCAGCTCCTCAATACTGACCTCAAGACGCTGAGTGAACCTTTTTCGAGCCTTCAGTCCTGAAGTAAAATACTTGCACCGGCCAGGAAGAGAGCCCAGGTACTATTAAAATGAGGCAGACACACTGACCTCATGTAAATACTTAAATCTTCGAATCTCTGATTCTACTGTATATAAATGCGATCAGTGTATCTGTGTGATTAATTGATTAATTTTCCTAAATGTTAACATATTCAACCCTTTCGGCGGTAACATTAATAGGACCGAGCTCAATAGCTGCAGTCGCTTAAGTGCGGCCAGTATCCAGTAATCGGGAGATAGTGGGTTCGAACCCCACTGTCGGCAGCTCTGAAGATGGTTTTCCGTGGTTTCCCATTTTCACACCAGGCAAATGCTGGGGCTGCACATTAATTAAGGTCCACGGCCGCTTCCATCCCATTCCTAGGCCTATCCTATCCCATCGTCGCCATAAGACCTATCTCTGTTGGTGCGACGTAAAACAAATACTGTTCCTCGTTTTCTGTTCGAAAAAATGTTTGTGTTTAACCTTGTGACCTGGTTTTCTTTATTAAACGCACAGTATCCAGGAACTTTAGGATAAAACAATGTCCTTGAAAGAGGATCCTGTGGAATGTTATGAGGAAAGTTTCCTGTAGAAGAACAGATGAACAGCCTATTCCTGGACATGACGTAGTTTCAAGTTACGCCATAGGTCGACTGAACACAGTTCATCCCAAAAGCGCCGGATTACTTTTTTCTTAGGATGCTTCTTTGCGCAGTTCAAACACCACTTTTTTTATCAGCGCCAAGAACAATAAACGGGGTGGATTGCGAAATATATAGATAAGCCAGTAAGAGGCTTAGTTTGCTTCAAGAAGATACTTGAGGGAATCCGATTGACTATAATAATAATGACTACATGCAACCCGCCATATCCGAAGACTTCATGGGAGACCTACAAAAAACCATTGAAAGCAAAGTCCAAAGTCCAGAGAGAAATCCCAACATTATAAATCACGTTTCCTCCTGAGATTTTCAATAAGGCAATGGGAATTTTTGAGGACTAGAGTATAAACGTGATCAGTAAGAAAATAATGCAGCTTGGCCCACAAGCACGAGCATGACATCGGCAAGTTTTATTTATTGCAGACTACAATGAGAGAAAAACAGGAAACACACTTTCGACTAATTTATTTCTGGTCGAAATTTGTGATCAAGGGGAAGTAGTTATTCCCATTACGTATTCGGGCATTGCAACTACGCTCATAGGATCTTCCAACAACATCAAATTTGTAAGCTGGTACCGGCCGTCGCAGAACTAATGGATGCAGTATGCCATAAAATTTCTGCAACATTCTCTGTCTAAACTGGCTGTGAGAGAGGGCAAGTTTTGTTGCTAAGGGCCGGTTCTACCATCTGCTGGTAAAGTGGCTGGCAGCTGCCCGGGAGGTAAACTACCTGGAGGTGTAAATCGGCTGGTACTTTGGCTTGCGTCCAACCACCTCCGCGCAAGCGCTAGGTAGCTACCCGGAGCTAGACACCGATATACGAGGTTGGCTAGACTGATTTTCAGCGATTTCTCGCTTTCGAGTGTGGTGCTATCTATCGTCAGATGCATGAAACTCATTTCGATTGTCTTATTTCTCTGTGCTTGCGTCTGCTGATTATCACCAAAAAGCCTAATAAGGGAAGTCTTAAGAGTTATGGACAACGATTCATGACAAGCTTTCGTGATTTTAATCTATGATCTTCAATATCAATACTTAATTGGGATTAAAATCTCGAGATTACATTTTCTTACGCCGTTTTTGAAAGGTATTCTCGTAGTAGACTGGTCAAGTCGCTCGCTCCGTAATAGAAGGTACGCAGGTTTTCATCGTGTTTCTAATTTACATTTTAAAGTGTATTTTCGTTCCCTGCCGTTGTTCTTAACTCTATTTTACGCGCTTCCACATACGTATATACACAAATCTTCTTTACGGACTTATTGCCTTTGAGCATTCTATCTGCAGGCTTCTGTGAATTGATTAAGTATCTCCGCGATGCTCTATTTGCAACTAGTTCTGTGACCTCGTTTAGTTCCAGATGCTTCCATTTATTGATAAAGCATTTAATTTTAATTTTACTGTATAACTCTATGAAGATAAAGTTGGAAGGTACTGTAAATGTAAAGAACTAATCGGGATAAATATTCATTCATAGGAAGAGGAATTAGGGAATGGAATAGTTTCCAATTTCTTCGAAATAATTTACAAGCCTATATATACAACTAATAGGGAATCTGCTACCTGGGCGACAGTCCTGTGTGCTATTAATCATAACATCACTTGCTATAGGTAGCATACATATAAAGCAATTTTCCTAGTAGACATAATATTGTGATAAGAACGTATGAAAAGAGGCATACAGATTAACACAACGCTAATAATGGAAATAAAAAAGATTCGTCATAATAAAGACTCGAACCTGCACACTTCCTATTACGAAGCGAGCGTGTTAACCATTACGCTAGGAAAACGCTTGAGTTAGGTAGGATACATACAGTAATATATATCTCGTGTCCGAAAACTAAAAAAGTAGAAAATTAAAGCCCATTTGAAATGATTTCCAAATAGATTTTGAATTTACATCCTTTTAGAGTTTCTTTACGAAAGCTTGACGTATAAAATGTGTTCCCTGCGCTACCGATGCGAGAGGCTGGTGTGACCGTTGCAACTAAAGAGAAGCATTAATGTTCAAAATCCTGCAATACAATATCGATCACTGTTACAGTATACTGCTTTTTTCAGTATACTAAGCTAATTTGAGTTGCATATCACCATAAATACAGCTAATAATGTTCAGCTCTCAGAACTTCCCCGGCAGGTAAAGTCTTATCGGGCCCTCGAAGTGGCCGAGAAATTACGCGCCGGGTAACGACGATTTATGCTGCCGATAGCGCTACCTGGGAGTGGTCGGACGGAAACATCCTTTTACGCGGAGGGCAATTTACGCGCTACTTTACCAGTAGGCGGTAGAACCGGCCCTTGAAAAGAGGACGTCCATAAAATAAACAATCGAGTACTTGCTATGACACCAGGCACCGTTATTGCGTACAGATCTTTCGATTCCTTAATGTATGACAATAGAGCAGTCAGTTCCCTCACCAGAGTTAGCAAATTCCGTAGATACGGATGAACTGCCACCACTTCGTCAACAAATCGAAGTTAGATGTCCTATTATTTTATTACGAAACCTCGAACCACTAAAGAGGAAGATTCTACCCAATTTGATACAAGCTACCATCTTAATAGGAACGGCAAATGGCGTAGCAGTTTTTATTCCGTCGATACTTATTATTATTATTATTATTATTATTATTATTATTATTATTATTATTATTATTATTATTATTATTACTATTATTATTATCCCAGAACCTCTTCTTTCTCTCTCTTTTCTCCCCCGTTATTCAGCTGAAATGTTCAGTATCCTCTTCTATTGTCTCCCCCATTGGTGCTTCTCTATCTTGTTCCTGTACCTTTTTCCGTCATTGAGCTCTGGCATATTGGCTGGTGTATATTTATTTAGCCAGTTCTCTGTCCCTTCCACCTTGATCTCCATCTCAGTCCAGTCGTTCCATAGTTCAACAACCCACCCGGTTCCTGTCTTTCCTCTCTTGCGTATTATTTTGTTCTGAGATCTTCCTGATGTTTCGGTGCAGTTCTTCCCTTGACTTTTGGTCCAATTTTTACCTTTCCTTTTCGGCTCCAGTAACTTCCTCATGATTTTTCTCTCTTCTTTCTCCAGTTTCTTTGCCCCATGCCTTCCTAGTTTCACCGTCTCGGCCACGTACATTATCGCGATCCTCTCTGTGGCCTTGTAGTGCCTGATCTTTGCATCCGTTGATATGTTTCTGTTATTATACACTTCTCTGATTACACGGTCGGTCGCCCTCATCTCTTTGACCCTCTCGTTTATCCCCTCGATATTCGTGTTCCTTCGTGTTACATATTCTCCAACGTACTTAAATTTTCTACCTTGTCTTGTGTTCGACAGTATCCCATGTATCAGTTCTGATATGGTGCCATCTAGTCCTCTGTTTTTCAGGATCCTCCCAGCGTCTGTCTGCCTATGGAGTCGTTTGCCTTCTTGAAGTCTATGAATGTTAATAACATCTTGCTGTTCGTCAAGGCCCTGTGTTCTATCAGTTGCTTGAGAATAAAGATCTGCTCTGTAAACTCTCGTCCTTTGCTGAAACCCACTTGCTAATGTATTATTGTACCTTCTATCTGTTCCACTCGTTTGAAGAAGAGTCTTGACAGCACCTCGTAACCGACCTCTGTTATAGATATCTACTTTGTAGTTGTTTGCGTCCCACTTAACCCCCTTTCTTGTGTATGGGTACTATGATAGCATTCTTCACCCTTCCGGTAACCTTTTCGTCCTCCAGAAATAAGTAATGACTTGAGTCATGTTGTCTAACGCCTTGTCGCCTCCCCACTTTAAAACCTCCGCAAATATCCCGTCATCTGCCAGTTCATCCCTTGTCGGAGGACATCGCTGTTTCTCATCTACGTCCGGTCCGTGTTCCAATTTGGTCTCCAGGTGGTTCGTGATACCGTAGGTATGACTTGGGTCATATTGTCTATCGCCTTGTCGCCTCCCCACTTTATCATCTCCACAAATATCGCGTCATCTGCCAGTTCATCCCTTGTCGGAGGACATCGCTGTCTCTCTTCTACGTCCGGCCCGTGTTCCAATTCGGTCTCCAGGTGGTTCGTGATTCGATAGGTTTTGGAAATATTCTGCCAGTATTCTATTGTTCTCCTTCGCACTTATGACCAAGTTACATTTCTTTTCTCTTATGAACAGTTCTCTGCCCTTGTATCCTCGCAGTCTCTTTTTGAACATTCCAGAAAAAATGTCTCTGGTGTTGTACTTCCTGAAGTTGTTCTCGATCTCGTCCAATTCCTGCTTCTGCCTCCTGGTCCATCTTACTCTGTTGGCCACTTCCTTCCTTCCTTCTACAAAGTCCTCCCATTCTTTCGGGTTTTTATTTTTGTTCCAGTCTCTCCAGACCTTTTTTCTGTTCTGTGCCGCTTTCTCGCAGTCCTCATTCCAACCCAACTGATTTTTTCTTCTTTTCTCCTTTCTTCCGCAACTCAGCCTCTTTCCCTATGTTTGCCTTCAGGTCTTCCCATTCAGTCCATGCGTGGATCCCCTCCTTGTACTTGTCATTTGGTCTTAGTTTGTCTTGGTAGATCTTGATATTCCCCGTTACGTTATTCGTCTGTGACTGTCTACCCCCTGTTCGGTATTTATAGGCACTTGACTTCTGTGAGGTAGTGATCCGGCTCCATTCGTGAGTTCTTCCTGACCTTGATGATCATTTCCCCTAAACATGCCAATGGTTTTTTGTTTGGTTTGGCCCTCAAGGGGGATGTATTTAGTCTCAATTTTTGTTTCTATTCGATTTTGTGATCCATTCCATGAGCTGAAAAGTAAGTTTGCTAGGATGGCTTTTGCCCGTCCAGTCTTGCGACTAATGTTGTTAGCCCCAGAAGTTGTAATCAGGTTGCTCCTGACATAAGGAACAGACGTTTTTGGTAGTCGCCCCTAACCTGTAGTATAGACGCTACCTGATAGATTTCAGTGGTATTTCCTCCACTCAGGGTCCATCTCTCTCCCGAAGGAGTTCATCCACCCGAAGCCATTGGCTCCTTTAGGGTGTCAGGTTATTTCCCGCCGCCCAACACTCGCCGTAGAGTCACTGGCTGTACAGCCTACTCAATTACTGCAGCAGAATGAGAGTGGCCGGATGGTTGGATACCTCTTATGCAAACGAATCTTCCTTTAACTTGTAAGGGACTTCAACTCCCAGAGAGATGCGTTTTCCATCACGATCAACAAGTCACATGTGCAGTCTATTCAGAACTGCAGAGCAGAGTAGATTTATGATCACAACTTTGTGTTGCATGTTCAAGGATGGATTCCAGAACATTTGTTCACTTTGCGCCTGTGGGGGAGGAGGGGGTGCGAGGAACTAAGAATATAGATCACAAAGACGTATTGCAATAAGTGGTTAAACTCAGTTTTTAAAACAAATTCAATTAATATTTCAAATTCCTCATTATTTTCAAAAATGTTTTATTTATATAACGTTGTATCTTTTCCTATTTCCTGCGATATTTTGATAAGAAAAGGCTAAGATTCGCCGAGAATTGATGTAGAGAAATTTGGAATGGGAATCACAGTCCAAGGAGAGGAAATCAAAACCTTGGGATTTGCCGATGATATTGTTATTTTATCTGAGACTGCAGAAGATCTCGAAAAGCTGCTGAGTGGTATGGACGAAGTCTTGGGTAAGGATACAAGATGAAAATAAATAAGCCCAAACCAAAAGTAATGGAGTGCAGTCGAACGAAGGCAGGTGATGTAGGAAATATTAGATTAGGAAATGAAGTCTTAAAGGAATTAGATGAATATTGGTACTTGGGTAGTAAAATAACTAACGATGGCAGAAGTAAGGAGGACATAAAATGCAGACTAGCACAAGCAAGGAAGAGCTTTCTTAAGAAAAGAAATTTGCTCACTTCAAACATTGATATCGGAATTAGAAAGATGTTTTTGAAGACTTTCGTGTGGAACGTGGCATTGTATGGAAGTGAAACATGGACGATAACTAGCTCAGAAAGAAAGAGAATAGAAGCTTTTGAAATGTGGTGTTACAGAAGAATGTTGAAGGTGAGATGGATATATCGAATCACGAATGAAGAGATACTGAATCGAATTGGTGAGAGGAGATCGATTTGGTTAAATTTGACGAGAAGAAGAGATAGAATGATAGGACACATCTTGAGACACCCAGGACTTGTTCAGTTGGTTTTTGAAAGAAGTGTAGGTGGTAAGAACGGTAGGGATAGACCAAGGTATGAATATGACAAGCAGATTAGAGCAGATGTAGGATGCAATAGTTACGTAGAAATGAAAAGGTTAGCACAGGACAGGGTGGCATGGAGGGCTGTATCAAACCAGTCTATGGACTGATGACTCAAACACAACACAGTCCATCTAAATAATTAAGAATTGTTTTGCTATTTGTTTTACGTCTCATCGACACAGATAGGTCTTATGGCGAGGATGGGATAGGAAAGGCCAAGGAATGGAAAAGAAGCGGCCGTGGCCTTAATTAAGGTACAGCCCCAGCATTTGCCTGGTGTGAAAATGGGAAACCACGGAAAACAATCTTCAGGGCTGCCGACAGTGGGGTTCGAACCCACTATCTCCCGGATGCGAGCTCACAGCTGCGCGCCCCTAACCCCACGGCCAACTCGTCCGGTAATTAAGAAATTAATTTTCTTATCTTTTTTTAGAATATTTACTATTCTGATATTTGTCTAGTATCGAAGTACTAGGCCTACGTAAAACCATTTGAAGGATGGTCACTGTAAGAACCGACCCACCATCCACTACACTGGCAAGAGCTGCCCTGGTCTAGGCTGGGACGTCTG
Source organism: Anabrus simplex (assembly GCF_040414725.1). Taxonomy (NCBI): domain Eukaryota; kingdom Metazoa; phylum Arthropoda; class Insecta; order Orthoptera; family Tettigoniidae; genus Anabrus; species Anabrus simplex. Next base: position 1,229,978,017 of record NC_090265.1, on the reverse strand, counting down.
AGAGACAGAGGAATGCCGGGTCAGCAGTGGCTGACAGGAGAACATTGTGCTGTCCAACCGGAGATCATTGTGTTATGAGGGACAAGACTACATGTCCACTGCACGTTACATGTTTTCAACTCTGACGTGACGTCCGAAAGAAGCCGCCAAGGTTCTCTCATGGGCCAGTAGCGGTACGTATGACCCCCAAGAAATAATATATCTACTGCTGAGACTGCAATTCCTCTGCCATCGATCACAGCAAGGCCCAATCATGAAGCCCTGTATTCATGACAAACTAGAGGATTTGTCACTGTCTTTCAGGGTAGAAACATCAGTTAAAGCAATCGCCATTCGCTCACCAGACACCAGACTAACCTGGCTCTCTTTCAGGACTCACGATTATTGATACTAGAGTTCCTACCAACAATGTATTTCTTCTTCTTCTTCTTCTTCTTCTTCTTCTTCTTCTTCTTCTTCTTCCGAATTCGGCCATGGAAGGACCATGTAGAGCAAACCATTGCAGATATTTGCCTCAATAATTCCCGCTTTATCCCTTTCTCGCCAACAGTTCTTTGTTTCCCTTTGTTGTTTCCTCCGCTCTTCCGTCCAGATGTAACTTCTTTCCTTTCTTTATCCAAGAAACCCTTAAGTCTTGTATTAACCTTCTAAAATCCGTTCTGTCCTGTATTATTCTCCATATATTCCCGTTTATTCCATGCCTTTCTTTATCCCTTAAACCTACTGATGGCCATTCATACTCCTACAAACATGCTTAAAAAGGTTTTGATGCATATGTTGACATCCATCCTCATTATGCGACCGAAAAAATTAACCCTCCTCTTTCTGATCGTACCGACATAATTTCGCTTCCTTCGCTTTTTAAGAGATCTTCGTTCTACCTCTACCTAAACTCTCCTTTTTTTCTGTTTTCAGCGGTTCCCTAGTTTTACTCAGAATATTATTTTCCTTTATGTCTTCTCTTTTCCATTTCTCCTAATTTTATGGTAATCATGCATTTCGTAGCATGGAGACTGTTCGGCTTTAATATTGTATTGTCAATTTTAATTTTATTCGAAAGAGTCTTCTTATTATAGGTATCCTTAGGCAGTTGGTATGTTAGTTCAATTTGTTTTCCTCTTGCATTGTTGGCTTCCTTGTCTAGCCTATTAATTTGAATTACATCAGCTAAGTACTTGAATTGGAGAGTTTTTTGATTTTTCCATCTTCCATTCTTAACAGTTTAGTTGACTTCCCATTATTATTATTATTATTATTATTATTATTATTATTATTATTATTATTATTATTATTATTATTATTATTACACTAGCCTGAAAAATAAAACTTTTTTGTGCGGTAAAAACGAAACTAGGTGGGTTTTTATAAATTTCTTAACGCAGAATTCGAGAAAAAAATTAGTTTTTGTGAATCACGTCTGGTTTGGAGGCAATTTTAGAAAATATTATTTTCTTCTTACGTAAAATTGTTGATACTTAGTATTAGTTAAATTTGATGTATTAATGTAAATTTCAGCTTGCAAAACGTAGTCATATTTTTCATGCATTGAATACACATAAATGCTGCTTTGTAAGCAAGTAGATAGTATGCATTATATTTTTAATGTATATTGAAATTCGTGAAACTGAAGCATAAAGCACCTATTTAGTTTCGACTGTACAGTTGCTTTTAAATTAATATAATCGTACCTTGAATTAAAATTACATGGTTAAACATACATAGTTTTGTTACTTACATTATGTGCAGGTTAAATTCACACCTCCGTATTTTCCCGTTTTCCGTGGAATTTCCGGGTTTTTGAAGTTCTTGAATGTTCTCTAGAAGGGTCGTCTCGTGCAATCGACCAACAGTAATCGGCCATCATATTCACATCCCAACGTCCCTGATAGCGTCGTTCTGCATCTTTGAGATCCTGCTGAAACCTTTCACCTTGTTCTTCACTGACAGCTCCTAAATTTAGAGGGAAATAATCCAGATGCGAAGCTAAGAAATGAAGCTTAAGGCTCATATTACATCCGAGTTTCTTAAACTTTACCAACATTTTCCTTACAATTTCTTTGTATTGAGGATCCTTAATGTTGCCAAGGAATTTAGTCACTACATCTTTGAATGCGTTCCATGCCTCTTTCTCAATTTTGGTCATCGTGTCTGTGAAAATTTTATCCTTCATCTGTTTACGTATCTGTGGTCCATCAAATACGCCTTCTTAGATTTTTGCATCTAATAATGAGGGAAATATAGTGGATAAATATTGGAAGCATACTTTTATCTAATGCCTCGACATACAGTTGCATCAATCCAAATTTGATGTGCAAGGGTGGAAGTAGAATTTTTTCACGGTCAATAAGACTTACATTCAAGACATTTTTGGATTCTGGTTGTAGTTGTTTCCTTTATGTCCAATTCACTGTATCCCAATGTTTATCCCGTGCCCTGCTATCCCATTCGCATAGGAAACAGGGAAATTTTGTATAGCCTTTTTGTTGTCCTAGCAACAATCCAATGATCTTCAAATCACCGCAAATTTGCCACCCATGCTCATGATATTTAATTTTTTCAAGCACCAACTTTAAGGTCTCGTAGGTTTCAGACATTTTTGTAGAGTATGCAAGTAGACGGATGCCAGAACATTTGTATTATGAAGCAAAACAGCCTTTAAACTTATTTTGGAAGAGTCAATAAAAACACGCCAGTTACTAGGATCATACTCTTTCTCTCTCAATCGACGTAGAAGATTTGAAACATCCGTACAAAATACAAGTTCATCTTCTTGAGTATAATACTTTCGGACTGTTATTTTTGAAACGAAACTGCTTTATCAGTCCATCATAAACATTGCATAAGGGCTGGGGCTTTTAACATGTCTGATTATTCAAGTGGTCTAACAAGGGAACATCGTCAATGGATAAGTCGCCGATCGCGATGAAACTTGGAAAACATATGGAGGTACACGTAAAAACGATGTCGGCATCAATTTTGGGTGCCAACATTCATTAGAGCGTTAACTACGGGGCCTAAAATTTGCGACATTTCAAATTCTGCGCGATCAGCGATGAATACCTGCTGGCCAATGCTAAGCTGGCACACTGCGTACCTGGAGACACGCCTCTGCACCTCCTCCCCTCCACGCTCCAATTGGTTCAACACCGCACGTTTACCTTCTCCCCGCGCTTGCCGGCTGCGGTGGCTAACCAATTGGAGTGGGGAGGGGAGGAGGTGCAGAGGCTTGTCTCCAAGTACGCAGTATGCCAGCTTAGCATTGGCCAGCAGGTATTCATCGCTGATCGCGCGGAATTTGAAATTTTGCAAATTTTAGGCCCCGTAGTTAACGCTCTAATGAATGTTGGCACCCAAAATTGATGCCGACATCATTTTTATGTGTACCTCAATGTGTTTTCCAAGTTTCATCGCGATCGGCGACTAACACATTGCCGATGTTTCCTTGTAAGTTGAAAGACAAACTCTCAACTGTCTTATCTTCAAACCTACATACCTCGCGGTCTATTGCGTATCTGGGGGAGTTTGTTATGAATTTACCAGGAAACCCCAACTACAAAATGAAAATTTAGACAGCAATAAACCTGTAATAAATTGCAAACAATAACAAATCAAATCACATAATTGTATTCTAAAAAATGTTGCGAGAGAACATCTCTCAACATTACATCTTACGAATTCATGCAGATACTAAAACACCGAATTGCTTCAAAACTAGACGTGAAAGGAAAAAAATAGCATCATTTTCAGAATCAGGGCAGCGATTTCCATAAGAGTTACATATTTTCTATTTTACCGTAAAATCATGTTGGTTAGTGTTATTATTATTATTCTTGCGTTCCGGCCTTCTAAGGACCACGTCACAATTTCAATTCTTCCTCTTTAGTTCTTTCCTTTTCTTCCAGTATTCTTTCATTGTTTCACTATGCTTCTTTTTCCGGTCTTCAGTCCACTTTGTGCCTGTTTTCTTTTCCTTCCTCCCTTGAAATCCTTCCATTTGTAAGACTTTCTTCCTAAAAATCTTTCTTTCCAATAATTCTTCTTCTCGTATGTTGTTCCTTTCCAGGTCTTTCTTGACTTCTTTAATCCAGGTGGAAGTTGATTTCTTTTCCCAAGGGTACTTGAAGATTCGTTTAGTTAGTCTATTGTCATCCATTCTATAAATGTGTCCAAGAAATAGCAATTTCCTTTTTCTTATTGTTTCTGATATGTTTTCTATGTTCAGGTAAATTTCATTGTTACTTCTTAATTTCCAAAACTCTGAAATTCTTAGAGGACCAAATAATTTCATTCTTCTTCTTATTATTATTATTAGTAGTAGTAGTAGTAGTAGTAGTAGTAGTAGTAGTAGTAGTAGTAGTAGAATTTCAGATTATCCGCTACAAATCAAAGTATGTTTAGTATTTTAAGTCTGTTATGTCAATTATCAAACAGTTGAAACGAAAGTTATGTGGTTATTGGGCAGCCCCAAAATCCAATGGTGACCCTATAATGCGACGTACTAAGAAAGATGAAAAGTGAGTTAGTTTGTCATAGGTTTTGGTTATACCATATGCCTATGAGCGAGACTGCCGTGCGCTCTCGTAAGTAATTTTGACTGTCCGGTAACAGCTAACGTTGCAGTTGCATTGCCTATGAGTATAGCACGGAACAAGGAATGCCGATTCCACAGGATCTGCTTCAGTCTACATGCCAACTGTAGTTTAATCAATGCACAGTAAGAGGACAAGTCAAGGATAGAAATTACGTAGTAGACAAATTTAAGGGCTGAGTGGCTCAGACGGTTGAGGCGCTGGCCTTCTGATCCCAACTTGGCAGGTTCGATCCTGGCCCAGTCCGGTGGTATTTGAAGGTGTTCAAATACGTCAGCCTCGCGTCGGTATATTTACTGGCACGTAAAATAACTCCTGCGGGTCTAAATTCCGTTACCTCGGCGTCTCCGAAGACCGTAAAAGTACTTAGTGGGACGTAAAACAAATAACATTATTATTTAGTAGACAGATTTGGGAGAATCGTACTCCTATTATGTTATAGCTGTGAATATATGCAGAAGTAACCACCTAAAGTAATTAGACACCCAGATTTATTATAACGGTGCTTTTAAATTAGTCTGATTAATTAAAAGCTCTACCCTTGCCTTCCTGGCACACACCGCCACTGTAGAAAATTCAGATCACCTTCTTGTAGCGGATGTTCCCATTGTTTATAGATGGAGATCAAAAACCTTTATTAACCCTCCAGTACTAACATCCGGTCTCCGAGACCAACCGCCCAATTATTCTCCTATAACTTTAGTGCGCATGCTTCGCTTACGCTTTGCTCATTGGTACCTTCAGATCGGTCAGTTTACTTATTGTTGCGTGAATGTTAAATGCCTGGCTCAAGTTCTTAGCAAGAATTCCTTTATTTTGGTCTCTCAGACCGAAGTTAGTACTCGTGCTACTTTCTGCCCGAAATGAAACGAAATGAATTACGAACGTGAACAAGTGTACGTGCTGAAATTACTGCTGGAATCTGAAGAGAATGATGTGGCTACAGAAGATTTGGATGATTTTTTGGAAGAAGATCACCTTGAATGCCGTGAAGAAGATTCGTAGTCGGAACAGGACGTGGTGGAAATACAGGATGAGCAAGATACTGATAATGGGACTTCTACACAACAAAAAACGACAACGTAATGTTCCGCAATTCATTGGAATAAACGGTGTCATGAAATGCGAAATGCATATTCCTTCTCAAAATATGAGAACTCGCTCATTGAATCTCGTAACTCATTTGCTTGGGATGAAAGGACCGGCAAGAAATTTGACTTCTATCGTAGATATATGGAACTGCTTTTTTGATGTTAAATTCTAAATTCTGTTCGATTTTACAAATCTTTCTACAACCCATAAACCTTATTACCAAGAATACCGAACTGCAAGACCTACTGACTTAGTGGAAATGAAGGCTTTGTTAGGTCTCTTGTACCTTTCTGGTGTATTTATTTCTTTTCCTTTATTGTTAACAGTAACATTACAAGGCTTAATAATCAATTTTTGTAGTGTGCTTTCTCTTTAATAAATGATTTACTTACTTTAAAACGTAAGAAATATGCATGTTTATAAATTCGGACTCACAGATCGATGTTAGCACTCACGCTATGATTTGTCATGTTAGTACTGGAGGGTTAATGGAGAATTCGGTTATTGATCTAATATTATCTGGATAATCAATCCATTGGCTGAAAAAGGTAGAAAACCCGTTCCGAAATGTCAGAGATTGAGGATAGTAAATAGCGAAAGGACACGGATAACTGAAATAATTATTTCCTATACGTTAAAGTCAAATACAAGTGAGTTGGAAATGAACAAAAGTTAACCCAGGAAGATGAAAGAGAATATCTTGGTTTAAGTATTTAGAAGTGGATGTGGTATTGACATTAACGTGTATCATAAGTATATGTTTCACATCCATGGCTAAATGGTTAGCATGCTCGCCTTTGGTTCAAAGGTCTCGAGTTCGATTCCGAGCCAGGTCGCGGATTTCAATCGTAATTGGTTAATTTGTCTGGTTAGGTGGCTGGGTGTTTGTGATGTATTCAACATTAGAGTTATAGGTATGGTCCCATTCTCACAGACATGCAAGTCACTTTCAGGCCGTCTACTAGAAGAAGACCTGCCTATACGCCATTCTATTAGAGTACATAATATCTATGATGGACTGTATTATGATTCCAAGGGACGATGCACTTGTAACATGCGCGGCTTCTCTTCAAAATACGAGACTTGTAGCAGGAGTGTTGATATAGTCATGTTTTATAAAGAGCTGCTGTAAATATGTTCGAACTCAATCACGTTATGTTCGTCTAAGGACAACATGAAGGACTTCGTCATAAGTACTTGACTGGCGCAGTTTTGTAAATGCAGTTTTGTTTTTGCCTGCTCAGCAAGTATTTGATTTATCCCCAGTAGTACGTTTTAAATACTGCCATCGGAATGAGATTACTGAATCATCAGGTACGACCTGAGATCCGTTGGCTTCAATGGATTTTTTCTTCTTCTTCTTCCTAGCCTTTCTCCCATTTTATTCGGGTTGACATTTGATATGAATTTGCCCAACCCTATTGCTTGTTTCTGTAGTGGTTGGTAATGTGGTGTGTTGTTCGTAAATGAAGAGACGTGTATTAAGACGAACACAAACGACCATTCCTTCAGCCAGAGAATTAACCATACTCAGTTAAAACCCTCGGCCTGGCCAACAATTGAACTCGGACCCTCTGAAGAGAAGGGCAGCATGCTAGCCATTCAGGTAAAACGTCGGACTGTTAACTTGAATTGTGTGTTTGTTAGGTCATTAGCTCAGAGACTGGTTGGATTCTCAGATAGCACTACCAAAGATTATGCGGTTATACAGAAATCGCCGAAACCGATGGCAGAGCCAAAATGAGGCGTACTATTCAAGATGGCGAGTGGGGTAGTTTGCCATTGCTTTTCTCACTGGGTCAGTGCAGAACAATTAACCCTATGAGCCACACCTTTCATACTAACCAGGCGCACAGGTCGTGCTCTGAATGTCATTACTCAGCACAACCCATACCCCAGCAGCTTCCATAATGTTACAGCCATGGATGAGACTGGGACTTCGTTGGAAGCTTCACTTCACTCTGGCCTGACCCAAGTGGCAGATACAAAAGTTCTGCATCCATCAAGAAATGGCAGTAAGCGGACTTGAGTTGTAACTATCTTAACTTCAGTTTGAATTTTCAGTTCGGAATTACATCTTCCTGAAGATCAATATTTATTTAATATTACTGTATATTCATAATATAATGAGATACTCATCCTTGAAGTCATAATTACTTATGCACGTTTACAAGTCCATGAAGGGAACTTTAACGTACACCCAGGAGGCCAGTTTCACATACCATCCTTAGTTTTCTAATAATCACCAACGATCTGACCAATCTACCTCGAAGTTATACTGATTTACGATCTTCGGCATTGTCATCATTGATCTGGATTTAAAACATTAATGACAGCTCTTGGTCCCAAACGTTGCTTGAAATAGTAGTTAGGGGCTCGGCACAGAAAATCCGTGGATTACCACTTGCCGTGCCCGACAGTCGATGGCATCCTTCTCCGCAGCTCAGTTAAGATTCCAGGGCGAGAATTGCAATTTTACCTATATGAAATAAGTGGCTGCGCCAAGATAGACACATTGGCTGATGATACTATTCAATTTTTTTTTTTTTTTTTTTGCTAGTTGTTTTACGTCGCACCGACACAGATAGGTCTTATGGCGACGATGGGACAGGAAAAGCCTAGGAGTGGGAAGGAAGCGGCCGTGGCCTTAATTAAGGTACAGCCCCAGCATTTGCCTGGTGTGAAAATGGGAAACCACGGAAAACCATTTTCAGGGCTGCCGACAGTGGGGTTCGAACCTACTATCTCCCGAATACTGGATACTGGCCGCACTTAAGCGACTGCAGCTATCGAGCTCGGTGATACTATTCATATCTGACGTGAAATGATATTTAGCAAATTTAATACAAGGATGAGATCACAGTATGATAAACTATCTTCTTTAAATTCTTATTGTTCTTGATCACAATGACAAAGATTATAATTCACCGCTTTAAATAGCATACAGCGCGCTCGAATTGGGCGAAGGAGGAATTTGGTAACATTGTCGAACTCACTCCAACAGTGTTCGATATATTTGCAGTGGTAAGCGTTCCTACGACAATACCCAATGCAAATCAGTTTATAATATTGCAGAGGCAAGACAATGGAATTCGGAGCTGATCTGTGTAAAGTACCACTTGCAGCAACTTCAGATGATTTATGAAGTTTGGTTGGTAGCTGGCGGTGCCGTTTGTCTGACCCGTTGTCATAACAGCAGCACAGGTGGCTTAGGACTGGCCGACTGGCTTCTAGAATGCGGTCCTGCCTGGCTCGCATCGCCTGCTGTAACGAGCGCCCGCCTGTCTCGCATGACGAGTATTGATGTAGGATGACTGCGGCTATTCCTGAACGCTCAGGAACATGGTTCATAAAGACCGATACATTCTCTACCTTTTCTTTCCATATATGATGTTAATAACTCCCAGGGGGTTACAACTCGTGAGATAACGAGGCCCCAAATACCGATAGCGTCAAATATCATTTTCAGTAACTTGTCTATCATCTCAGCCGGCCCCGCGGTGTAGGGGCAGCGTGCCTATCTCTTACCCGGGGGCGCCAGGTTCGATTCCCGGCCAGGTCAGCAATTTTTACCTGGATCTGAGGGCTGGTCCGAGGTCCATTCACTCAGCCTACGTGATTACAATTAAGGAGCTATCTGACGGTGAGATTGTGGCCCCGGTCTAGAAAACCAACAATAAATGCCGAGAGGATTCGTCGTGCTGACTACATGACACATCGTAATCTGCAGGTATTCGGACTGAGCGGCGGTCGATTGGTAGGCCATGGCTCTTCGAGGCTGTTGCGCCATGGGGCTTCGTTTGGTGTTTTTGTTTTCGTCTATCATAGCTGTTCGACCTCGCTCTTGTCCTATTTTGACACTAAAGGAATTACATAGCTTTTCTTGTCCCTTTGCCCTTTCAGTCGACATTCTTACATTTCGAAATTCGAATCCCGAACAATTCATGTGAGAATTTCGGAACTGAAAGTCATATCCCTATTCTTTATGGTTCGGATTACACAAAATACTGTAGGTCTAGCGACTATGATCATAGTATCAAATAAGTGAGGTTTGATTTTCGTTTTGCTCTCCTCCCCCTCTTCATGTATTTTTCAGCTTGTTCAACTTCGCACTAACACATCAAAGGTATTCGGCGACGCAAGGATAGGAAGGGGATAGGATTGGGAAGGTAACGGTCGTGGCCTTAATTAAGGTACTGACCCAGCATTTGTAAGGTATGAAAATAGGAAACCACGGAAAAGCCATCTTCAGGGCTGCCGTCGGTGGGATTCGGACCCTCCATCTCACGAATGCAAACTCACAGCTGGGAGACACTAATCGCACGGCCAACTTATTCGGTATTCTTACTGTAAGAAACATATGAAAGGTCAAGTCATCTCCGTACGGGCCATGAAGGTTCTAGGAGTGGTGGAAGATAAAGGTTTCATCTAGCCGTACTTGGAGGGGTAGATTGATTAGCTCTACGCACGGCCGCCCTTGTTCCCTGAAAGTAATCTGGCATTCATTTTTGGTATATACTGACAAAAGAGTAGCGTTACAAAAATGTTGCAAAGTTTGGGCTAAGAGGACTTGGGAGAAAGGAGACGAGCTGCTCAACTAAGTGGTATGTTCCTGGCTGTCAGTGGAGATATGGCGTGGAATGATATCAGTAGACGAATAAGTTCGAGTGGTGTCTTTAAAAGTAGGAAAGATCACAATATGAAGATAAAGTTGGAATTCAAGAAGACAATTTGGGGCAAATATTCGTTTATAGGAAGGGGAGTTAGAAATTGGAATAACTTACCAAAGGGTTCAATAAATTTCCAATTTCTTTACAATCATTTAAGAAAAGGCTAGGAGAACAACAAATAGGGAATTTGCTACTTGGGCGACTGCCCTAAATGCAGATCCGTATTGATTGATTGATTGATTGATTGAATGATTGATTGATTGATTGATTGATTGATTGATTGATTGATTGATTGATTGATTGATTGATTGATTGATTGATTGATTGATTGATTGATTGATTGATTGATTGATTGATTGATTGATTGATTGAAAACAAGGGCATGTTAACCTTCGGAAGAGGAAATCTCGGTATTTTAAATTTTTCGACTTTCCGACGGGGAATCGAACCGACATTCTTCCGGGTGAACAGAGCACGAGTACGCCTTTATCGCCTTTGCCAGGCAGCCCCTTTGTGATATTAGAAGTAACATATACAGGGTGTTAGGTGTATACGTGCAGATATTTATTGTAGCAATAGAGAACGATGTGACGAACCACTATATATCAAACTTTTAGTAATCCTCGGAAGTTATTTTCGAGAGCAAAGGGGTACGATGTTTTTAGAATAGGTAGTATGCCTTGTTCTTGTGAATGAATAGCTTTCCTTTGATAACAGGCAAGTCACGCGCCATCCCTGCCAAACTGGTTTCTGTTCTGTTTATGTTTATGTTTCAATGCCACGAGATGTTACGTAATATACTTGCCAAACTGGTTTTATGTTTACGAGCAACTGACCTACTGTAACAGCTGAAGGCTACCAGTCTACAACATGTTACGTTACATTATCGCCAGACTGGTTTGTTGTTGTTAGTATTTAGTTTCCGTCTTAGGGGTTTCAGACAACACTAGTTATCGGTTTCGGACCCTGGAGATGTATTGAATTCTCAGCGTTAATACTGGTTCATTTGCTGTTACGTCCTTTAGGGGATAGGGATATCTGTGGTCGTCAGCCCTGTGGTCTAGTGAGTATGGAAATGACCTGAAAACCTGTGTCGGTGCGCGACCTGTACGAGCGTGTGATATAATTATTGGTTGGGATACGCACGCCGGGACGTGAAATGCGGTACGATCCCCGTTGTGCATTGCGTAAAGGTAGAAGGAAGACAGTTCCTTGCGCCAACGAACAAATGCATGGCATAGGATATCCATATGAGTAGAATCAGAATTGAATTATCGAAGCACATCGAACGTTTTGTTTCAAACGAAAAATGGACATATTATACAACTAAGTAAATTAAACGTACCTACATTTCGTGCTTCCTGCCTGGTTGAGTGGCTAAAACGGTTGAGGTGCCAGCCTTTTGACTCCAACTTCGCATGTTCGAACCTGGCCCCGTGCAGTGGTATTTTAAGGTGCTCAAATACGTCAGCCTCGTGTCGGTATATTTACTGGTACACCGAGCTCGATAGCTGCAGTCGCTTAAGTGCTACCAGTATCCAGTATTCGGGAGATAGTGGGTTCGTACCCCACTGTCGGTACCGGTAGCCCTGAAGATGGTTTTCCGTGGTTTGTCATTTTCACACGAGGCAAATGCTGGGGCTGTACCTTAATTAAGTCCATGGTTGCTTCCTTCCCACTCCTAACCCTTACCTGCCCCGTCATCGCTATAATACCTATCTGTGTCGGTGCGACGTAAAGCAACTTGTCATTCGAGCCAAGACACCACTGTGGTTCAGAATATCCTCTGGTGCTTAAACATACGTTCACGGAGGTCATCCGAAGTGGTTACCTCAGTTCGGTATACTTTGTTTCTCATGTCCCCCCAGGCATAACAATCCACTGGAATAAGGGCTGGCCAATTGATAGTTCCACATCGTCCTGTCTACCGTTGAGGAAATGTCTGCACCATCGTGTAAAATCCACGTGGTTCGGCGTAGTCGAAGCGACACGTCCTCTGAAAGCTCCAGTAACGTACTGTATCTACTGTACAGGAGCAAGATAACATTAACAAAAAGATGTAACCGACCTCCAACTACACCCATCCTGATATTAATTAGAACCGGTGCTGGAAACTGCCTTGTCCTATTGAATGGGGATATTCCACAGCTCATGAGTGGGATATAGTGGGTTCCAACCCCTCTGTCGGCAGCCCTAAAGGTGGTTTACCGTGGTTTTCCATGTTCACACCAGGCAAATGCTGGGGCTGTAACGTCATGAATGCCACGATCGCTTCCTTTCCGATACTAGCCCTTTCCCGTCCCATCGTCACCATAAGGAAAGCTACACCGATCAAATTTATGCAAGTAAGGTGATTGGTACCGGTCTGAGTGTCTGAGACCGTTGAGGTCCTTATCTTCCGACCTCCAACTTGGCAGGTTCAATCTTGGCTCAGTCTGATGATATTTGATGGGGCACACATACGTCAGTCTCGTGTCGTAGAAATACTGGCACGTAAATGAACTCCTACGATATGAAATTTCGTCACCTCAGCGTCTCAGAAAACGGTATAAATAGTACGTGGGACGTAAAGCAAAATAACGCTAATAAAAAGACGATTGGTCAAAGAGACAGACTTCCCACTGCATCCATCCAGATATTAATTGAGAGCCGGTGCTAGAGGTTGCCTTGGTATACTAAATATTAAACACTCCTTCTATAAAAATTGCCTCATGTGTCACTAATACACTTGACAGAAATTCTGGATTGAGTGCTTGATCAATTAACCAGCGGCAGAAATCCACTCTTAAATCATCACCGAGCTTGATAATAGCAGTCGTTTAAGTTCGAACAGTATCCAATATTCGGGATGTACTGGCTTCGAATCCCTCTGTCGGCAGCTTTAAAGATGATTTTCCGTGGTTTTTCATGTTCACACCAGGCAAATGCTAGGGATGTACCTTAATTAAGACCACGGTTGCTTCCTTCCCGATCCTAGTCCTTAGTTATATCTGTCGCCATAAAACCTATCTGTGACGGTGCGACGCACCGATACAGATAGGTCTTATAGGACGATGGGATAGCAAAGGCCTAGGAGTTGGAAGGAGGCTGCCGTGGCCTTAATTAAGGTACAGCCCTAGCATTTGCCTGGTGTGAAAATGGGAAACCACGGAAAACCATCTTCTGGGCTGCCGACAGTGGGATTCGAACCCATTATCTCCGGGGTGAAAGCTCTCAGCCATGCGTCTCTAACCGCACGGCCAACTCGCCCGGTAATAATAATAATAATAATAATAATAATAATAATAATAATAATAATAATAATAATAATAATAATAATAATATTTTTTGCTGCCGGGCAGAGTGGCTCAGACAGTTGAGGCGCTGGCCTTCTGACCCCAACTAGGCAGGCTCGATCTTGGCTCAGTCCGATGGTATTCGAAGATGCTCAAATAAGTCAGCCTCGTGTCGGTAGATTTACTGGCGCGTAAAAAGAACTCCTGCGGGACTAAATTACAGCACCTCAGCGCCTCCAGAAACAGTAAGAGTAGTTAGTGGGACGTAAAGCAAATAACATTACCGGTATTATTATTAACAAGTCATTAGGAGCTGAAAGGTAGGGAAGAAAATAGTAAAATATGCGTGGTGTAGGAGGAAACAAGATGAAATGTACTTCACCCGTGCCTACATCGCTCGCAGTAATTTACTACAGGATAGTATGCGTAAGGCCAGAACCAGGTCTCTTTGCGATGAGTCAGGTGTATCTTCGTATTGTGGTTAGCACTAGAGGACAAAGTGTGACAAACAGGTTTTGTGTATAAATATCAAACATGCACACCAACAGACACACACACGCAATGTACCCAAACCAGTACAGTGTAGAATGAAGAACTGCCATGCTGTGTTCAAGGTCAATATCTAGCGTTTTAACAAGCACGTCTTCCGTGTGTTGTGTTCAGCTTGCGCCACGTACAAGGCAATCGCGAACTGAAACCCTAGATTTATAATTTTTGTTACCGGTACTTCAATTTTTCTGCTCGGATTTATGAGAATATCGAACTATCGAGACTCAAAATACTACATCGATTGAGAACTGAACTCCCAACTCAATACGCTGCAGAAATGGTGTAACATCTGACATACCAATGTGAAACACGTAGCAATTGTTCAAGTGACCTCCCTGGACTACTCTGCAGGCTTCACTTCTCCGTACCCGGCGAGTTGGCCATGCGGTTAGGAGCGCACAGCTGTGAGCTCGCATCCGGGAGATTGGGGCTTCGAACCCCAATGTCGGCAGCCCTGAAGATGGTTTTCCGTGGTTCCCAAGTTCACACCAGGCATTGCGGGGGTTGAACCTTAATTAAGGCCACGACCACTTTCTTACCATTCCTAGGCCTTTCTTGTCCGATTGTCGCCATAAGACCTCTCTGTGTTGGTGCGACGTAAAGCAACTAACAAAAGAAAATCACTTCTCCGAATCCAGTCTTCCGTAATATCCATTGGAGATCTGGCGGGCCAATTGATGGGTCCATGTCGTCCTATACGCCATAGACCAAAGGACTGATCCAAATGATCACGCAGTAAGCGGCTTATATCAGGTGGTGGACCATCGTGTAAAAACCACATGTTTCGGCGTAGTCGAAACGGAGCGTCCTCTGAAAGCTCTAATAACGTACCTATGAGGAACTCCAGGTAAGATAACCCTATGAACTGTGCAGGTAAGATGATGATAATAATGTCATTGGCTTTACGTCCCACTAACTACTTTTCACGGTTTTCGGAGACGCGGATTTGCAGGAATTTAGTACCATAGGAGTTCTTCACGTACCAGTAAATCTACTGACACAAGGCTGACGTATTTGAGCACCTTGTCAAGACTGGACTCAGAAGGCCAGTGCCTCAACCGTCTGAGCCACTCAGCCCGGCAAGATGATTGGTGCAGCACTGCGTAAAGTGCTGACCTTCTGAACCCAACTTGGGAGGCTTGGTCTTGGCTCAGTCCGGTGGTATTTGAAGGTGCTCAAATACGTCAGTCTCGTGTCTGTAGATTTATTTGCATTAAAAAAATACTGCGATAAAAAAATTCTGGCATTTCAGCGTCTCCGAAAACCGTGTAAATTAGTTAGTGGAACGTAAAGATATTATTATTATTATTATTATTATTATTATTATTATTATTATGATTATTATTATTAGTAGTAGTAGTAGTAGTAGTAGTAGTAGTATTTTTACGGAAGTTCTAATTAAACGGGTCCATTACAGTCATCATTTAACCTATCGGTACTTACTGTTCAGTAATAAGCCTTCCGTCCGCCTCTGTGGTGCAGTGGCTAGTGTGATTAGCTGCCACCCCCGAAGCTCGGGTTCGATTTCCAGCTCTGACAAGAAATTTGAAAAGTGGTACGAGGGCTGGAACAGGGTCCACTTAGCCTCGGGAGGTCAAATGAGTAGAGGTGGTCCGATTCCCACCTCAGCCATCCTGAAAGTTGTTTCCCGTAGTTCCCCCCTTCTCCAGGCAAATGCCGGGATGGTACCTAACTTAAGGCCACGGCCGCTTCCTTCCCTCTTCCTTGTCTATCCTTTCCAATCTTCCCATACCCCCGCAAGGCCCCTGTTCAGCATAGCAGGTGAGGCCGCCTGGGTGAGGTACTGGTCATTCTCCCCAGTTGTATCCCCGATCCAATGTCTCACGCTCCAGGACACTACCCTTGAGGCGGTAGAGGTGGGATCCCTTGCTGAGTCCCATGAAAAACCAACCCTGGAAGGTAAACAGATTAGGAAAAAAAAGAATAAGCCTTCTATTAGAAATGCCCGGCGGCAATTCCACAGTAGGTCTTTTTCCTTCGAGCAATGTTCACGATGGATGCAACTACGGTTTTTGAAATTTGTCTCATTAATAACAATTTCACTGAATACTTATAGCGTTTTCTTTCAGTGTCCACCGTCCTTTCAATGACCTAATAAGTTTATGAATAACCATAGACAACCCGCATTGTCTATTGTCAGAAATTCATCGTAGACTGTCGCAATAACAGCAGAGAAATGTTGCGCCCATATTTCATTTACTTATTAACCATTTCCTTTCATTTTGTTAGCTTGGATCACTGAGTAATGCCATTGACGTCTTAAAAATCGCACACAAATACACAACACTTGATTCGCACGTATGTGCTTGTACGGATCTTCGACGTCACTGTAAGGATTCTGTGTACTTTTCGCACAGAGTACCCTACACCGGTTTTCGAGTACAGCAAATGACCTGGCGCGTGAGTCATCCTCTTCTACTTGCCAAGCCTTCAGGGGAAGTGCACAACAACATGTGTTGGCCTGCGATAAGAAACAGGTTCAACAAGCCCTATACTCGGCTACTGTACTTCCGCTACGCGTGGACAGAATGACATCACCGGCGTATCCTGCTACGGCCGTTCAAAACACATTAGGTCCTGAAATATTTGGCTCAGTTATGGGCAAACTAATAGGACAAGGTAAAAAGTACATAGCATATATTATGAGATGTATTTTTCTTAGCCGACTAGCTTAATATCTGCACTTATACACCTAACACCCTGTATAGACTATAGAAGGAGATGATGTCAATATTATGGGCGAAAGTTAAATCTATATGTCGATGATCCAGAACCATACTATTGTAAGTCCATTTCTATTTAAATGTTTATTGTGAAGCTCAACGAATGTTCCATATCCAGAGCTATGCTGTGATAGGGAGGGAGGAAGGATATCCATTTAAAACATCCGATATCAACAGGACCGTTTGGCTCTATGTCCATATTATTTTTAATTTCCGGACTATACTGCTGCATGTCTAAGGTGTCAAGGTAAGGTCAGACACAACATGTCCATTGCCTTAATTATTTATTTATTTTTGAAAGAGACAACCATAACATAAATATTCTGGATCATAAATACTAAGAACTTGGTCATGGTGCTGTTCAAGAGGTCGATTCAATGGATACAGTTACATGACGGCATATTAGACATATGGAACTCCATAATCCATAGTCTGTGTTCAGCTCTGAACTGTAGGACAAATAAGAAATTCAAAATTAGCCAAATGTCTCCAAAACCAGTTGCTCTTAAATCAAATCCAAGCAAAGTGCCATACTCAACATTAAAGCATAAATACAATATTGAAAATGGTAGTAGTTCAGTGAAATACAAATGTTCATTTTCAGATAGTGACTATAAGGAAGTTAACATATTAGTACACGCTAGAACGAGGTCTATTTCTACTGTAGCTTACCACAACCAAAAGTAATTACCACTGTAAGCCGTAAAATCGATGCAAAAGAGATAAAGAGCATTAAATCACATTACATGTATTTCTCACTAGAAGACAAAGAGGTATGGAACTCTTTCCTGAAGTGAAACTTTTATCAATGATGTCAGAAACTGAGAATAATAGTATATTACAATTACTTGTTCAAATGAATATAATTAATATGTCTTTCGTCTCTGAAATAAATCTATTTCTGTAAGCCATTTTGCTCTTTGTCCTCACCATCACCTCCCTCGTAGCCAATTACTCTCCAATGTTTGGAATGGTTTGTTCATTAGTACATCTTATAATTAATTAGGTAGGACAAGTACAGCCTATGATAATAAATAAGGGACAAACTGACTGCCCTAATATGAAGTCGCTTTTATTGTAAAATGAAGTAAATAGGACTTGGAACTACATGGTTCTAATTCGAAGAGTTCTTGGGAGTTCCAATGGTCGCACCGACTCCTCTTCGTCATCACCAGAGTGATCAGCAACCATACTCATGAGTACAAAATCATTTTCCATCTCTGGGGCAGTAGATATGCTCGTATGGAGATCCAGCAGGGTGGAACTCGCCCCACTACGATCCGCCGGTTTCACTTTCAGACGCTCCCTATAAGCCTTCTGACAATGGGGATTTTTGGAAATATGAGAAACCGATATATTCTTTCAATTTAATTAAAGCGCGTTATTGCCCATAAGTCATGCCATTTTGTGGAAGAAATAATTTTTCGCACTTTTACGCACAGCGATATTATCAAATGATATCTGTCCGACTCATTTCTGTTGTATCTTGCAGAACTTACCGATACAAATCAAACAAAACCTCACACGACGTGGTACCATGCCGGAGGCTAGAGTTACAAAGTCATATTAACGTAGAACAAGTTCAGAAACACTTCCTCAGATTCCCGCACATCAAAACAAACACGCACTTATCCCTTCATGCTATCTTACGAGAAATTATTGCTGAAATTTGATAAGAAAAAATTGAGGTATCGAAGATGATATGAAATTTGTATACAAAAGTGTGAATGCAACAATTGATAATCCGATCTTCCTATCTCTTCATTTTCAATGTCTCCCCTTTAATGCATCAAGCTTAATCGCAGCAATTAAAAATCCTGTATCAAGAACTACTTCACGCAACATTTCACCTTTATATAGACTGTGCAATGTGTACAACAGAGTTGTTGGTAAAACCCAGAGCCTAGATATCAGTACCCCTCACTACCAATTATCATCAGTTTCCGAACTGCCATACGCACTTTTCATAGTTAACGGAATTTTTGCCCACCACAACATTAAACATTTCAGTGTATAGTGTAGATAACTAATGATAACATTGTGTGAATTTATAGGTTAGTACATTAGTTAGAAGTTGTTAGATTGTAACACATAAGTATATAACATACCGTCGCCGCCGGGACAAAACCTCCTATTTGAAATATGTTAGCTTAGAACTTTGGCCGGTAAGGTTCTGCCATCTAAGGTGCAATATTATGTGACTATTGCCAAGGCATTCTCGCTCTTCATAATGTATGTGGTGCGGATCAAAAATATTACCACATAGGAGGTTTTGTCCCGGCAACGACGATATGTTAATTCGGTGTCACACTGTTGGGTTGAAGTAGCTCTGCTCAATTTAGTTATATATTTAATACAAAAGAGATATTTCATGTAATATATATCTACTGAAAAATATTGGATTATAGTCCAAAGATACAGTACCAATAAGCAGAGAAGAACACTGTTAAGCCCTGTCGTGTACGAATGACAAACAATTTTAAAAAGTTGTTAGTCACACGGCACGGTGATTTTTAGAACTTCAAAATGGCGCCGTTATTGCATCACTCGATGACGTCATAACGAGGTCAGACTCTTTTTTCTGGGCACAATGGTCTTTCCTCTTTACACTGAGATACTGAACACTACCATCGCATGTGTTGTCTAGAAGTTATGTCGGTTTTAAACTTTTCATGTTTTCGTAACACTCGACAGCCGTAGTACGGTTCCGAAGATAGACGCATGCTAGGTTAAAAAAGTTTAAAGCTGTATTCCTTTGTGGCTGTTGATCTTTTATCCTAAGTCGTCACATTTGCCTTGTCATATGATAGGTCATTGCAGTCCACGCGGTTTCCTATTCGAAATCCAGCTATATTGCAATTTTACAAGATTAGGGATGTGACTTTTCTTAATAAATTTACGATGGATTCATCAAACGGACACGGAATGATGGAGGCATGAATATGTGAATGAATGGTCAATTATTGTTGTACTTAGATTATCACTGTATGTATTAGAATTGAATTGGCCTTTTTGAGAAACAACACTAAGTCAGTTTTCCTCCAAAGTTAGTAAAGAGTATATTCGTATTCTACAGTGATGAATGTACATTTTACTGCAGAAACCTCATGAGACAGGGTCCATCCGCATTGTTGAATAAGGCATAATCACTACATCATCAGGTCAACTATTGCGCAGTCCCTGCGTGGCAAAGGCTTTCAAGGCACTAGGAGTTTCATAGTCTTACAAAAAACAGCAGCAGGAGAACTGATATGTTCGCCAGTAAGGGAAAAGCAGGCTAAATTATAGACCCCACGATAACATACGAGTCTCATCTAACTCAAACAGCCGAAGTTGACGACGAAAAGAACCATATATATGTATGCCTACAGTGTCACATTACATAGAAAAATACCCGCTGGAGGATATTCAGGTGATGGATCTTATGATAGGTGCCAGAGGGGCGATTTCCAAACAGGTGGTGAAAATCATGAGAGTCTTCGGAATCAGCACAGATGTACTCGTGGACTAGGGGCTAAAAGCTCTCAGGAGGTCTATACTCATTTTGAGACATCAGCTATACTCATCGAAATGAGATTAACTGGCCTCACGTCCGAATAACACTTATATTTTAAGATTTGTAGGAATTATTTCTCACGTTTTTCTTCTCTTCTTGGCCAATTATCTAGATGTCAGTCCCTTTGAAATAACAAGCATCATCACCATCAGCATCATCATCATGTTGCTCTTATGATTTTTTAAATAATTTTGTAGCTTTGAGATTCACTAATTTATATATTTAAAATTATATACCTAATTTCACAATTGTTATTAACTTTTCGAGTTCTTTGCAAACTATTTCTTTTGAAATCAAAATTCACTGTATTGTGTGTTCTTTGTCTTCGGTCAACCTCTAGGTGGAGGAAGAATTTATAACAAAAATGTGTAAAACACCAGAGGTCAATGACTTGTGTTGTTTCTCTGGTAGATAGTGGTAAACAGTTGATTACTTCATAACATTTTCCTCCATGACAAGGACTCCTCTATTTGTTGCCCCATGACTTTACTATGACAGCCTGTTTATATGTACTGTGAATTTATTGCAGGTTAGCGGTGCTGTGTTTCAGAAAATTTTACATGCAGTTTTGTAAAGTTTATGAGGAACAATGGATCTTGAAATGGATGTCTCTGAAATTGTAGTAGCTACAAATCCTGTCAGCAAGAAAAAACGAAAAGGTGTAAGCAACAGATCACAGTATAAATCGAAGAGACCACAAAGTACCGTTGAAGCCAGCGATTTAATTCACGGCCTCCAGGTACACAGTTCAACATAGCCACAAGTTTAGCATCTGTGGTTTTCTTCCAGCTACTAAGACCTATGGCAATGATTTCCATCCCATCCATTAAAATAAAATGGTGGACATACATAAATGCAACCGTATTCGCAAGAAGATGTTCAGCACTTTTACCAAGAGATTTTTGCATGGCTAACCTTTTATAAGGAACCTGCTACAATCATGAGATATTAGGTTAATAATAGAAGAGGTATTCACATTTTCTTTACAATAAACATGATGCAAAGATCTTGCGAACTAAATTAACTTCCTAAAATCAACTGACATGAGAAAATCAATTTCTCTTAATCATAGCAAAGAATTGCTTTCTAATTCGTATTGTAATTAAGGAAAAGACATCACACATGCTTTGTGACTACTTTATAATGAACCCGAAAGGCATCGGGAAGCTTTTCAGTTTACTGTTTCTCAAATGACCAATTCAATTATTTTCTGATTTATCAGAATGATCACATATTGTTTTATTTAGATTATAATTATGTAAGCTATGAGGTTATTGTAAATGGTCAGATATTGTTCTATTTATATTATAATTATATATCAGGGTTAGTTTGAAAGAATGTTTTCCTGACTATTATAATTTTATTTATATTAGTTATTATTGTTGTTATTATATTTTATGAATTGGTAACAGTTGTAAAGTGTAAGAAAGGGCCCAGAACCCTTAACCACGCGTCCCCACCAATAAAGACGATATTTAATCTAATCTATTTGCATGACTGTTGATGCCGTAATCACAGCAGCTCCTGGATTTATAGTTTTACGTGAAATCTGATTTACAAATGCGTGACAAAAATCCTATGAAAATTTGTATTTCCAATCCGTTCTCTGCTCTGCTTAAGAACTTTCACGTGGACAAATGAAACGTGGTCAATGAAGGAAAAGCTGAGAAATTATATAGCGAAAAGTAATGTTCCAGACCACAAACAAAATAGCATTTTAACGGTGGTATAGTTCTTAATGATCCGAGAAAAGCAACCGTCAGTGAATAGACCTTAGCCTCACAGAGGCTGTAGGACCCTTGACAGTTCGATGATAAATAACATTTATCAGTTGTTAATGGATACGAACAGATCGTCCACCCACGGTGAAATGCAGCACCAGTTCCCACTCTTACCCACCTACCCTCATTAAAAGCTTGATATTTACATGGCAAGCGCAGAAGGGGGTCTCAAGGGAGCTTCTGGCCTCCAGATTAGAGTAGCAAGTAACCCTAGGAGGTCTGAAGACCACATAAACGTAACACAGAAACAGCCTTGTTGAACTTAAAATGTATACATAGAGTGGCTCTTCACACCAATATTGTTTATCAGCGGGATACGTGTGCTAAAGAAAAATCATTATAGATGCTTGATAGAAATATGAAGTGCTTGTGACTACACTAATCTTAGTTAATTGAACTCTTACACTTAGTGCAGAAATAGGCTCCCGAATATATTCTAGTTCAGTATACGTGGAATCTTATCCACATGAGCGTGACAAAAATAATATATACATCTGTATTTCCTACTCCCGCTCTGGTCTGCTTAAAACTTTGGGTGGACAAATTGAACATGAGCAATGTGAGGAAAACTGAGGAATTATATGACGGAAGTTAAAGATCCAGGCGACAAAAAATAACATTTTAACAGTGTATAATTCTTAATGGTCCAAGAAAGGTAACCGACGGTATGCATACCTTACTTTCTCCGGATAGTCCTCACTTTTCCTTCAGTTGTTGATCACTTACATATTGTTCAACTTGGAGAGGATGAAATTATTGTATTTCTCCTATCATTTAATCACGCATTTTCTTCTGTGTTCGGAACTCCACAAATTGAAGAAACGCACTGATAAGAAATGATAAGGACTTACTGGTTCCAATTAATATACTCACTACAGAATTCATCGTATGTTAACATAATGACATTTTTGACGCGGTGTTAGCTGCTTCACAGCAATGGGTGATGTAACTTATGCATGGCCGACATTCCACTAATTCTGATATTTTCAGCCAACGGCCGTAGCCGTGTTGAAACACCGGATCCCGTGAGATCTCTGAAGGTAAGCAACATTGGATGTGGACAAGATTTGCATGGGTTGCTACGCGCTGCTGGTGGGGGGTAAGGGGATGGAGGAGCGGAAAGGAACTGGGCACCCTACCGTACGTAAACTCCGGCTCAGGCACACCTCTGCGGAGGTTCGGACCTTCCTTCGGGCAGAACTTATTATCACGGTGTAATTTAAGTTCACTTCCTGACAACAATGTGAAATTTAAATCTCCAAATACAAGAACGATCGAAACGGAGGAACACATTATCTGTAATTGTAAAGAGAGCTTCAGTGTTTATCTAGAGTTATTTATATCGACTATTTAACGATTAAATATAAAAGAAAATCAAATAGGTAGTGCCTATCTACACAGATGACAAATTCAGCACCGAAATATACTGTTATATTTTTTAATTTAAACACGTTGGGTGTCATTCTCCAAATACATCGGCTCTCGGCTTCATAATAACAACACAGTTAGTCTTCTCCGTACAGGCCATGAAGGCCCTTGGAGGAGTGGAAGGTAAAGGCTTCCACCATTGTTAACCTCGGCACGTGATGGGGTAGAGTGGTTAGCTCTACGCCCGGCCGCCTCTGCCCCCAGGAATTAACCTGATACTCATTTTTGGTGTAGGCTGAGTGAACCTCAGGGCCATATGCACCTCCGGAAATGGAAATCTCGTTTTTTTTTAATTTTACGACTTCCTGACGGGCATTCGAAACCACGTCCTTCCGGGCAAAGCGAGCACGCCTTTACTGCCTCGGCCAGGCAGCCCCTAACAACACAGTTAAGAAAATGAATATACTGAAGGCAACCGAAGCATGATATCAGAGCAGAGAAGCTAAAATGTTGTTTGAGTATGCTAACCGGTTGAATTTACATAGACACAATTTGCACGTAGTTACGATCATACGAACGTGCTAATGTTTTTGTTGTTGTTGTTGTTTGAGTCATCATCCCATAGACTGACCTGATGTAGCCCTCCATGCCACCCTATCGTGTGCTAATTTTGTCATACCTACGTAACTACCACAACCTACATTCGCTCTGATTTGCTAGTCATATACATACCTTGGTCCTCTAATACCGTTCTTACCGCCTACCCTCAAAAACCAATTCGATTCAGTATCTCCTCAATCGTGCTCAAATCTACCCATCTCACCATCAGCAATCTTCAGTAACGCCACATTTTAAAAGCTTCTACCTTCTTTCTGGGCTAATTATTGTCTATGTTTCACTTCCATACTACGCCACGCTCCAGACGAAATTCTTTTATAACCTCTTTCTAATTCCTATATCAGTGTTCGAAGTGAGCTAATTCCTTTTCTTAAAAAGGTCTCCCTTACTTGAAGTAGTCTGCATTTTATGTCTTCCTTACTTCTGCCATCGTTAGTTGTTTTACTGCACAAGTAACCATATTCATCTACTTCCTTTAAGACTTAATTTCATCTGACTTCGTTTGACTGCACTTTTGATTTCGACTTACTTATTTTCATCTTGTAGCCTTCTCCTTCCCCAAGACTCTGTCCATACCATTCAGCAATTACTCCAGATCTTCTGCAGACTCAGATAAAATAAAAATATGATCGGAAAATCGCATGGTTTTGATTTCCTCTCCTTGGATTGTGATTCCAGTTCCAAATTTCTCTTCGATCACCTTTATCTCCTGTTCTATATAAACATTGAAAAGAAGCAGGGACAAACTGCAGCCTTGCTTCACTCCTTTCTGGATTGCTGTTTTTAAAGCCCTCGATTATTATCACTGCACACTGATTTTTTGTACAGATTGTCTATGATTCTTCTTTCTCGGTGTCTAATCCCGATCACAAATAGCTTGGTCCAATCAACATTATCAAATGCCTTTTCTAGATCTAAGAACGCCATGTACGTAGGCTTGTCCCTCTTAATTCAGTCCTCTTTCTTCTGAAGCCAAACTGATCTTCTCACAACTCAGATTGGTCCCATCAACATTATCAAATGCCTTTTCTAGATATAAGAACGCCATATACGTGGGATTGTCCTTCTTAATTCATTCCTCCTTCTTCTGAAGCCAAATTGATCTTCTCACAACTCAGATTGGTCCAATCAACATCATCAAGTGCCTTTTCTAGATCTAGAACGCCATGTACGTGGGCTTGTCCTTCTTAATCCAGCCCTCTTTCTTCTGAAGCCAAACTGATCTTCTCACAACTCATATTGGTCCAATCAACGTTATCAAATGCCTTTTCTAGATCTAAGAACGCCATGTACATGGACATGTCCTTCTTAATTCAGTCCTCTTTCTTTTGAAGCCAAATTGATCTCCTCGCCCTCAGCTTGGTCCTAGATTGGTTCTAGATCCAAGAATGCCATGTAGGCCTACGTTGGTTTGTCCTCTTTAATTCAGTCCTCTTTCTTCTTAAGCCAAATTGATCTTCTCACTACTCAGTTTAAACTTGTCTTCCAATTCTTCTGTAAATTATACGTATTAAAATTTTGATAGCGTGACATACTAAACTAATGGTGTGTTAGTCTTCACACTTGTCAGCACCGATTTTCTCGGGGATAGGTACAATGACATTCTGTCGAAAATCGGATGGAACTTCTGCTGTATCATTCATCTTACACACTAAATGGAATAACCTCGCCATGTTGGTTTCTCCTAAGACAGTCAGTGATTCTGAGGGTATGTCAGGTGTCTTGTTCCTGATTGGATCTCTCAAAGCTCTGTTGAATTCTAACTTCAAAATTTGATCTCTCATTTCACCAGAATCAACAGCCTCTTCTTGTTCGAGAACCATACATTTTCTTTTTCTTCTTCTTCTTCTTCTTATTCTTCTACATCTTCTTCTTCTATATGCCTTACCCAGTCTCCCGGACGTTGGCGATCAGTATGAACAGTGTTCTTCTATCTTCAGCAACACGGTAGAGTTGTGCGACAATTCGTATTCCAGTCTAGTCTTGAATGTTCTTGAGACATGACGTTCTTTTTCTGCCTACTCCTCGCTGTCCTTTGATTTTGCCCTTTAAAATTAGGTGTAATACTGCTTATGTTTCACCACGCAACACATGCCCCAATTACGCAATTTTTACGCATTTGGTGTTGATCAGTAGTTCTCTTTTAGAGTTTGATCTCTGTAATATTCGTTCGCCAGAGACGTGCTCTATCCAGGAGACTCTTAGCATTCGTCTATGAAACCACATTTCTAGAGCTTCCAGACTTTTGATGGTGGTCGTTTTTAAGCTCCAAGCTTCAACTCCTTATACCAAAATTGACCAAACATAACATTTAACCATGCGCTGTCTTAATTTTAAGTTTAAGGCGTCATCACACAGTAAGGCCTTTATTTTCTTGAATGTTGATCTTGCATTTCTATGCGGTTCTTAATTTCGAGATGTGGGTTTAAATCATCTGATATCCAACAACCAAGTTATTTAAATTTGTCCTTTTATTGGATTTGTTGACCTTTCAGTTTCAGAATATTTCCCTCGACTGAAAACTATTACTTTAGTTTTCTTAGTATCGATTGTGAGACCCATTTCTTTTCCAACTGTATTAAGCTTGTCTAAGTACAGTTGTAGGCTTTCAATGCTACTGGCAAGAAGTACTGTGTCATCTGCACATCTTTACCTTGATACAACTTACTGTTTGATATGTTCCTGCCATATTTCTGACTTGTCTTCCTTCCATAGAAGTGGTTTTCCATCTGAGCTCTTAATATTTATAGACCTAGATTTCTTTCACCAAAGGTTTCCTTGATTTTCCTGTATGAAGCATCTACATGTTCTACGACCATACAACCTTCAACATCCTTGTGCTTTTCTTTTATCTATTCTTCCTTATCTGTCCTGGACTTTCTATCCACTTCATTCCTTAATCGCCTGTATTCTTTCCAGCCCTCCTCACTTTTTGCATTCTTGTACTTTAGTCGTTCGTCAATCAGGTCTAGTATCGCCTGAGTTATCCACTGATTCTTACTTGATCCTTCCTTTTTCTCCTAACCTTTCTTCAGCAGCCCTAGTGACCTCATCGTTCATGAATGTTCATTCAACCTCTATTGTGTTTTCTTCATCCTTTTCATTTAGTCCTTGTGCAATATGTTCCTTGAAAGGATCCCTCACTTTCAACTTGTCTAGATCTCATCTCCTTGCGTTCCTTTCTTCAATTTCCTCAACTTCAGATGGCATGACCAACAAGTTGTTGTAAGAGTCCGCGTCTGCTCCTGGAAATGTCCTGTAAACCAATATCTGGTTTCTGAGTCTCTACCTAACTATAATAGAGTCTATTTGATATCTTCCAATATCTCGAGGTCTCGTCCACGTATACAGCCGTCGTTTGTGGTGTTTGAACCAAATATTAGCCAGGACTAAATGGTGATTAGTGCAGAATTCAACCATCCGACTTCCTTTTTCATTCCTTTGTCCCAATCCTAATGCTTTTACTGCATTCCAGTCTCCCATCACAATTAGATTCTAGACATATTTTACATACTGTATTAAATCTACTACCTCCTCACATATTTTTCTACTTCTTCATCATCTACTGAACTGGAAGGCATATAGACCTGCACTATTTTGGTGGGCATTGGCTTTGTGTCTATCTTGACAACAATAATCCTTTCACTATGCTGGTCGTTGTAGCTTACCCGCTGCCCTATTTTTTTATGCATTATTAAACCAACTCCTGAATTTCTCCGATTTGATATTGTGTTGATAATTCTGTAATCGCCTGATCAATAATTCTGTTCTTGCTGCCTACGTACTTCATTTATACCATCTACAACTAAATTAAGTCTGTCCATTTTCCTTTTCACATTCTCTAATCTACCACAACGATTCAAACTTCTAACATTCCACGTTCCGACTCGCAGAATGTCGTTATTCATCTTCCTGATGATTGCCCCCTCGTCTAGTCCCCATCCGGTAATCCGAATGTTTGACTATTTCACCTCCGGAAAATTTTATTCGAGAGGAAGCTAGCATCAGTACATCGTTCGTACAGAGAGAGCTGCATGTCCACGGGAGTTGTTTACTGCTGTATTTTCCCGTTGCTTTCAGTCCTGTAGCTGTATCAATACATCTAAACCATGTTAAGTATTATTACAAGGTCATATCAGTCAATCATCTAGACTGTCGCTCTTGCAACGTGCTAATATGAAAACGAAAGTACTGTGGTGATAGCTGTTGACTAATTACAGTTCCTGATATTCTTATAACGGATTGGTCATTGGAGCTATGAACTATATATCCGTAGAGATTTATTGGCTAGATAACAGACGAATTAATATCCACACTTTGCTAATGAAAGGATACATTGCACTAATTTTAGAACGAACATTTAACTTCCCTAAACCTTGGCAGCCACGTTCAAAACATAATAGAACTACACATGGCTATTAGTAAAGTGTATATTGGACAAATTCATATTAAAGAGTAAGATATGAAATATATATGTTTCACGAAAAACAGATGATGATGGGGCCTGACATCTAAGGTTATCGCCCAGAGGTATAGGCCTTGTCGTGAGGATCACTGTAAGTACGTAGGTATTGATATAAGGAAAAATCTTCGTTGGGGTACTCACATAAATGGAATTCTGAATAAATGTTAGATATCTCTTCATACGTTTAAGAGGATATTTAAGAGTTGTACAAGTCACTGGTAAGTTCCCAATTAGAGTATGGTCCTTGTATATGGGACCGTCATCAGGATTAATTGATTCGAGAACTGATAATGATCCAAAGGAAAGTAACACGATTTGTTCTGAGTAATTTCCGAGAAAAGAGTAGTGTTACGAAAGAGTGAAATTCTTTGTGTTGGAAAAACTTGGGATAAAGAGGCGGACAATTCAACTAAACGGAACGTTCCGAGCTGTCAGTGGAGAGATATCATAGAATGATGTACCGGTACGTTAGTAGTCAAATAACTTTGAGTGGAGCTTTTAAAGGTAGTAAAGTTGGAATTCAAGAAGACAGATTGTGGCAAATATTCATTTACAGAAACAGGATTTAGGCAGTGGAATAATTTATCAATAGAAATGTTCGATAAATGTACAAGTTCCTTGAGGTTATGTAAGGACACATGAGGTAAACAACTGATAGGGCATCTGCCACTTGGGTGACAGAGATCAATGATGATTGATTGATTGATTGATTGATTGATTGATTGATTGATTGATTGATTGATTGATTGATTGATTGATTGATTGATTGATTGATTGATTGATTGATTGATTCATTCATTCATTCATTCATTCATTCATTCATTCTTCCTCCAGTCATTTTCCTTTTTAGTGATGGAACTGATGGTCACACGGTATTTATCATCTCCTCTCGGCAAAGAAAGTCAGTGGAATCGCATCATTTTTGCCAGAAAATATATTTCAATAGTGGTCCCTTCCTTCTCTATTCCAAGGTGGTAGTATGCAAATTATTTTTTGGGCTGTTTATGGTACATTTTTAGTAGAGCTGTAGCCATAACGTTAATATATATTCCTATACAATAATCATTTTTTTCGCTAATGGAATATGGTTTTCCGTGGTTTTCCCAATTTTTACACCAGGAAAAGGCTGGGGTTGTAAATTAAGCCCACGGCCACTTCCTTTCCACTCTTAGCCCTTTCCTGTCACATCGTTGCCATAAGACCTATCTGTGTCGGAGCGACATAAAACCAATTTCATTTCGGAGAACTATCGCGTCGCAGGGAATTTGATTGATATTCCCTTTGTCAATATACTTTTAAGCTACAAGATAGGAGAATACATTTTAATGTTGTTTAATCTTTGGTGCGCTTCAGTAGATATTTGTAGGAATCTGTGAAGCTTTTCATCCATACTAATGGACATAATAACCACTTCGTCCTGTATAAATAACTGTGTCAGCTTTCTTCCCAAAAGGAACAAAATCTACTGTAGTGGAAATGCATTCAAGAAATTCTAGTTAACATCATCCGATCCAAACGGCAACTGTTCGTATGTGTAGGGTACTCTGATCGTACGTGCAAGGGCGTCGCTTGGCTGCTCCGGTCTGTAACTATTACACTATGTGTGTTATCGCAGATCATGTGACAACATAAGTGCAGCTGGCTGGGTGGTTTAATTTTGTGTGTGTGTGTGTGTGTGTGTGTATGTGTGTGTGTGTGTGTGTGTGTGTGTGTGTGTGTGTGTGTGTGTGTGTGTGTGTGTGTGTGAATTGCCAGGAAGACGACGTCGAACACCAAATTAACAATTAAGGGACTTTTAAGGTGGCCGTATAATGGGACTTCGTGAGGGTGGGTGGAATTTCCTAAGAATTGGCAGCCACATGAGGCAAAACGTATCAGTGGCTCATCGATGGTGAAGAGGATAGAAGGCAGATGATTCCCACAGATGATGAGCATCTGGTCGTAAGCATCCTTCGGGCAAGCCCAGACTGACAGAATAAGAACAGCACGCACAATCAGAGCCACTGTGGCCACCCGATTTGTTTGTACTCAATATATGCAGTTGTTTGTTGGAGGGAGGTTTCAGTTGTTGGGTTCCTCTGACATGTTTACAGCTGATACCAGCTCACAGTCGTGAACGTCTCCAGCGGCGTCGGGAGAGAGTCTGTTGGAGAAGTGAATGGAGAGCAGTAGTGTTCACTGATGGGAATCGTTTCTGTCCTGGACAAAGGGATGGAGATGTGAGGATGAGCAATCGCCGTACTAGACCCACATCTGGTAGTCATTCAGGGGAGAATAACGAATGCATCTTACATCTGTGATGTTGTCAGTCCTATCCTCCGACCACACATTAACACCAGGAACCAAACTTCAAGCACAATAACGCATATCACTTGGGCAACGTAACAATCTCTAGACTGTGTACGCATTCTATTCTGGCCAGCTAGATCTCCAGACCTGATCCTCATCGAGCATGTGTGGGACATTATGGGACGGCGTCTAACACCCTGCCTTACCCCGGCAACGACTACCGCCCAGCTACGCCAAGTACAGCAAGCGTTAGAGACCATTCAGCATTTGTGTCAGAATCGTTGCATGTGTGACCATTATGGGTAATTATAGTACTTATTAAGGTGTCTGATGTATGTGTTGCAAATTTGATGTTTCGGTCAAGCTAACGTACTACCTCTTCCTTCTTCTGTACCAAAGTTTGGACGGTTTTACCTATTACTACGGCATATGCACATCAATGCATACGATGTATACTAATGTATATAAATAAAGTCATAATTATTTTGTTCGTATAGGCCTACTTCACATCGTTCTCATCTCAGTTGAGGCACATGAAACTCGAAAGTAGGATCAGTTAAATAGCATGTCTGTTTGTAACGGTACCACGGGGAAACAGCTTAACAGAATTTCCCGAAGCTCGGTATTTAAGTACAAGAAAAACCAGGTGTGTTCCAGGCTATATTTGACTATCTGATGAACCCGTGCTTCGGTACGGAATTCTAGATTGTATAAAGAATTCTAGGTGAGTTAGTGTACACGTTATGAGTAAGATTTTATTAAATTGCTCTTGGCCTTTCCCAAAAAAGACAATGTGGAGGTCGACATACGTCGTTTCTCGTGTGAAGTCCAGGTTGAGGAGTTTTCATTGTAATGGCAGGCCCCTTTGCTCAATGTCAGTCACAATAGAGTTTGGGTGTTTTCATTATAGTGGATGGTCACTATCGAGTTTTTATTATAATGGCAGAGCTTCGTTCTACACCTACCTTTTTACATCATCAGAAAGACTATTTCTGTGGTTTTCTCGAAGTCTTAGGATCTTCCAATTGAGGGAACACCAACATGACAGCAACGTTAACGCAGAAAAGCAATTTTTAATACGTATCTGAGTAGGTGCAAATTCAAAGGAAAAACTATTAATGATTAGTATTAATGTCCGGATATAGGGCCTATATATATTAGATTAAAAGTATTTTACATTCCATAATGCATTTATTTTAATACTTTTCTTAATAAAATACACTTCTAGTCCCATTTCCAGGTGGAATTATAACAAACTGATTTTCTGCACTTCGTGATCTAGACAACCGAACATACCAAGAGTATTTCTGGTGTTGCTCTGTCTTTTGTTTAACTTATTCACGTTCCTTGCCAATAAAATAGATTTAAAATAAAAAAAAGATTCACTCGCGGCAATAGTGAACGGTCCTCAAATTGAATCGGGATTAGTTGTATATATCGTTTGTACTTGGTTACTGCGAAAAGTAAAGACAAAAACGATAGTGATTGCCGTGAATGTGTGTTGCACATTAAACTCGAATTAAATGTTTCAGCTTCCGCCATTTTGTGGCTTATTTTATCCGTTCAAGCCCACTCTCGCTGTCGACTTTAACACCTCGATAATTGGGCAACAAAGAGCAACGAGTTGCGCAGAGTAGAAGCATATGAAATGTGGATCTTCGGAAGAATGCTTCTATTTCATGGTCTCATCATTCCACTATTAAAGAAATCCAAAGTCATGTGCAGAAGTGTCAAGAGCTGGAAATGTAAGATGAGTTATCTTGGACATATCATGAGGAATGATAAATAAAACCTTCTAAGGCTAATTTTTAAAAGACAAAATTGAAGGTCAGTGTGACTAAGATCGAAGAAGGTATTCTTGGATGAGAAACTTACGAGACTCGTAAGACTGAATTCTGAGGACAGCAGAGAATCGAACTGATTTCACCAACGGCGTCTCCGAAGACCTTAAAAAGTAGTTAGTGGGACGTAAAACAAATAACATTATTATTATTATTATTATTATTATTATTATTATTATTATTATTATTATTATTATTATTATTTCACCAAGATTGTACACAACCTTCATTAATGGAAAAGGCACCAAAAGAAGAATCGAAACAGCGTGCATAATTTCCACTTTCTTATATCATGCGCACGGGGAATAATTATTGAGATATTCGCTTTTATTACATTTTTCAATAAATTCGGAGTAACGGATGATGATAATCGACAATAGTATTACGCTGTTTGAACATTGCTAGCCGAGATGTTCTGTGTCCCTTCTGCTGCAAATAGTTTCTGCTAGATGACATTATTGCTAAATGTTCTTGTCCCATAGCTAAATGGTTAACATGCTGCCCTTTGGTCACAGGGGTCCCGTGTTTGATCCCTGGCAGGGTCGTCGGGAATTTTAACCATAATTGGCTAATTCCGCTGGCCCAGGGGCTGGATGTATACGTAGTCTTCGTCATCATTTCATCCTCACCACGACGCGCAGGTCGCCTACATATTCTCGGACACTGCCGCCACTAAAAGCCATACGCCATTTCATTACCGATAAATGGATGATAAAGATCCGTCATTGACCGGGTACGACCGTTAGCACGTAAGGCCCCCATACACGAACAAACGGTTTGTGCAACGTCCTATTTGTACAAACTTTGGTACATACACGTTGCAATAGTTTGTGCAAACCTCAGTTCATTTTCGAAGAGGAGAGTACTGTATGTCCGACACAGAAGCAGCTTGCGCAGCGATAGTTATTGCTTGTTTGACGGAAAGGAAAACAACAAATCGAAAAACAAAGCAGAGAATGTGGATGAAGGAATGGTTGAAGAAGAGGAGTGACTGTAGTCATGACTGTTTAGTAGCAGAGCTAAAAATAAGTTCTGCAGTAGACTACAAAAAAATATATCTTCGAATGGATGTAGATACGTTTGGTGAGCTGCCAGAAATGATGACACCTTTCGCTGAGAAAAAGGAAGTACAGTCACGAGGAAACCAATATCGGCAGAACAGAGATTACTAGCCACTTTGAGATACCGGACTTTCCTATTTTTATACACCTCACACTTCACTTTTCATAGTTCAGGCAAGTCGCGATAACCTGAGATGAACTCTCGCCAGAATTCTTTATTAACTTTTTCGATGCTTTACGTCGCACGGACACAGATAGGTCTTATGGCGACGATGGGTCAAGAAAGGTCTGGAAGTGGGAAGGAATCGACCGTGGCTTTAATTAAGGTACAGTCCCAACATTTGCCTGGTGTGAAAATGGGAAACCACGGAAACCAATCTTCTGGACTGCCGACAGTGGGGTTCGAACCCATTATCTCCCGAATACTGGATACTGGTCGCACTTAAGTGACTGCAGCTATCGAGGTCGATGACACCATAATAAACAGTACTCAGGTAGATACAGGAAAGCGTCTTCACACGACCAACTGTCTTCAAACACTACCATAGACGTTCAAACCGCTTGTCAAGCAGAAAGTGTTGCGCGAATTATTTCGGTCTCTCCCGATTTATTTCAAATAGGTGTGCAACTAGTCAATCCGTGCCATACACCAACAAAATATTTGTTCGAAACCCTTTGTTGCGCAAATTGCTTGGTCGTGTATAGGGGCCTTACACAAAGCTCCACTATGTCGACCAACACTTGACACTGATATAAAAAGTGTCAAGACATTTGGTCTCTTAAATTAACATTACGAAGGCCAGGAAGATGCTACCAGTTCTACGTGTCTCAGACTGTCCCAGGGCGTGTCTCCTGCAGTCTAGAAGGAGACATAGAGTGACTGATAGTTACCTGACTCCTGCTACCCTACCGGCTTATTCTTATGATTATTGTTTAACAAACCTCTCTTGATCTGCCTATTGTATTCAACACAGAAACTCATAACTTATCCCTCAAACGCTTATCACCCGAGAAGATATTTTTGTATTTTATCAGGTGATCTAAGCTTCTGTGATTAGTTTTACCGCTGACAGTAAGGAGAGAAAGGAACGGATTGTCATGCCTTCGTTCGGAAACTAAGCTATGAGACAATTTTGTCGCGCCTATGATTACTCTTATTCCCAATGGATTCGATAACGGATCTCCGTCCAGGTTTGTATTTGCCTAATAATGAATACCAAGGTGTTAATGAAGTCTGGGAATGAACGCTGTAGACTAATAAACTCGCGTAAGTGATTAATCTATTAAAAGGAACATAATGAAGAGAGATTCAAAACCGAACTAAAATAAAAATGTTGCCCCTCAAAAATGGCGATATTGTCACATAATAAATTCCAAGTGACATCTTATGACTTGGTGACGTTTAACATTTCCTTTTTATTATTTTTATCCGGCTCCATAGCCAAACTGTTAACGTGCTGGCCTTTGGTCGCAGGGGTCTCTGATTCGATTTCCGACAGGGTCGGGAATTTTGACCATCATTGGTAAATGATGCTGACACGTGGGCTGGGTGTATGTGTTATCATCAACATCATTTCATCCTCATCACGACGCACAGGTCGCCTACGGATATCAAATCAGAAGACCTGCGCCTGGCGAGCCGAACTTATTCGCGGACACTCCCGGCACTAAAAGTCATACGCCATTTCATTTTCGTTTTCATTTATTATAATGACACTATGGCCTCGGATACCATGTGAAAGCATTCTGATTTAGGCTGCTCACGCGTTAATTTGGACGTCCCGTTCTACTCTTCTGGATGACCGAGGGACTATAACTATTTTCGGAGAGCTATGACAGAGTTTAATTAACTTTGTAGGATAAAATTGAAGTTTTCGGCAATATTTCTGAAAAAGTGTTTAAAAATAGAGGCCTGAGATTTTTACAATGTTTCTACAATTTTTTTCATTTTGATAGGTAAAGTCAACTTCTTAACAAAAACATATTTAAGTGGACAAAATAAGTATGACACGCGCCAACATTTCGGTCAATTTTTTTTCAATGTAATATACATACTTTGGTTTTAATTAATAAATAAGGATGAAAAATTCTAGGATCAAGTCGAAACTGTTTGCAATATATAGCTTTTGAAGTGCAATACTTTTTGAGTGCAAATCAAATGTTACAATTAACTACAACCTTAATTAGCAAATTCAAGAGTCCCTTCATAAGTACGTAATTTTACTTATCAGCCCTTATATTTAGGCTACCTCTAAAATATATTATCCAAATTTCAGCTTCCTATGTCTAGTAATTACTGAAATAAAATTACCTACGTTAACAAAATTACAGCTAATATCGAGAAAATTTAACAAAGCAGTTCTTTTAAATGCTTTTTAAGAAATAAATACACGCGAAAAGCAATAAAAACATATTGTTCAGACAACTTGGGAGAATTTATTGCAATAAAAACAACAACAAAAATGCTGATCCTTTCACACTTTCGGGTTCACTTAAGAAAGTGAAACAAAGCAAATTCATATCCGTACAAGCCATGAATGATCTCGGAAACGTAGCAGGTAAAGGCTTCAACTATATCTAAGTTCTCAGCAAGTGGTATAGCGTGATAAACTGCATGTGCCAGTCCTCTTTGCCCCGAGAAAGTAGTCCGTTTATTTATTTATTTATTTATTTATTTATTTATTTATTTATTTATTTATTTATTTATTTATTTATTTATTTATTTATTTATTTATTGAGAGTCAGAAACAACACATCGCGAAATAGAGAGATCCACAATAAATCTCATATACAATAGTCACAACAATTAATCTAAAGTGAGGAATATACAAACATTTACAAAGGTAAAAGCTGTACAAGCCTAACGCAACTAAAACACAATATTTTACATATTTACATACACAGCGACATAAATGAAGGAAAATTCACGTAAATGGGTTAGATAATGAATGATCGGGGAAGACCCGAAAGGAAAAAAGTGAAGCTAGTTTGCGTAAGAAATGCAGGGGTAGTGTACCTGCTTCTTACCGGAGGCCACGGGTTCAATTCCAAGCCAGATTAGAGAATCTTTCCTGAATGTGAGGGCTGGTTGGAGGTCCACTCAGCCTGTGTGAGTACAATTGAGGAGCTATTTCACAGTGAAATAGCGGTCCCGGTCTAGAAAACAAAGAATGGCCGAGAGGATTCGTCGTGCCAGTCAATCAATCAATCAATCAATCAATCAATCAATCAATCAATCATCCACATTTAGAGCGGTTGCCCATGTGGCAGTCACCTATCTATTGTTTCCCTCATATTTACATTTATTTGTAACTAGTAAATGTACCCGCGCTTCGCTGCGGTATTATACCTTATATACGAAGTTCTACGTCTGTTACTGCACGCCCAGTGAATAAGATTATTATAATTGCAAGTCGCATAGCGCTATCCCAGAAACAAAACGGGGAAGACCCCAAACGTTTTTTTTCCGATGTAAGGTGCACGTTGAGAAAATTAAGATGATAATGGGAGGTCATATTTCCTACTGTCATTCACAATCGAGTTCGGGAGTTTCTACAACAATGGCAGGTTCACTTGCCAGCGGCCAATCGCAATAGAGATGAATAGTTTTCACTATAATAACAGGCCCACATTTCTAATGCCAGTCGCAATCGAGTTGGAGAGATTTGATTACAAAAGAGAAATGCTGCGCTATATAAAGTATAAAGAATGTTGATACGACTATAAGGCATAGGACCATGGTTGCAGATCTCTTCAAATTCAGCAGCGATTGTGCAATCTGCCTTGCGAAATGAACTACCGTTTAGAAAGCTGTTACCACGAAACGAAGGTCTGCGCTGTCATTGTAATTGCCTCCGCATTTCGATATTTTCCGGAGCCAAAATTAATAAATTTGAACAGCAAGGAATATTCCTTCAAAGGAAAGAGTGTCCACTGACCAAACGAAATTATGCACATAACATAGGGACGTAACGTATAAGGGACGCTTCGCATGTCGTCCACGGATTTTACAGAAAATCAATAGTATAAGATAAAATGAAAGAAAACTGTTGTGGTTTTCCTAACATCCCCATTCTGTTCAGGGCATTTCTAAACCTTTCCCTGGATAAGTATACTCTATATATGAAGTTTTGTTGAGATCTACCATCCGCTTCGCCGTGATGGTGGAACAGACGGACAAACAGACAAACAGATACGAAAGCTAAAAATTGGAAAAACACACGAAATTACAGACATCGGACTCCCTAGAATTTTTACTTATATAGATTGTTTACCTAGCTTTTCCTAGAATATTTTCAACGAACTTAGAAATTTATCGAACATTTCGCTTGATAATTTATCCCAGTCCCTTACTCCTCGTCTTATAAATGAATATATTATGCCGCAATCTGTCATCTTGAATTCCATCTTTATCTTCATATTATGCACTTTCCTACATTTGAAAGCTCCACTCAAGCTTATTTTTCTACTTATGTCATTCCACACCAACTCACCACTGACAGCTCGTAACATACCACCTAGCGGAGCATCTCGTCTCCTTCCTTCCAAGTCTTCTCAGCGCAAAATTTCCAACATTTTAGTAACACTACTCCTTTGTCGGAAATCACCCAGAACAAATCGAGCTGCTTTCTTTTTATATTTTTTTCCAGTTCTCGTATCAAGTAGTCCTGGTGAGAGTCCCATACGCTGGAGCCATATTCTAACTGCGGTCTTACCAGAGACTTATACGGCCTCTCCTTTACATCCTTACTACAACCCCTAAATACTCTCATAACCAAGTGAAGAGATCTGTACCCTTTCTTACCTACTTCGTTAAAATGATTACCCCAATGAAGATAATTCCTTATATTGACACCTAGGTACTTACAGTACATTGTTTCCCATGAGGTACTGTTACCCCATCAACACAATAATTAAAACTGAGAAACTGAGAGGACCTTTCCTCTTGGTGAAACTTACAACTTGACTTTTCATCCCGTTTACATTCATACCATTGTCTGCTGTCCATCTCACTATAATCCTCCTGCAGTCGCTCACAGTACTGCAACTCACTGTAACTACCCTATACAGTAAAACATCTGTGATTCCAGATCTTTACTCATATTATTTATATATACAAGAAAACATTAAGGTCCAATAAAACTGCCCTGCGACTCCCCACCCCCCGTCTTAATTGTTACAGGATCAGATAAAGCCTCACCTACTCTAATTCTCTGAGTTCTGTTTTCTAGAAATGTAGCTGCCCATTCATCCTCTCTTTCTTTCTAGTCCAATTGCCTTCATTTTTGTCAGTAATCTCCCATAAACAGCCCTATGAAAAGCCTCAGATAGGTCAATAGCAATACAGTCCATTGCCATTCTGAATCTAAAATATCTGCTATATCTTGCTGGAATCGTACAAGTTGAGCTTCACTGGAATAACCTTTCCTAAACAGGAACTACCTTCTATTAAACCAGTGAGTATCAATAAAACACTACTGATCTGAATTTAGAGCATTCGCTCAGGTGTCAGATTCCCTATGTGTTGTTTTCCTAGCCTTCGCTTAAATGATTTCAATGAAATTGGAAATTTATGAACATCTCCCTTGATAAGTTATTCCATTCCCTAAATCCCCTTCCTATAAACGAACATTTGCCCCAATTTGTCCCCTTGAATTTCAACTTCATCTTCACATTGTGATCTTTCCTACGTTTAAAGACACCACTCAACCTTATTCGTCTACTAATGTCATTCCACACCATCTCTCCACTGACAGCTCGGAACACATCGCTTAGCCGAGCAGCTCGTTTATTTTCTCCCAAGTTTTCCCAGCCCAAACTTTGCAACATTTTTGTAACGCCACTCTTTTGTCGGAAATCACCCACAACAAACCGAGCTGGTTTCCTTTGTATTTTTTCCAGTTCTTGAATCAAGTAGTCCTGGAGGGTGCCGTACACTGGAAGCATACTCTACTTGGAGTCTTACCAGAGACTTGTATGCCCTCTCCTTTACATCCTTACTACAACCCCTAAACACCCTCATAATCATGTGCAGAGATCTGTACCCTTTATTAACAATCCCATTTATGTGATTACCCCAATGAAGATCTTTCCTTCTATTAACACCTAGGTACTTACACTGATTCCCATAAGGAACTTCCACCCCATAAACGCAGTAATTAAAACTGAGAAGACTTTTCCAATTTGTGAAACTCGCAACCTGACTTTTAACCCCGTTTATCACCATACCAGCTTGCTGTCTATCTCACAACATTATCGAGGTCATTTTGCAGTTGCTCACAATCTTGTAACTTATTTATTACCCTATACATAATAACATCATCCGCAAAAAGCCATATCTCTGATTCTACTTCTTTACTCATATCATATATATAAGAAAACGTAAAGGTCCAATAATACTGCCATGAGGAATTTCCCTCTTAATTATTACATGGTCAGATAAAGCTTCCCCTACTCTAATTCTCCGAGATCTATTTTCTAGAAATTTAGCAGCGCATTCAGTCACTCTTTCGTCTAGTCCAGCTGCACTCATTTTTGCCAGTAGTCCCCCATGATCCAATCTATCAAATGCCTTATACAGGTCAATCGCGATACAGTCCATTTGACCTCCTGAATCCAGGATATCTGTTATATCTTGCTGGAATCCTACAAGTTGAGCTTCAGTGGAAAAAAAACTTTCCTAAACCCGAACTGCCTTCTATCGAACCAGTTATTAATTTCGCAAAAATGTCTAATATAATCAGAAAGAATGCTTTCCCAAAGCTTACATGCAAAGCATGTTAAACTGACTGGCCTGTCATTTTCAGCTTTTTACCGGGCGAGTTGGCCGTGCGCGTAGAGGCGCGCGGCTATGAGCTTGCATCCGGAAGATAGTAGGTTCGAATCCCACTATCGGCAGCCCTGAAGATGGTTTTCTTTGGTTTCCCATTTATCACACCAGGCAAATGCTGGGGCTGTACCTTAATTAAGGCCACGGCCGCTTCCTTCCAACTCCTAGGCCTTTCCTATCCCATCGTCGCCATAAGACCTATCTGTGTCGGTGCGACGTAAAGCCCCTAGCAAAAAAAAAAACATTTTCAGCTTTATGTCTGTCACCCTTTCCTTTATACACAGAGACTACTATAGCAACTCTCCATTCATTTGGTAAAGTTCCTTCATGCAAACAATAATCAAGTAAGTACTTCAAATATGGCACAATGCCTTTGCTGGCAGAACCTAGTGTTTACAGTGCACTATGTCTTCTGGTACAGGCTAGAGCAATGTTGCTACTTTCATTGATCTGTCTCTGTCTTATCCTTGGCTTTGACTATATGAAAGTGACTGAGGTATGAGCGATGCTAGTAATGCCATTCCTTCTGCAGCCAGTCCCTGCTATGAATGGTGTGAAAATGTTGCTCATAGGGTCGGTTGGTGCATGCATTTCAGTGGGCTTGGCAGACTGATATGTAATAGCAACTTCTGGCTCAGTGAGGAAAGCAACGGGAAACTACCTCACTCCTCATTTCCCTAGTACGCCTCTTCAGTGATGCCTAGGCCATCTATGACAGCTGATGGCAGAGCTGTTGAGGATCCAACCAGCCTTAGGGCTGAAGACTGAACATACACATCCCAACCCATTGTCTTTAGTATATCCACAGAAATCTTATCAGTTCCAGCCGCTTTTCTAGTTTTCAACTTTTGTATCTTATTGTAAATATCATTGTTATCATAGGTAAATTTTAATACTTCTTTAGCATAGATCACCTCTTCTATCTGGACATTATCCTTGTGACCAACAGTCTTTACATACTGCCAACTAATATTATTGGTAATATTAATAATAATAATGGCGTATGGCCTCCGGAGAGGCCTGCTGCAGGTCTTTTTCTAGTAGACGGCCTATTAGACGACCTGCATGTCTGTGAAGATGAGGGCCCTACCTAGGATGATTTCTAATGTTGAATACGCCACACATACCCAGCCCTCGAGCCATTGGAATTAACCAATTAAGGTTAAAATCCCCGACACGGCCGGGAATCGAACCCGGGACCCCTCTGAACCGAAGGCCAGTACTGTACCGTACCCAGGGGTAAATACCCTCTAGGACGATGCCTCCATTCCTGTATGAACATCCGACTAACTCAGGATTGGGCAGAGTGTGGGTTGGTTGTCGGTTGGGTCGGGATAAAAAGTCGAAGTTCTACTCTAAATAGCAATCAATGACAGGAAATGGAGGTATAACACGAATGAGAAACAATCATAGGGGGTAAAATGGATTTATTAATAAATATCCCCGATCATATCACATGAAAATAATTAAATCAAGAAAAATAATAATTTGTAAAAAAATGAACTTAAAGTATTGAAATAAGTCGAAATTAAAAACGTTAATTGAATGATCATACAAATTTGACATTTAAAAAAAAACAAGTTCAACAAAGAACATTTATATAAATCAAGACTGAGTTCTTATAGTCCAATGTTTATATTGTATGGGAACAAGTGTACGCAAACACTGCCATGTGGTATCTCCGTATGGAGTTTCACACTATCGCATCCCAACGATACGGTTTCAAAAGTTAAATTAATCCCGAGAGTCGCCGAAATTACAATTAAATAAAGTTACATTATAAAGAAAAGTTACGACGAAAAGAAAAATAATTAAGACGCAATGGACGCTAGGTAAGTTATGCAAAATACTAGGGGCAAATCCTACACTATATTTACAACAATTCAAATAATCAAACTAAACATATATATACATCGGATATCGAGTAAAATCTTAAATGCTACACTGATTCTAATGTGAATCCCGGTTCACTGCAAAAGATCTAGACAGAACTAGATAAACCAACAATACTCCAGC
Source organism: Anabrus simplex (assembly GCF_040414725.1). NCBI lineage: Eukaryota > Metazoa > Arthropoda > Insecta > Orthoptera > Tettigoniidae > Anabrus > Anabrus simplex. Next base: position 1,229,935,274 of record NC_090265.1, on the reverse strand, counting down.
ACTCGGGCTGTTCCCTTTAAAAACAACGAGACAAGGTATACAATCACAAATAACGATGTAAAATACCATCCTGTAAGGGAAAAACATATAAATAACCCTTGATATCAAGAAGAAAGCAATGGGCAACATTGCCTCCTTCTGCTGCGTTTGAGCGCTCAACAGCGCGGTCATCCGTCATGTACTTCCGGGTAATTACGAGCTGAAAAGAAATGTTGAACTCCACTATGCTAAAGATTGGATTTTGTCTCCCGAGGCCGCCACAAGGAAATACTGTCTCTTTCACACTTACAGATAAACACAGGCCAGAAATCAGCTTGCCATGAGATAACGCCTTTCATCGGCTACACGGAAACTCACGTATATTCATTCCTTCTTAGCATGCTTGGGCCATTTAACAACATCAGACTCAAAAGTCTGGAATTAACACTGTCCATTCTGATCACAATATACTCTCAGAAGACACTAGGCAGGCACACACATTTGCACAATACTCTTTATCTTGTCAGGCATACAATCAGCCTGCACCAATACATTATAATTCAGCATGCAATTTTTATCTCATTATTTCTCATGAATCCCACTGGCCTTTCCACATAATGAGACGCAGTTTGTGTCCTTGGCAGACCATCAGGCAAACAGAATCCAACTTAACTTCAAAGATCTTATTTTAACAACGGCGTTCTGCAGCTCCTTCTGGCAGCTTCTGCAAAACCATGCATCATGCAAAATAGCTATACCTGTCTCTCTGAATAACCGAAATAAAATGAACTAATACGTGTTTAACGTTGTATAAAAATGAACCTGTCAATTTAGCCCTTCACCGAGCTCGATAGCTGCAGTCGCTTAAGTGCGGAAAATATCCAGTAATCGGGAGATAGTGGGTTCTAGCCCCACTGTCGGCAGCCCTGAAGATGGTTTTCCGTGGTTTCCCATTTTCACACCAGGCAAATGCCGGGGCTGTACCTTAATTAAGGCCACTGCCGCTTCCTTCCAATTCCTAGGCCTTTCCTATCCCATCGTCACCGTAAGACATACCTGTGTCGGTGCGACGTAAAGCAAATGGCGTAATTTAGCCCTTCTAGCATATATTTAAGGAAAACTCGGAATATCCTACGCTAAGTAACATACACAAATAAACAACAACTGATCCTATCAATCCCTCATTTTCCCAAACATCTACTCATAAAGCAAAATGAAAATAAAATAAACGTGCATTATTCTCGTATCCGAAACTATCATAGTAACAAAGTTAAACAAACACATGCCGTCAGGCTTATTTTACATGAAAATTAAAAATTCTATCTGCACTGCCCTAGTACCTTAACATAACTTACATATCATGCCATAAATAACACATGCGCCTTACTGTATTTTACATGACGACTCTCGAGATACCAGGATAGCAGCTTACATCCCCACTGATTTAGGGATCTACACCATGTTAATCACAGCATTAACATGTGGGAATGCACTTCCTTCCTCTGCAGGCGTATCCATCATCTTGCTGGAAAATAATTCACTGGAACACAGAAGACTATAGTTGATAATATCTTCGCTGCTTAATACTGCGAGCCGAAATACCCTTTCTCTTTACCAGATCAGCTAAACACACTGATTCACATATATATTACACACTTCACTTAAAGGGTAAAAATACAGTTTGAAAAGCAGCACACGGTTCGTTACGGAAGTTCCACGCGAAACGCGCCCGTCGCGGAATAGTGAAACAATAGCACGTTTCCACTACACTTGTTACTCAGCGGTCACTAAACACCGTCTTTCTCAATTGAAAGTAAACTCTGCCAAAATTATACTATTCCATATACTCAAGTACAATAAAATATCGCAACTGCACAATTTAAAGTATCATTGAGAACCAGTTACTGTTACTGGAATAACACCACGTTAATCACGATCACCAATCACAGTTTGTGCTTCCGCACTATCCAAGCATTTAACACAGAGTGACGCTCTCCAGAGCTTGGGTTACTGAGGAGGGTTCGGTGACGCCATTAATACTGGGGTTCCCGGGTGTCTGAACCAACCACCAATCAGAGAGTTCGTCATATATGATGACACAATACTTATTGTGATATATTTACAAAACACAGCTCAAACACTAGCAAATCTCTTCCACCAATTTGTATATTACACTTCCAAATATATCTGACTTCAGAAACTGTGGAAAACCGATTACCTACAGAAACTGACTTTATCAACTGAGCACGTTGGTCATCCTGGAATTAAGATTTGGCGCGGTGTGGCCTCCAGGTTTGCCAAATCCTTAAGTTCCCATTGGGTGAAATATTTTGCTTGGTCAGCATCTAACACACGTGTCGATCCTTGCCAGTGCTTGGGTACGCTATCCTTTCTCACGGTCATACGGAAATATGAAGCAATATCCAGCGATTCACTGTCTTGCTCAACATCCGGTATCAACTATCTTGGGATATGATGCTTTAACATGTAAGACTATAACTTTTATGAATAAATTTTACATATTGGGTCAAATAATATTCCAATTATTATTATGGGCCGGCAGGATACGGCTCAGTACGCTGACCATTCAGCCAACGAGTCGGACAAAGTCTTCTGTTTTGAAACTATAATGAATATACGCTGTCAAAATGTAAAATAAAATTGCTCTGAAGTACTGCTTTGATATTTTAAATTTAAATCGGAAATCAGATGCATATAGCATTGAATCTCTGAGGAAAGTGTTAGTACAAAAACGTTTACGTGTGAGTCGTCCAGTTGCAAAACTGAGAAAGTCCATCGACAACAATATTATTTTTATAGTGCCAGTTTGTAGCTAAACATATCCTATATCGAATGGCAGAAAGAGACTAATGCAAATTACTGTTTATTCCACTTAAATTTCAATTGATTTATGTCATCCTGCAGCAAAAGTCGGTCTATCCATGTTCGTTACTGATGCAAAACTTGGCATATCCACCACAGAGTCATGAATCAAAATTGAGTATATCAATGAGTACCTTATGTTAAGGTAACGAAATACTGTTTCAAAACCAGGTCATTCCTTTCCTCCTATTTATACCGCAGCTCACTCAGAAAGCTCTTGGCAACATAAAAGATCAGGCTATTTTTTCACTTGTCGGTCATTCTTACGTTACACCCCACAGTGCATTTCAGAGAATAGAATAGGTTTTAAGGAAGAAGGACACTATTACTGATCCAGAAGATATCTTTGACAGTTTTAACCAGCATGACAGGGTATTCCGTTTTGGTCATGATATTGATAATGCCAAATGAAAAGAGGCATTTTCACAGGTACTCATACCTCAAGGAAAATGGCTTTTCAAATTTGCCCCTGCTAAAAGAATCCTTATTCGAACGTCCAAACTGAATAATGCCCTGTTTAAGAGAGATGTTCACTACACCTCCAGCACCAATATTGGACAAGGAAAGGGTATCTGTAAACAGGGATAAAATTAAAATGACTTAAATGTTCAGAGGCTTGATATTGGTAAACCACTAAACGCTGCCAAGGTGAAGGATATTCTTCCCTGTTACAGAAATAGTTTGGCTCAAATAGGAGGGAAAATAATTCCCTTAGAATTTACAAGCACCTAGTGGAAAGCAGGAAGATACAAATGGAGATAGTGGGGCGATTCAGACTTTGAAATGCCGGATGAAGACACTGAACGACTGCACATATGTGAAGTTAAAAGATTGCTTGAAAATTATAGACAACGCGCAGCTGAATAGCTCAGATAGTTGAGGTGCTGGCCTTCTGACCCCAACTTGGCAGGTTCGACCCTGCCTCAGTCCGGTGGTATTTGAAAGTGCTCAAATTCGTCAACCTCGCGTCGGTATATTTACTGGCATGTAGACGAATACCTGAGGGACTAAATTTCTTGCACCTAGGTGTCTCCTAAAACCGTCAAAAGTAGTTAGAGGGATGTAAAAACAATTATTATTAAATATGGACACTGAAAGAGTCAGCTGGACTTTAGGAAACGGTGTAAGTTTAAGGTTACTAACCGTAATACAGTGTTTTCTAATACCTAAATAAATATCCAGGAGCAAATTTCAGTCTCCCTAGCTCCTAACTCGAGATTAAACCTTTACTTCAAAGCCAAATGCCCATCTTTGTCCTCCACACCGAAGCAAAACTAGCTACATTCAAACTACAGTGGCAAAACTCTGTATATCCGAATATCATGATTCAAATTGGACAGGATATTATAGCTCAGTATTTCAGAGAACCCCACGACCTTCATTCTTAAGTTTCATCATCATTGCGTCAGACAATAAAAAATTAAAGTTTTTCTCTTCCTGAAAATTTTGTTTACAAGGATATTTTACAACTGGATGACTCATACAATTAATCTCCTGTAATAAATTCCATCCCACGACAGAAATCAAATTAATTCTAGTTTCCCATGTGGAAGACTGCCTTGATTAACAAGAGTATTAAAACGTTTAAGATATTTAGAATTATACGGGCACTAATTGATATTTACTCCTGGAAATGTGTTAAACGAACTTGTTTCCCTTTTAAGAAATAACAAAAATAATTAAAACAAATTAAGATAAAGTCTTTATTGAAATGTACAGGGTGTAGTGACACTTAGTTGAATAGTATTCGTATGCGCAATCCTGTGAAGAGTCAAATTCGTCACAATAATAATAATAATAATAATAATAATAATAATAATAATAATAATAATAATAATAATAATAATAATAATAATAATAATAATAATAATAATAACAATAATAATAATAATTATTATTATTATAATAATAATAATAATAATGGTTTTAGTCCAACTAACTACTTTTACGGTTTTCAGAAACGCCGACATGCCAGAATTTTGCCTGGCGGGAGTTTTTAACCTTCCAGTAAATAATGCGGTTGGTAGGGTTTCCTGGTAGAACAAACTCCACAAAAAGTAAAAAAAAAACTCCAGTACACCAGCCGAAATACAGAATAAACTGGTTTCCTTGGACCCGATACCTCCTAAATTGTAGGGCCTCCTAAAAATCCATAAAGAAGGCATACCTCTGTGACCTATCGTGGGCGCTATAGCATCTAGCCGGACTACTTCATCCACATACAGGACACACTGAAACCTACATGAAGGACTCCCGATCTTTCATCCAGTTCCTTAAGGACCAATTAATCGAAAGTACGGACTTATTAGCAAGTTTTGACGTCACGTCACTTTTCACCATGATGCCGCTAACGGAAGTATTTCCGCTATTAGATCAGAAACTTCCAGAAGACCTGTCAACACTAGCTAAAGAATTCCTTAACGCCCCTTATTTCTACTTTAAAGGGGAGTTCTACGAACAGACAGAAGGAGCCACCATGGGATCACCGCTCTCTCCAATAATAGCAAACACTTCGAACAGAAAGCCTTAGCAACATCGACCCTGAAACCGAAATGTTTTCTCCGTTATGAGGATGACACGTTCGTGATCTAGCCTCACATGAGCAATAGCCTGCAGTTATTTCTCGACCATCTCAACTCTATCCACGTAAATATTCAGTTCACCGTGGAAATCGACGTAAACGGAAAACTAGCGTTCTTGGATGTTCTAGCAAAACGCAACATCAATGGGACTCTGTGTCACAGTACACAGGAAACCCACACACACATGCAGCTACCTGCACGCCTCTTCTCATCGCCATCACTGATTAACATGGCCATAGCGATATTGGGCGCAGAACACTTCGAAGAAGAGAAAGAACACCTCACGGGAACCCTCAGGAGAAATGGCTACCTACTCGCTCAATAACATCCAACGAGATTTTAGATAATTAGAAGAAAACAAAGAAAATGCCACCGTAGAAGGAAACAACGGGAAAGAAGAACTGACCCGCCCGAAAACAGCGATACTTCCGTTCATTCGAAACACGACAGACAGGATAGACAAGATACTGGATAAATATAACATAAAAACCATCTATAATCTACACCGGAAGCTATCCCGTTATCTAAAAGCAAAGCAAAGTCATCTCCGTACAGGCCATGAAGGCCCTTGGAGGAGGGGGGGTACGTGATGGGGTAGAGTGGTTAGCTCTACGCCCGGTCGCCTTTCCGAGGGAAAAACCAACCCTGGAGGGTAAACAGACTAAGAAGAAGAAGAAGAAGAAGAAGAATCGAAATTGGAAATAAATGACCGAATATCAAAATTTTGGGTACAGAATGGCAAACATTATCGTAGTATTAAAGTTAAGTATCAAACACCCTTTCATATAGATACTGATAGTCAATGGACTGCCACATCATACGACTCATCGTCTAGTAACTGGAAATAATTATCTTGAAACAAGAAACAAACACTGAAATTGAATAATTAGAGAAAACCGTTTAGATAAATGACCATCTCTTTCTTGACTTTCTCACTTCAAATAAGAAGATTGTGAGATGATACACCTGTTCCACTTTTGTACGGCGTCGAAGCCTGAACGATGTTGAGTACAATTTACAGTATCTATCGGAGAATATTACGAATCTGTTAGACAGGTCATAATCCTTCATAAATTTTCCACAAGAACAGGTTGTCGACTTGAACTCATGGAAGTGATCACGAGGAGAAAATTAGAGTACTGCGGCCACGCAATGAGAAAGTGGCAGAAGTACTGCCTTGTATTCGGGAGATGGTGGGTTAGAATCCCACCGTCGGCAGCCCTAAACATGGTTTCCGTTGGTTTCCCCTTATCTCACCAGTCAAATTCTGGTGCTGTATTTTAATTAAGAACATGGCGGCTTCCTTCCCAGTCGTAATCCTTTCCTATCCTTGCATTGCCGAAAACCTTAGATGTGTTGGTGCGACGTTAAACCACTAGCCAGAACAAGGAGAGGAAGAAGAATTTCTGCTTTCTGGACCCGTGAAATGACGAGTCTGACCCCATTCCATAAGGTTATGCCTCTACTCAGCTCGTTTGGTCAGAGAACAAGCCTGCAGCCAGAACGAACAGAGAAAAATGAAAATCCACAGCCTGTTTCCAGTCATTCGACCGAATCAGGAATAAAATGAATGAATCCCCATCTAGCGGCGAGGTTGCCGAAGCCTGACGCACTCCTCTGGTGCAATGATTAATGACTAACAAATAAAAAGAAACGATATCTGAGAGTTTTTCTGGAATGAAAGGCGACAGGAAAAACCGGAGTACCCCGAGAAAAACCTGCTGCATCTCCACTTCTTCCAGAACAAATCTCACTTGGAGTTACCGGGATTTGAACAAAGGAACCCAACGGTGAGAGTCCGACGCGCTGCCGCCTGAGCTACGGAAGCTCGCAACGAACAAAGAAAGACTCATAAATGAACGGGTCTGGACAGATTCGAATCAGATTCATTTCAGAGTGCTTGAGCAGGCAGCTCTGAATGAGTCCAGAGTGAGAGTGAGCAATGTCTTGTAAATGAGTTTGAGCGAGTCTGGATGTCGTTTTGTAAAGCTCTTCGAGTCATCGTAGAGGGGAAAGTAGACTGAAGAAGGGGACTGTGCAGAGATCAGTATCTACACTCGCCAATCTAAGAAGGTGGTTCGATGCCACTGAACTCTTTCTCACAAGAGCCAATAAACATTGCATAGCGACGAATAACGAACATCCGGAGCGGATAGGACAGAATAAGTAGAGGAAACGACAAAGATGGAAAATTGAAAACAATTAATAATAATAATAATAATAATAATAATAATAATAATAATAATAATAATAATAATAATAATAATAATAATAATAATAATAATAATAATAATAATAATAATAATTGTTACGGAGTTTTCCGTGGTAGTTAGAGGTAAAAGAAGGTGCGGGGGGTAAACAGGTCTCAGGCTACGAAATTAAAGTGAATTTAAAATTTAACAAGGTTATATTTTCTTAGCAAAAAACAAGAAATAACAATAATGGCAGGTACAGAGTAGCTAAACCACTAATCGAGAATGTACAATTACAGGATTTGGGCTCCGAGAGCCAGACACACAATTCTGAGCAATTAGCCCAGCATTACGATATACAGAATTCAACAAAGGGGCAGAAGACCCCAATCAAGCCCAGGAGCACTTGCTCCAAATTACACAGTAAAGCCTCCTCGAGGCATACAACACTCAATTTTCGAAAAAGAGCCACTCACTCTCAACTTTAAGCCTATCAAAGGCCACACCAAACTCCACCTTCAAGTTGTCCTCTAAGGACATATACACAGGGGTAACATACCCAACCTACTGAGGTCTATTAAGTGAGAAAAAGGTTAATTACTTGACCTCTAAAATAACAATTGAGAGGAGGCGATCAGCACTCCTAATACACTTGTTTAAAACCTACTTGGCACTAGGCCGTTAATGCAAGGGCTAATCCCATACTAAAGAGGTGACTTTTAGAAGGAAACAATTTACGTTACATTAGAAGGGAAGAAACGGTTGTGAAAATAAGTTCACCTCAATGCAATATGAGTGGGAGATCGAGAGGGTTAAGCACTCTCTATCCCAATATGTAGTTTTGAAAGAGAATAGAGGCTAGGAGTCTTTACATTTTAGGGAAAGTTACATGGTAGGAACGCTTCGGACCCGCCCCGAGAGTTAAACTGCTGAGTTAGCAAGAAAAGAAGTTATTAAAAGGCTGCTCCCCGAAGAAAGAGGCGCTTCCCGCCCCCTGCTATGTACTTTACACACTGAAAGATGGTACTGAAGTGGCACCGAGACCCGAAAATCAGCAGTTTATATACTCTCGCGGAAAGTTCGAGGCGTTTTTGGAATGAGAACACCCTCCCACAAGGATTTTATTGGTTCACCAAGAAACCCCCTACACAATACGAAGAAGAAACATATTATTGGTTGAAAATTAATTCGAGAAATTTGGGATTGGCTAAATTCAAAACAAGGGGAAAGAAAGGGTTAATATTGCCAACTTAAACAATGACTGAAAGAAATTTAGCAAAGAACTAACTTTTGAAATTAAATTTTCTCAACAAAAACAGTTCTTTCACTTCGCACTAGGGTGCACCGTTGTAGTTCTTCAGTAGTGTCCTCTAGAAGAGAATGTTCACACTTCTTACTACAAGCAAAACAAAAATACATCGAAAACAACACAGTTTAGAAACTTCAAAATTTCCAAGTAGTGGCATCTTCAGGGTAACTTTAAAATTAACACATAAGACAAAGTTCAGACTTCTCCCAGTAGGGGAGTTTCAACTGGCGCAAAGTTTAAATAAGCGGCGTGGAGGTGTACCGCCCGGTACAATAATAATAATAATAATAATAATAATAATAATAATAATAATATATGGTGTTAAGGCAGAGGCTCATTATCTGGGCTTACACCCAGACGGCCGAGATATGAAACCCTGTGGATCCCGGATGGGATTTTCCCTAAAAAATGATTTGACGTGAGGAAGGGCCTTAGACACTCGCCAGCCCAAAATGACCCAAGGTAATTTCCGAGAACCTAGGACAAGTTTAAGGAAGTTTTAATTGGCACAGACTGCTGTTCTTCAAGATGGTGAAAGCTATTTATTATCTAAATTCTCGTATGGTTGTAATTATACAACAACATGCCAAGAATTCTTATCAAACACTGATACTGGCAACTGATACGAATGAAAGAATTCAGAAAAAACACTTCAATGGATATTCTAATAAAAACTCAGGTTATCATAGGTCTACTCTAGTACAATGCTACCTGACGTCAAAATGGTTTCATATTTCTGGTAAGCATACATACAATTAATGTCGACAGTGCATTGAACGGAACCGGTATAGCTCATGCGATTACGTCATACAAGGGGCTACTATGCTATAGGCGCACAGCAGCAGTCGAATAGATTATTTCTCTGACACTACTTCTACTCCTACACGCCTTTCAAAGAAGCCGCGTCCTTTTAACAAAACTGGGAGTGATGGTTCATTGACACTGCCACAGTTTTGTTAGACGTGCCTTTTAAGAAGTCTCCATATAGATTAGTAGTAGAGTGTTGGCCTCAAAATACAAACAACCGGGCGAGTTAGCCGTGAGCTGCATCCGGGAGATAATGGGTTCGAACCCCATTGTCGGCAGCCCTGAAGAAGTTTTTCCGTGGTTTCCCATTTTCACACCAGAAAAATGCTGGGGTTGTACCTTAATTAAGGCCACGGCCGCTTCCTTCCTACCCCTGCCTTTTCTTATCCGATCGTCACCATAAGACCTGTCGGTATCGGTGCGACTTAAAGCTGATCGTGTTTCAAATACAAACATGATATCGGTAGTGGTAATTTTGAAGGACAGAGTACCGAGCGAGTTAGCCGTGTGGTTAGCGCGGGCTTGCATTCGGGAGGCAGTGGGTTTGAACCCCACTATCGGCAGCCCTGGAGATGGTTGTCTGCAACTTCCCATTTTTTAACCAGGCAAATGTTCGGGTGCACCGTAATCAGTGCCACGGTACCTTCATTCCCTTCCTATTCCGTCGTACCATAAGACCTACCTGTACCGGTGCGACGTAAAGCAAAATTGTAAAAAAAAAAAAAAAAAAAAAAAAATTTAAAAAAAAATAGAAAATAAAGGGCAGTTGGGAATCAAGTCCGTGCCAAACAGTCGTGAAGCTGCGATACCGACCCTGGGCTACATAGGCAGACAATACAAACTGTACTCAAGAAACAAGTGAACAGTCTAAATTTGAAATAAGTTTCGGGTTATTTGAAGAACTAGAGGTAAAATAATCTTTGGAAATTGCAGGGAGACATCTAGATTTGAGCAGTAGTTGTCGAGAACAAATTAAAAACCTCGTCCGTCTCATTGGCTGAATTGTCAGAGTTGAGGTCTTCGGTTCAGAGGGACCCGGGTTCGATTCCCGGCCGGGTCGGGGATTTTAATCGAGTTTGATCAATTATTCTGGCTCGGGGACTGGGTGTTTGTATTTGTTACAACAAGTTCCTCTTCATATTGAGACAACACACTCTACTGCCAACCATCACAGAAACACGCAATAGTGATTACATCCGTCCGTGTAAGGTTTGCGTCAGGAAGGTAATCCTGCCGTAAAACAGGACCAAATCACATGTTCCACACAGTTCGCACCCACGACTCCACAGGTGCGGGAAGAAGAAGAAGAAGATCGTACATTTGAACGTCGTCACATTTCCGTCTACTCAGTCGTACTCACACTGCGACTTGGCTACGTGGCATCGGGCGTGCAGCTGTAAGCTTGAGTTCAGTGGATTTATTTATTTTTTCCTGGTACGGGGTTGAGCATGAGGTGATATGAAATTATATGCCATGTTTTTAGGGCCGGATGCACTTCCTGGCGCCAGCCTCAGTCGAGGACCTAATGATGATGAAATGAATGTTGGTGAATGAAATTGGGTAAGGTGATGGAAGTAATCGGCTGTGGCCAATGAATAGGAAAAATCTCATCATTTCCCTGGAAGTGAAAATAGGAAAGTATTGAAAACCATTCTCAGGACAGCTGATGGTGGGATTCAAACCCATTCGTCTCCCGAATGGGTTTACACGTACGGTTCCTCCGCTCGGTGGATTTATTCGTTGAATAGTGAACATGTCCGCCTCTGTGGTGTAGTGGTTAGTGTGATTAGCTGCCACCCCCGGAGGCCCGGGTTCGATTCCCGGCTCTGCCACGAAATTTGAGAAGTGGTACGAGGGCTGGAACGGGGTCCACTCAGCCTCGGGAGGTCAACTGAGTAGAGGGTGGCTCGATTCCCACCTCAGCCATCTTGGAAGTGGTTTTCCGTGGTTTCCCACTTCTCCTCCAGGCAAATGCCGGGATGGTACCTAACATAAGGCCACGGCCGCTTCCTTCCCTCTTCCTTCTCTATCCCTTCCAATCTTCCCATCCCCTACAAGGCCCCTGTTCAGCATAGCAGGTGAGGCCGCCTGGGCGAGGTACTGGTCATACTCCTCAGTTGTATCCCCCGACCCAGAGTCTCAAGCTCCAGGACACTGCCCTTGAGGCGGTAGAGGTGGGTTCCCTCGCTGAGTCCGAGGGAAAAACCAAACCTGGAGGGTAAACAGATTACGAACGAACGAACGAATAGTGAACATATCGCATGGGTGAAAATGGTCTGAGGTTCAACATTAAGAAAACAGACTACCTTAAATGTGGACTTTACAATAAGCATGCCCCTAAGCGCTGTGTGGAAGTAACGCGTCCGCCCTGTCCGTGGCTGACAGCTGAAATGAAATCTCCGATGGCTCAGCGTGATGCATTATATATGCGTTACAGACGAAATTTATCAGCTGACACATTTGAACAATGCCGTGTACTGCAAAATCGAATTGCGAAATCGAATTAAACAAATTATCCGCATTACGAAATTCGATTACTTCCGGCTTCTATCCAAAAATATAAACGCTGGTAGTAGGCCTACTTAGCGACAGCTTCGTTCATTAGGTATTGGAAGGACTCCTGTGAACCATGCTAAACCAGAAATACCATCATCATTATCATCCGTTTACCCTCCAGGTTCGGTTTTTCCCTCGGACACAGCGAGGGATCCCACCTCTACCGCCCCAAAGGCAGTGTCCTGGAGCTTCAGACTCTTGGTCGGGGGATACAACTGGGGAGAACGACCAGTACCTCGCCCAGGCGGCCTCACCTGCTATGCTGAACAGGGGCCTTGCGGGGGATGGGGAAGATTGGAAGGGATAGACAAGGAAGGGGGAAGGAAGCGGCCGTGGCCTTAAGTTAGGTACCATCCCGGCATTTGCCTGGAGGAGAAGTGGGAAACAACGGAAAACCACTTCCAGGATGGCTGAGGTGGGAATCGAACCCACCTCTACTCAGTTGACCTCCCGAGGCTGAGTGGACCCCGTTCCAGCCCTCGTACCACTTTTCAAATTTCGTGGCAGAGCCGGGAATCGAACCCGGACCTCCGGGGGTGGCAGCTAATCACGCTAACCACTACACCACAGAGGCGGACACCAGAAATACCACTTGACGAAATTTACAGACACTGTTCAACAGATGCTTTCACTCCTGAACACGATATAATGCAGGCCACCATCGAATCTACAGTACAACAACCATCTGATCGCCTTTGTTTCCAGTTTCGAACTGTCTCAGAGTCTGAAGTGAGACGAGAACTGACTTCCCCTCGTGCAACGGGGGCTGATGAAATCCCTATTTTATTTATTACGAACATTATGATTGTATATTATATTGTCGCCAACGGCCGTAGCCGTGTTGAAACACCGGATCCCGTGAGATCTCCGAAGTTAAGCAACATTGGGCGTGGTCAGGAGTTGAATGGGTTGCCACGCGCTGTTGGTGGGGGGTAAGGGAATGGAGGAGCGGAAAGGAATTGGCCACCCTACCGCACGTAAGCTCCGGCTCAGGAACGCCTCTGCGGAGGTTCGGACCTGCCTTCGGGCAGAATAACCCTTACCTACCATTATATTACCGATAGTTCTGACTTATGTAATACATGCCTCTCTCACGGTTATTTTCCGAAAAAGTGGAAAGATGCACAAGTTGTCCCAGTTCCAAGAAGGTCTCCAGTTAATATAGCATTTGACTTTAGTCCTGTATGCATTCTTTCTGCACTGTCTAAAGTTCTAAAAAAAAATTGATCAATAGGCAACTTGAGCAATACCTGGAAAATATTATCTGCGTGACCCCCCCCCCCCCCAATCTGGGTTCAAGAAACAGACGACGTTAGGACCTCAAATACTGTAGGAGTGCGAAAATACTTCATGCAAATATACATTCCTACAGTACTATACGGTAAGTTACGTTTTCCTTCACCCACTAGCATTGGAAAATAACACAACGAAAATTGTTCTGATGGACTGCATATTCACATGTGCCTGGAAGGCGTGAGCAGTCTTAAGGATAATAATGGATAGGAAGAGCATTGCGGGATGTGAGGTTTAGTTTATTAAGCGACGAAATGGAAACGATTCGGCAGCTGACCGGAGAAGAGGTGAGGGTTGGAGGGGTTGGGAAACAGGACATATGTAAAAAAACTAAAAAACAATGTTAGATTTTGGTCCACCCAATCAATACACATTAGAAGTGAACTATTTAATTCAAAAACTATTTAAAATATTTCGGGACATGTTTCGTCTATATTTGAGACTTCATCAGCCAAAAAATCATGCGGTAGATTACAAAACTCAAATCAGAAAATGAAAAAATGTAAAAAAAAAAAATGGAAGTATGCAATGTCTTTTTGAGGACTATTTGGGAAATGCAAAAGATATAAATATATATACACGGAGTTCGTGAATTGTACATATGTAAAGGGAGTCAAAATTCAACCACGAGTAACATTTTCGTCAGAGCTGAACTAGAATGTCGGGAAGTTCGCTTTCCATATTCTTTTGAAGAACGTAATTCGGCACAAAAGTAATTAAAAGGAATTGGTAAGTAATACAATAAATTATAAGTGATGCAAAACACAATGTAACACATTTGAGGAGTGTCTGTTCAAAAGGATATATGTCCACTTCCAAAAAAAAAATCAGTATTTCGGCCACATGCATTACAGTAGTTTAATATTATCAATTGCCATGATCAACCAGACTAGGAAGATGTAATTACTATACATTAATAATTTGGAAATCCTACAAAAAAGAGCCATCAAAATCATGTATGGATTCCCCTTCCTCAAACCATCACATGAAGTTTTTTCAGAGTCAAATATTCTGCCATTCCATAAACAAATTGCATTTTCATCAGCAGTCTTTATGTATAAGCTAGACAGGAAATTAACCCATTCTACTGTTAACTTCTCCCATTTTAGTGAAATTCATGGATATGAAACTAGAGGATCATTAAGGATATATCCCTCTCATTCTAATTCAGTAAAGTACGGAGTGAAAGGCATAGAATCATCAATGTTTAGGGAATATACTGTGTTGCCTCCTGTTATAAAGAACTCTAAATCGGTTATATGTTTTAAGAAAAAACTGAAGGAATATTACTCTTTTACAGATATCTTAATATAATCTCTATATAACTTGCTTTAATTAATACAATAATATATATATTGTCCATATTTAGTATATTACAGCCATGCAATATCTGAATATACTTCTGAAAAATTATGATCCTAACATGTAAAAAAAAAAGTACTTGTCACTTTACAGAAAAGCCATTGTATATGAAATGTAATTATTGTGTTGCCTTAAAAAAGTATGTACTGTATTGTCCCTATCACGAGCCAGAGGCTCATGGGACCTTTTGTCACCAATAAATAAATAAATAAAATAAATAAATAAACCCGTTCGTAGGTACGTTCTATGTGCCTTTTTATTACTTTTCTTGCACTTTTCCCACAAAATTCTTAAATAATCCCTTTTGAACAGACATTCCTGAACTGTAGATTTGAAACTTCAGAAAACTACCCTGAAGATGATTTTCCATGTTTTCTTATTTTCATACCAGGAAAACGCCTGAGGTATACGTTAATTACGACAACGGCCATTATATTTCCAAGCTAAGACGTATGATTCTGGGAGAGAATGGTACAGACAGTAAAAAGCTGTTTGAAGAAAGCCTTAGGAAGCAGGCGGTTCGATGATGAAGAAATTTACACAGTTCTCGTCGGAATTGAAGCAACAATCAACAGTAAACCCTTGACGTATGTGGAAAACGATCCTCAGCATCGTGCGCTGACACCAGCACATTTTCTTATTGGTGATAACGCAACAAGGCTACCAGACAGAAAGACCAATGTTGAAGATAGTAACAAAACAAAAGAAGAAATGAATCAGATGTGGATAGAAAAACAGTCTGCACTGAACACATTTAGGAAGCAGTAGAGGAACGAGTATCTATTGGATCTAAATCATTTCCATGAATTTCAGCAACGGAGCCAGAATCGTCCACTTCTTCAACAAGGAGATCTGGCGCTGCTAAGCGACGATAAACTACCAAGGCAAATTTGGAAGCTAGCTAGAATCTCCAAACTCATCATAGGACGAGATGGGAAGATCAGGTCCTCAGGTCCTGTGAGCTGACTGACAAAGAGGGGAGAGTGTTTCGAAGACCCATTCAACTGGTACATCCATTGGAGTTGAGCAACCGTGATACGGCTCAAGGTGGGGAGTGTGGAGAATTATCTAACTGACCGTACCTGTTCGCTACACAGCTAAGGAGTTTGAGCCTCCATGGACGTTAACATACTCTTGCTATCTACTTAATATGGACTCCATGAAAGTAATGGTATAGTAGTCATGGTGATGTTTTGATGATGATGTTGTAGCAGATTATGATTATTTTGTAAGAATAAATCAGCAACCTATGACATTTCAGTGTTCTTGTGAAGTAAAACATTACAGCCTTAGCTTCAGTTACTTCTTGGGTTACGGGAGCCACCCTGGTCAATTCTGATTTTTAACTTCGGGTTTAAAACCCGATGCCCTTCCTAACGTCATGTATTTAAGTAACTATTCAAACCCGGGATCAACATCGATTCGAAGCTTGGCCGTTAAGGTAGAAAGCTAGGACAGCTATTCAGACTAATGTTTTCACTATTTTACTGTGTAACGTTATGTAGTGAGACCTGTAGTGATGTATGGCTCAGAGACCTGGGCAATGACAAAATATGATGAGGAGGTAAATGAGATGGAAAAAAATCTCAGAAAAATATATAGTCCAGTGAATTTTGGAGAGTGAGAAGCAATGGTGAGATTGAAATACCAGATATTGTTTCAGAATTTTCAAAGAAATATACTACGATAGATGGACCATGTGGACACAAGGTCAGGAGATACGATGGCCAAGGAGAAGACAGGTGGATTTCTCAAGTTGATTCATTAGTCGAACTTCCGGGTTCTTCCGTGTTCTCGTTAATTTTCGGTCTTGAATTTAACATTACTCGATTTGGTTCCCGCAAGTTTTGAACCACAACTTTGGTCTATTAGTCTATTAAGTGGGGCATTTTACAAACTGTATTATATTCCACTAGTTCTACCTACTCCAAATCTAATTTACCGACCGGCTCCATGGCTAAATGATTATCGTGCTGGCCTTTGGTCACAGGGGTCACGGGTTCGACTCCCGGCAGTGTCGGAAAATTTAACCTTAATTGGTTAATTTCGCTGGTATGGGGGCTGGGTGTATGTGTCGTATTCATCATCATTTTGTCCTCATCATGACCCGCAGGTCGCCTACGGGAGTCAAATTAAAAGACCTGCATCTGGCGAGCTGAACTTGTCCTGGGACACTCCCGGCGCAGAAAGCCATACGCCATTTCACTTTTTTTCATCTAATTTACCAATAATAGTTGGGTGATTGACTGTGAAATTATAATTCACACGCAAGGCTCTTTCTTTAAACTGCAGAAGGCTAAAATTAAATGGGCGATATGAAAATTTCAGAATTGCCGAAAATGTGAATAAGCATTAAAACTGCACAAAATCTGTCACTAATTAAAACTTCCCGTGCCACATTCGGTTAATTAATTATTACCCTTCTAAGATTTCACATTCGATCCTGCCTAAGTTCACTCCCCGACAATGGAAATTGGAATGTTATATAAATCATGAAGGGCAATCTTCTTCTATACAACACGGTGTCAATTCAAATATGTGCACACTGATGGGACATTAAACAAATAAAGTTATAGTTGATTGTTTCCTCCGTAGAATAACATGCAGTAAACGTGGAAAAAAGTATAGACACCCTAGTTAATTAGTTAATGAAAAGTTAATCCTTCGTCGCTCACAGAAACAAGCTACACCAAAATTTAGCTTATTTTATTCTAAGTTTAATTATGTGGAGTATACATTTTTATCGTACACAGTTAAAATTTTAACCCAGGTTGATCGAAAAAAGTGCCGGTATTTTTTTCATCCCCAATGGAACACTCAATTTAAAAATTCATAACTTCAAACGTATTGATCTGATCGTTACCAAACATTAATACGGCTTAAAGTAACTTATTGTTAATCTGTATACCAAGGTTTCAATTCATCTTATATTTGTGAAAAAGGTTGTGGTAAATTTTGTGAAAAATTTTCTCATTACTGGGTGATCACAGCAGTAAAAAATTGGTTTTTTCTGAAGCTTATAAGAATGTCAGGATAAAATTTAAACTGCCTCCACACAATTGTTGATTTTATATTGACATATTTTATTGAGTGATTGCATGAAGAGAAAGCAGCCTGCCGGCCGGCGACAACAATGTACTTGGCCCTGGAAACCCTAGCGACGTTGCCGGGTTGAACATCAATTTGGCGTCCCCTGTTGTACAATAAGAGGATGTTTGTTGTTTCGTCAGTTGTTTAGAACCTTTATTGGCTCGATGTTTCAATGATAGAATTCGTTCGTTCGTTCGTTCGTTCGTTCGTTCGTTCGTTCGTTCGGATAGAATAATACAACGTCCGCCTCTGTGATTTAGTGGTTAGCGTGATTACCTGCCAACCCAGGAGACCTGGGTTCGATTCCCGGTTCTGCCACAAAATTTGAAAAGTGGTACGAGGGCTAGAACGGGGTCCACTCGGCTTCGGGAGGTCAACTGAGTGCAGGGGTTTCAATGATAGAATTCGTTCGTAATCTGTTTACTCCCCAGGGTCGGTTTTACCCTCGGACTCGGCGAGGGATCCACCTCTACCACCTCAAAGACAGTGTCCTGGAGATTCAGACTTTGGGTCAGGGATACAACTGGGGAGAATGACCAGTACCTCGCCCAGGCGGCCTCGCCTGCTATGCTGAACAGGGGCCTTGTGGAGGGATGGGAAGATTGGATGGGACAGTCAAGGAAGAGGGAAGGGAGCGGCCGTGGCCTTAAGTTAGGTACCATCCCGGCATTCGCCTGGAGGAGAAGTGGGGAACCACGGAAAAACACTTCCAGGATGACTGAGGTGGGAATCGAACCCACCTCTACTCAGTTGACCTCCCGAGGCTGAGTGGACCCCGTTCCAGCCCTCGTACCACTTTTCAAATTTCGTGGCAGAGCCGGTAATCGAACCCGGACCTCCGGGGGTAGCAGCTAATCACGCTAACCACTACACCACAGAGGCGGACAATAATAGAATTACGCAGTATATTTCGTATTTTGCCGTAAGTTTCGGCTTATGAGAACGACCTCTTCGTTTCGTTAATGAATAATGCATCAATGCATTCGCAAAATTATTTGGAAACTTACTTTCTTTAGAGGAAGAGAAGAAGTCATTTTTTCTAAATGTCTCATTTCTACGCGAACAACGATATTCGCAGGCAAAATTAAAGATACTGTGAGAATCTTCACTTCTCGGTTGTGAAAGGAATGTAAAGATTGCGTGTTTATCCTTCATCGTTGGATTCACCCGGGTAGAAAAAGTTTAAGCCCTTACAGTGTGCGCCAAAAAATCCTTTACCGGGCGAGTTGGCCATGCGGTTTGAGGCGCGTGGCTATGAGCTTGCATCCGGGAGATAGTGGGTTCAAATCCCACTGTCGGAAACCCTGAATATAGTTTTCCGTGGTTTCCCATTTTCACACCAGGCAGATGCTGGGGCTGTACCTTAATAAAGGCTACGGTCGAAGTGTTATCAACAGTAATATTGAGATGCGTTGAACTTCTGAAACGTTTTGTATTTAAAGTTCCGGGTGATGGGGGGAAATATAACACTCTACGTCATCTAGCATATTATTCCCTTATTCCAATTTCTCACCCCACAACACTACATATGACTCTACATGACTCAAAGCTGTGAACAGTGAGAGTTCAGTCGGCGGCCCAAATAGGCCAACTGGGCAACACCACTCGGCGGATACGCTGCTTTCTTCTCTCAAAACCACTGAATTATATATAAATCAATATAACATCAACAATTACATTCAGGCAAAATTCGGTTTTAGTTTTAGCCTGCCATTCTCATGAGGTTCATAACAAGCCAAAATTTTTCCGGGCCGGGCTGAGTGGCTTAGACGGTTAAGGTGCTGGCCTTCTAACCCCAACTTGGCAGGTTCGATCCTGGCTCAGTCCGGTGGTATTTGAAGGTGCTCAAATACGACAGCCCCGTGTCGGTAGATTTACTGGCACGTAAAAGAAATCCTGCGGGACTAAATTCCGGCACCTCGGCGTCTCCGAAGACCTTAAAAAGTAGTTAGTGGGACGTAAAGTAAATAACATTATTATTAATTTTTTCCGGCTATGATCACCCAGTAATGAGAAAATGGTGTTTCACAAAATTGACAGCAAACTTTGTCACATATTATAAGTTATCAGATCAAATAAAAACTTGGTATACCGATCAACAATAACTTACTTTAAGACGTATTAAGTTGGAACGATCAGATCATTACTTTTAAAGTTGTGAATTTTCAAAGTGTGTGATCTGTTGGTAATGGAAAAAATACCGGCACTTGTTTTGTTCAACTTGCGTTAAAATTTTAACTGGATACGATAAAAATTTCTACTCCACATAACGAAACGTAGAATAAAACAAGCTAATTTTTTTGTGCAGCCTATTTCTATGAGGGGTAAAGGATAAACTTTTTATAAACGTATTAACTCATTAACTCGGGTGTCTCTTTCTTTTTCTACGATAGTAGTTTCCCACATCGAATTCGCCTATAGCAGTAGGCCGATAATTTCTAATAATACTCAAAATTTCATTTATCTGCATGAAGTGGCCGACATGAGATATTTGTGTAAAAAAGGCTAAATTTCAGTTTTTCTAAAAATCTAACCACATATTAGAATGTCGCTGGAATCTGTCAGCGATGTACTTATTCCCACAGCAAGATTGGTTACTTGGTCGTTGTCTTCCCGTATCAAGATTGTGGGTTCGATTCTGGCTGAGGTCGCCGCCAGTTGAGAATGTACATAAACAACAACTGTATATCCATGGCTTCTGGCAAATAAAATAATCTAAGCTGGACAAACTTCCTACACCCTAGCGACTATTTAAATCTACAGCCAATAAAGGGTTTAAAAACTGATTACCTTTTCCGTGCAATAACAATAAGTAAATGTGACCTCCCCAAATCCAGTTTATCAATAGCAGTACGCCGATAACCTGTCAAAAATAATTTCTCCGCAACGAATGAGTCAATTTATCTGAAGGAGACTTAGATAAATGGACATAAATCCTTGATGTAACTTACAAAACATTACATTCTCTTAATTTAGACAAAAAGCGCTGATGGCTTCATGAAGCTGATTAGATCCGAATTGCTCGTAGTCTCATTCTTTATGTAGCGCAAAGGAGATGGTGATGACCAGAAATACTGTACAGCCTTGTTAACATGTTAAGCTCGTTTTTACTACTGTCAACTTCCCCTCGTCTTGTTTTTCCCTTCACTCTCGTTTAATGGAACACGTCCCATTGTCCCTCGCTAACATTCGAGTGTGCCTCAGATAGAAATCAGGTGGTTGCCGATGCTGTATACTTATTTCACCGTTTGATTTGAATTATGAGTTTGCATTTGAAATAGACAGAAGCTTTTTAAACGTGTGGAATTTTTATTGTTCGTTGTCAGTTTCCTACATGATGGCATCTCTTATCTGATGTTGCTTCCGTCAGTAGAAGAAAAGAAGAAGAAATCGAATATGCTTTTGGCGGGTGAAAGAAGTGCCCATAGAAATCTATGACACAATGATGGTGACGTTTTTGTTCTGAGTCGCTTATGCGGACTCAAATGATTCGCGGTTTGTTTCCCTGTAAGGTAACTTTATGTGAGGCTTGAAAAATGACCGAAGAATCTCTCCAGTAATTTGTGCAAATATTTTAGGGAATGGTTCATATAAACACTCGATTAAATCACTGATTAAAATCTTTTATGTTTTCTTACCGACAGCTCCTGGAATGGTACAAGCATTATTTTCCTCAGAGTAGAGGAATGTTCCCTTTTTATTCTCTGAGTGGCACAATTTCGTGTTTTATTTTTGTTTGGTATTTCATTTTCTATTTTAAATGCGCTCTGTTACTTCTGTAAACAGTACGTAGTTTTCCTGCAACCCATACGTCTATTTATTTTAATCATCCATAATTCTCTATCGTTTGCGTCTTCTTCAAACTTCCCTTATCCATGCTGCTTGCTATACTCCACATAGAGTGTTCACTAGTAATTTACGATGTCCTGTTACCTTCAGCTTTCAAACTTAGCATCATCTAGAGAATTCTGTCATCTGCCATCGTTTTCACGTGTCAGAATCATTTTAATAGTTTAATATTCTTTCTTCAATTACATCCAACACATTCTTCTCTACATTCGCAAAATCTTTAATATAGTGTTCCTTACATTATCCATTCTTCACTTTAGCCGCTCTGCTCCAAAAATCCATTTCTGTGACTAGTAAACTTGTTCGATTCTTAACTTTTCATTGTCTTTCTTGTAGCCTATGTCTCTTAGTGCCGGAAGTGTCCGAGGACATGTTCGACTTGCCAGTTCTGTAGCCGCCCGCACTATGAGGTTGAGTTACATGCACCGCTGTGTAGAGGTGTTGTCTGGGGGGTGTAGGTGTAATTGTGTGGGGTTTTAACGGGAAAGAAGCAGCCGTGGCCTTGAGGAAGGTACCATCCCGTCATTCTTCTGGAGTTCAAATAGGAACTACGAAGACCGTTTCGACGATGGCTGACGGGGTATTTGAACCCACTAGTCTCGCGAGTACAAAGCTAGGAATCATTATTGGTCGACAATAATAATGTTATGGTTTTACGTCCTGATCTCCACAATTACGCTTTTCGGAGACACCATGTTTCCGAGGTTTAGTCCCGCAAGAGTCCTGTGGTGTAGAGTTTAGTGTGATTAGCTGCCACTCCCGGAGACCCGGGTTCGATTCGCGGCTCTGCTACGAAATTTGCAAAGTGGTACAGGGCTGGAACGGGGTCCACTCAGCCTCTGGAGGTCAACTGAGTAGAGGGGTTTCTATTCAAATTCTCGAAGTGGTTTTCCGTGGTTTCCGACTTCACCTCCAGGCAAATGCCGGGATGATACATAACTTGAGGCCAAGGCCGCTTCCTTCCCTCTTCCTTGTCTATCCCTTCCAATCTTCCCATCGTCTTACAAGGTTCCTGCTTAGCATAGCAGGTTAGGCCGCCTGGGTGAGGTATTGGTCCTCCTCCCAAGTTGTATGCCCTCGACCCAAAGACTCAAGCTCCAGGACACAGGCCTGGAGGTGGTAGAGGTGAGATCCCTCGCTGTGTCCGAGGGAAGAACCAATTCTGGAGGGTAAACGGATTAAGAAAGGAGAAAGAAAAAATCTACCAACACGAGGCTGGCGTACTTGAGCACCTTCAAATACCACCGAACTGAGCTAGGATCAAACCTGCTAGGATGGGGTGAGAAGGCCAGCGCCCTAACCGTGGAGCCACTCAGCGCGCCATTATTGGTTGTGTCGTGACGGAGTGAGCTAATCTGTTCAATTATTGCCCGTGTTTTTGCTCTATACAACAAAATACTCTGCATCATGGAATTACGGATGTGTTTCTTCGTTTTCTTTTTTAAATGATTCTACTCTTTAATACTGAATTTAGTGGTCCAATCGTTCCCTTCCCTCACTTACTCTTCTCTCAATTTCAGAAGAACTTGAGCTGTTACCTCCACACTGTAACAAACCTTTACTTGTGTAGAATTCTTAATGTGGTACTTATGATTAGAGTATACAACGTGTAACAATAAGGTACGGACACAATTTCAGGACGCACTCCTCATACATAGTAGAAGGAAATATCTTCGCTGTTCGGGGAAAAGCTCATATCTCACAATGCTCTTCCTATCCATTATTTTCCTTAAGAACTGTCACGCCTCCCAGCCACATACGGATATGCAGTCCATTACAATTTTCGTTGTGTTTATTTTCGTATGCTAAGGTGTAAAGACAAATGAACCTTAAGTACATTATACTGTAGGAGTGCGTAAATAAGTCATGCAAACATATATTCCTCGAATGCGGGACGATAAGGTTCACTTTCCTTTACAAGTAAGCATAGCAAATGAAATGGCGTATGGCTTTTAGTGCCGGGAATGTCCGAGGACAAGTTCGGTTCGCCAGGTGCAGGTCTTTTGAACTGACGCTCGTAGGAGACCTGCGCGTCGTGATGAGGATGACATGATGATGAAAACGATAAATACACCCAACCCCCGTGCCAGCGGAATGAACCAATTGTTAAAATTCTCGACCCTGCCGGGAATGGAACCCGGGACCCCTGTAACCAAAGGCCAGCACGCTAACCATTTAGCCATGGAGCCTGACACCATAAGCAAATGAACACAACGAATACTGTTCTGATGCACTGTATATCTATATGTGACTTGAAGGCGCGACCAGTCTTTTTTTTTTTTTGCTAGGGGCTTTACGTCGCACCGACACAGATAGGTCTTATGGCGACGATGGGATAGGAAAGGCCTAGGAGTTGGAAGGAAGCGGCCGTGGCCTTAATTAAGGTACAGCCCCAGCATTTGCCTGGTGTGAAAATGGGAAACCACGGAAAACCATCTTCAGGGCTGCCGATAGTGGGATTCGAACCTACTATCTCCCGGATGCAAGCTCACAGCCGCGCGCCTCTACGCGCACGGCCAACTCGCCCGGTCGCGACCAGTCTTAAGGAAAATAATCGATAGGAAGAGCATTCTCAGATATGACCGTTTGCCCGAACAGCGACGATATAGTAGATGGACATCGGTCCAGGAATGCTTTATTTCCATGCTGGAACTCACTTTCTACATCCGAGATTCAGTGCGACGGCGGGATGATTCATTTCGAACATTTCATCTAAGAAATAATTTCATGTGGTATGCTGGTACGTGTCCGCCTCTGTGGTGTAGTGGTTAGCGTGATTAGCTGCCACCCCCGGAGGCCCGGGTTCGATTCCCGGCTCTGCCACGAAATTTGAAAAGTGGTACGAGGGCTGGAACGGGGTCCACTCAGCCTCGGGAGGTCAACTGAGTAGAGGCGGGTTCGATTCCCACCTCAGCCATCCTCGAAGTGGTTTTCCGTGGTTTCCCACTTCACCTCCAGGCGAATGCCGGGATGGTACCTAACTTAAGGCCACGGCCGCTTCCTTCCTTCCTTCTTACTTGTCTGTCCGTTCCACTCTTCCCATGTCCCTGCAAGGCTCCTGTTCAGCATAGCAGGTGTGGCCGCCTAGGCAAGGTACTGGTCATACTCCCCAGTTGTATCCCCGACCAAGAGTCTGAAGCTCCAGGACACTGCCCTTGAGGCGGTAGAGGTGGGATCCCTCACTGAGTCCGAGGGAAAAGCCGAACCTGGAGGGTAAACAGATGATGATGATGATGATGCTGGTACGTTATGTTCCTGCATGTTTCCCATAACATAATTAATCTACTCTGCATAGTTGTAGAAAATGAGTTCTAACATGGAAATAAAGCGCTTCCGGACCCATGTCCATAAAATATATTTTTTTCTTCTACGTGTGAGAAATGCGTCCTGAAAGTTTTGCCTACCTTATCCTGACTCCCTGTATAGATCGCAGGACACCGAACGAAGTGGCGCGTGTTAACGCGCCAGAATCACGCTCTGCATTCGGGGCACAGAATGCTTTTTTTTTTTGCTAGTTGCTTTACGTCGCACCGACACAGATAGGTCTTATGGCGACGATGGGACAGGGAAGGGCTAGGAGTGGGAAGGAAGCGTCCGTGGCCTTAATTAAGGTACAGCCCCAGCATTTGCCTGGTGTGAAAATGGGAAACCACGGAAAACCATTTTCAGGGCTGCCGACAGTGGGATTCGAACCTACTATCTCCCGAATATTGGATACTGGCCGCACTTAAACGACTGCAGCTATCGAGCTCGGTAGGGGGCACAGAATGAAGTCGAGCCCCACCATCGGCTGTCCTGAGCAGTAGTGGCGACTAAGGAGGGGGGGGGGGCAGTGGCCCCCCACCCCACTTTGTAGAGAAAACATTACATTTTTCCATTTTTATTCCATTTTAGCCCGCTAAAACTGGGATTTATAGGAATTATCATCATCATCATCATCATCACCATCATCATCAGTTTACCCTCCAGGTTCGGCTTTTCCCTCGGACTCAGCGAGGGATCCCACCTCTACCGCCTCAAGGGCAGTGTCCTGGAGCTTCAGACTCTTGGTCGGGGGTTACAACTGGGGAGTATGACCAGTACCTCGCCCAGGCGGCCTCACCTGCTATGCTGAACAGGGGCCTTGTATGGGGATGGGAAGATTGGAAGGGATAGACATGGATGAGGGAAGGAAGCGGCCGTGGCCTTAAGTTAGGTACCATCCCGGCATTCGCCTGGAGTTGAAGTGGGAAACCACGGAAAACCACTTCGAGGATGGCTGAGGTGGGAATCGAACCCACCTCTACTCAGTTGACCTCCCGAGGCTGAGTGGACCCCGTTCCAGCCCTCGTACCACTTTTCAAATTTCGTGGCAGAGCCGGGAATCGAATCCGGACCTCTGGGGGTGGCAGCTAATCACGCTAACCACTACACCACGGAGGCGACACATAGGAATTATTAAAAAACAATTTGTGCAAAATTTTAATTATTAACAAAATTACTATCGAAAAGTCGCACAAAATATCGTTCGTTCCGGCTAACCGATTTGTATAGCGTCATGGCAAGTAGTGGAGACTTTGTATGTTCTATGAGGAAGGGTAACAGAGGTATATTTTTTGCCAAGGTCGTAGACACTGAGGTATGATTCACCTGCTTGCCGCGAACATTCGTCAGTCTTGCAGTCTCTTTAATATTGTCTGTTAGTTTCTTACGGGAGAGCCTCCGTGGCTCAGACGGCAGCGCGTCGGCCTCTCACCGCTGTATACCGTGGTTCAAATCCCGGTCATTCCATGTGAGATTTGTGCTGGACAAAGCGGAGGCGGGACAGGTTTTTCTCCGGGTACTCCGGTTTTCCCTGTCATCTTTCATTCCAGCAACACTCTCCATTCTCATTTCGTAGCATCTATCATTCATTAAATATATCACTTTGGGGGTGGCGACCCCATCGTAATAACAGCCTATATATGATTCATTCATTACATCCCTGACCCGGTCACTGACTGGAAAACAGGTTGTAGGTTTTCATTTTTCATTTTTCAGTTTCTTAGAGAGTGTAGTCAAACATTAAATGATTTCTAACGTTATAATCACGCTGAATTTCTATTTAATTGCAATACGTGTGTAATATTGTTTCTTTGGTCTTTCTGTCGAAATTCGCTCAAAGAGCATCAAAAACTTACCATTTTGTAGCTTCTTTGTTCAGTTTTGATGTATAACTCCCCCCCACCACCACCAACACCACCACCGCTCACTATATCGCTCAACCCGCCTACTGTTGTCTGTATATTCCCCCTCCCCCCACTTATAATTCCCAATCGCCGCTACTGGTCCTGAGAAGGTTCTCTGTGGTTTCCCATTTTCACTTCCAGACGAATACCGGGACAGTTCCTATTCATATCCCACAGCCGATTCCTTCCACCCCGTTACCCAATTTCTTTCACCATCAATCATTTCATCTTCATTAGTTCCACAACTAAGGTTGGCGTCAAGAAGGGCATCCGGTTGTAAATTCATCTCACCTCATCTCATCTCATCTCATCTTATCTCATCTCATCTCATCCCCGATCACGTATCATGAAACTGGACTACTGAGTCACATCGCTGTCGGCTTGCACTCGGGGGACAGTGGTACAATCCCCAGTGTCAGCAGTCCTGAAGATGTCTTTCCCATTTTCACACCGGGCAGCTGCTGGGGCTGTACCTTAATCAAGGTCACAGTCGCTCCCTATTCCTGTCCTCTCCCATCGTCGGCATAACACTTATCTGTGTCCGTGCGACGTAAAGTAAACTCTTAAACGTGAAAAATGGGCCTAAGGAATAGACATAGGCCTACATAAATTGCAAGATATTGGGTAAAATATGTGTGTTGAATTATATGTTATATTTCCATTCAGATTCTACGTATTTTCAAACTCTCATTTTGGTTAGGGTCTGATCTTTGACGTTTCCGTGCTGGATATGTGAACCTGAAAAAACGGCGAGGATGACACAATGTCGCATTTTCCCACCCGCTCAATGTGTTGCGCTCCGCGCAAAATGTCACTGCAATTGCCCTTTTAATTACTACTCGCGTATCGGTATGTTCATTGCCACATGTGTCATATGCCCTATAAACGTTCTGGGACGTTTCGAATATTTTTGCCTCATATAGTATGCAAGCTCATGTACGATCCCTTCTACAATACATCTTATGACACCCGTCCTTCATCTTTCGAATTATGCCCCGAGTTGTACTCATCGAGCAATATTTTTGTACGTTTATGGCTGTGACTGCGGTTAATCTCAAGTATCGTATTTTATAAACAGGTCGATCAAGTCGTTTTCGGACCGAAGTCCATGTACAGTAACATCAAGTGGTTCGCTGAATGAAGAAGGACTATTACCGTTTATTACAAGTGCTGAGTCAAATATCGATGAACAGACAGTGGTATATTAGAGAATAATTCATTATCAGCAAACAGCAGTGAAATTTCTGACAGTGACTCTGGATATATTACTTTGTGTGTCTTTTTCAGAACACAGATATTGGGACCGAATGTATTCCAAGATATTTACGCATTTCAAAACATGAAATATATCTCGGCAGAAGGGCCAATTCTAGACGATTGAAAACTAGTCCTTAAAGGGTTAAATATCACTTGCGCGAGAACAAAGGAGGGTTTTTTTTCACGAAAACGACCGCAACTAAATGAGTTTCCCACTAGACAGAGATTATTTACATATTAAATAATGTTATAGTCCGCCTCTGTGCTATAGTGGTTAGCTTGATTAGCTGCCACTCCCGGAGGTCCGGGTTCGATTCCCGACTCTGCCACGAAATTTGAAAAGTGGTACGAGGGCTGGAACGGGGTCCACTCAGCCTCGCGAGGTCAACTGAGTAGAGGTGGGTTTGATTCCCACCTCAGCCATCCTCGAAGTGGTTTTCCGTGGTTTCCCACTTCACCTCCACAAGGCCCCTGTTCAGCATAGCAGGTGAGGCCGCCTGGGCGAGGTACTGGTCATTCTCCCCAGTTGTATCCCCGACGCAAAGTCTGAAGCTCCAGGACACTGCCCTTGAGGCGGTAGAAGTGGGATCTCTCGCTGAGTCCGAGGGAAAAACCGACCCTGGAGGATAAACCGATTAAGAAGAAGAAATAATGTTATTGCTTTTACGTCCCACAAACTACTTTTGACGGTTTCTGGAGAGGCAGAGGAGACGAATTTTGTCCAGCAGGAGTTCTCTTACGTGCCAGTAAATCTACCGATACGAGGCTGGCGTATTTGAGCACCTAATACCACCAGACTGAACCAGGATCAAACCTGTCAAGTTGGCGTCAGAAGGCCAGCTCTTCAACCGTCTGAGACACTCAGCCCGGCATATTCACTTATTATACGAACAAAGCCAACGGCCGTAGCCGTGTTGAAACACCGGATCCCGTGAGGTCTCCGAAGTTAAGCAACATTGGGCGTGGTCAATATTTGGATGGGTTGCCACGCGCTGTTGGTGGTGGTAAGGGAATGGAGGAGCGGAAAGGAAGTGGTCACCCTACCGTACGTAAACTCCGGCTCAGGCACACCTCTGCGGAGGTTCCGACCTGCCTTCGGACAGAATACATCCTTACCTTTTACGAACAAAGATGTTATAACGACGGTGCGCAAGCAATACGTCGTATCCCACAACGCTCTTCATATCCACTATATTCTTTCTGGCCACGCCTCCCAGCTCCATATGGATATGCAGCCCATTAGAACAATGTTGGCTGCGATCATTTTCCTATGCTAATACGATGGGGTACGCAAAAAAAAAAAGTTATGTATTTTCAAATGTTGCACAAAACAACCTTATCCCCTTCAAAATACTCTCCATTACAACTAATAAATTTGTCCCACCGGTTCTTCCACTGTTCGAGACATTTTTTGTAGTCACCTTTAGAAGTGACTGACAGCTCTTCCCTCGGTTTTTTCTTGACCTCTTCAATGTTGTCAAATCGGTGCCCTTTCATGCCCCTTTTCATGCGTGAAAATAAGAAAATGACCCTTATTGTACAGTACTGTAGGTATGTATATTTTCATGAAGTGTGTACGTACTCCTACAGTATAATGCATTAAGGTTGTTCTGATGGACTGCATAACCATGTGTGACTGGGAGGCGTGACCAGTATTAAGGAAGAATGGATACGAAGAGCATTGTGAGATATCACCTTTTGCCCGAACAACGACGAATTAAGACAATGTAACTTAATTTTAATGTTTAAGTAAAGTATGGCTAACTAACCGAAAGAAGGAGTAGATAGAATGTTCATATTTTTATGAGAGAAGTTTCCTATTTCATTTAGTAGATATCCATACCGTCCGCCTCTGTGGTGTAGTGGTTAGGGTGATTAGCTGCCACCCCCGGAAGTCCGGGTTCGATTCCCGGCTCTGCCACGAAATTTGGAAAGCGGTATGAGGGATGGAACGGGGTCCACTCTGCCTCGGGAGGTCAACTGAGTAGAGGAGGGTTCGATTCCCACCTTAGCCATCCTCGAAGTGGTTTTCCGTGGTTTTCCGTGGTTTTCCACTTCTCCTCCAGGCAAATGCCGGGATGTTACCTAACTTAAGGCCACGGCCGCTTCCTTCCCTCTTCCTTGCCTGTCCCATCCAATCTTCCCATCCCTCCACAAGGCCTCTGTTCAGCATAGCGGGTAAGGACGCCTCGACGAGGTACTGGTCATCCTCCCCAGTTGTATCCCCCGACCCAGAGTCTGAATCTCCAAAACACTGCCCTTGAGGCGGTAGAGGTGGAATCCCTCGCTAAGTCCGAGGGAGAAACCAACCCTGGGGGGTAAACAGATTACGAAGTAAAGTATGGCTAACTAATCGAAAGAAGGAGTAGATAGAATGTTCACATATTTATGAGAGAAGTTTCATATTTCATTTAGTAGATATCCATACTAACCTGAATATCGTTGCTGCGTGAGCAAATCCCGCATATCTCGCAATGTTGTTCCTATCCTTAAGACTGGTCACGCTTCCCAGCCACATATGAATACGCAGTCCATCAGAACAATTTTCGTTGTGTTTATTTTCCTATGCGCAGTCCGGCTCCACAGCTAAATGGTTAGCGTGCTGGCCTTTGGTCACAGGGGTTCCGGGTTCGATTCCCTGCAGGGTCGGTAATTTTAACCTTCATCGGTTAATTTCGCTGGCACTGGGGCTGGGTTTATGTGTTGTCTTCATCATCATTTCATCCTCATCACGACACGCAGGTCGCCTACGGGCTTCATATCGAAAGACCTTCACCTGGCACGCCGAACTTGTCCTCGGACACTCCAGGCACTAAAACCCATACGCCATTTCATTTTCTTTCCTATGCGTACGTTTAAAGGAAAATAAACCTTACCGTGTAGCACTGCAGACATGTACATTTGCATGACTCAAGTTATCTGCGCACTTCTACAGTACAACGTACAGAGCTCGATAGCTGCAGTCGCTTAAGTGTGGCCAGTATCCAGTATTCGGGAGATAGTGGGTTCGAACCCGACTGTCGGTAGCCCTGAAGATGGTTTACCATGGTCTCCCATTTTTTCACACCAGGTAAATGCTGGGGCTGTGCCTCAATTAAGGCCACGGCCGCTTCCTTCCAACTCCCAGCCCTTCCCCGTCCCATCGTCGCCATAAGACACCTATCTGTGTCGGTGCGATGTACTGTAAAGCAAGTAGAAAAAAAAAGTACACATTAACACAGGAAAATGAACTAAACGGAAATTGTTCTGATGGATTACATAGGTTTATCAATATGTGGCTGGCAAGCGTGACCAGTCTTGAGGAGAATAATGGGTAGGAAGAATATTGTCAAATACGCGGTATTGCTCGCGCAGCGACGGTATGTACCTAGTCGAAAAATCTGCCGTTATTTACAGATATATTGAATGTTTTCAAAATAGAATGTTTTTAGAGTGTGGTAAGAATAATTTCGCGTAGCTGTTTCTAGCCTGGTGTAGGTCTTGTAAGGCAGATACTACGACGAGGGTGGATGGTATCTGTCTTTTATAGGATAATGCGTGTTGTTTATGTAGTAGATTATAGTATACAGTAGTCTGTAGTGTATGAGTTGCAGGAATGTCGGGGACAGTACAAACAACTAGTTCCCAGGCCAATGGAATTAGTATTTAAGGTTAAAATCCCCAACCCGGTCGGAAATCTAACCCAGTGCCTTCTGAATCGAAGAGAACTACGATGAGAATTCAGCCAAGGAGCTGGATGAGTGTGGTGAAAAGGTAGAATTTGAATGATTAATATATTCAACAAAATCAAGATCTACGAGGGAGAATCAAAAAGTAAGTTACACTTCCAGGTTATGGCCATTTATGAAACCACCTACACATAGGCGACACGGCTATGACAACATACAATATAAGTTCACTTTTCCACATAGTCCCCAAGAAACTGTAAACATTTCTTGAAACAGTTAGCTAAGTTTTCGATTCCGGATGCGTAGAAATCACCTCCAACGCTGTGTAACCACTTGGAAACAGCTGCTTTCACCTCCTCATCGTTTCGTAATAGTCGCCCTTTTCAGCTTACCGAACACATGATGATGGCATGGCGCTAAGTCTGGAGGATGTTGCCATACCTCCCACTTGAATCGCTGCAGTATTTTGGACGTTTGGCGGGCCGTGAGAGGTGTTGTATACTAGAACGAGATGGAGGAGGGGGGAATTAGAATTCCTGTAACCAGATGAGTTGACTGCTATACTAAGGTTTCCAATCGGTTAAACTGAAACGCGACGCAACGAGGGAGTT
This sequence comes from Anabrus simplex, assembly GCF_040414725.1. NCBI lineage: Eukaryota > Metazoa > Arthropoda > Insecta > Orthoptera > Tettigoniidae > Anabrus > Anabrus simplex. The sequence continues at coordinate 1,229,902,629 of NC_090265.1, read as the reverse complement.
TTTATCACCCACCATAACAGGGTGGGGCAGGCCACCTAGAAGGTTACGCCTTTCTTCTTGGCAGGAGAATTGGCGATTTTAAGGGCGAAGGAGATGTGTGGATGAAGATTTTAGAACTTGGGAGTGGAAGGGGGAGTATTCGGTGCATTGTTCAGACAAATACAACGTCACATTAACATGTACAAACCTGAAAGTTTAATATTTTAATGGAGGGACTAATATTGATTCCCAAGTCACATTTTACATGCAATGCACTGTATTTAGATACACTTCACTCGCAGTCGCAGGCCCTAAATACTTAGGCATACATTAAATTATTGTGTCATACTTTTATAAGTTCGAGGTTTTAACATATTTTAATGATAGATTTCTCTACGAGGTACAGGCGATACAGTTTTGCTTTGTTGTTTGACTGCCATCTGCAGCTCAATTTATGGTGAAAATAATATATTACATACATATAGAGTGTTTTACAGACTTTAACCCTCTTTTGACATATACACTTACACCTACTGCAAGTTTACATTGAGAGTGCGGTATGAAATTTTATCTACAGTACAGATTTTCACAGAAATGATTATTTTCTCCTTATTATTCATAGACACCTACACCTAAATTAACATTGAAAATACGATACTCTACAAACATACACATACCTACATTAGATACTTTTACAGGAACTATTTTGTTTTTTGAAACTGAATGTGGGTGGATAAGTCTATCTACTAAAAGCTTTCATTCCGTGTTAGAGTACGGTGAGCCTCGTAGAGGGAGACGCCCTCTCTCTGGGCGGGAGAAGTGTTGCGTTGATTTGAGATGTGGAGAAATTTGAGTGGGGAGCGGAACTGTGAGTGAGTGAGTGAGGGGAATTGAAAACCACGGAAAACCACTCCCAAGACAGCCTGCGGTGGGACCAGCCTCCCGCCTCCTTAATGCAGAGCTCTGTTTCAAATTATAGCTGCTCAGTCTAGTAGAACTACTACTGCTACTACTACACAAGTTTTCATTCCGTTCCTGAAGGGAACGGTGGGCCTCTGTCTCTCAGGCCAGGAAGATTTTATTCAGCGAGGAAGATGTTCGGGGAAGGTGAGCGGTGTAGCGGCCGTGGCCTATACTAGAAACTGTCCAGGCATTCGCCTTAGTGCAGGAGAATGGAGAACCACGTAAAACTACTCTCAAGACAGACAACGGTGAAGAGTTGCTCCTCTCCGTCTCCCGAATGCAGGGCTGTAGAGCCACGGTAGAGCCGTGGCCACCGGTAAGCTGAAGCTTACCCTCTGGTACAAGTAGCTAGAGAATAGAACACGTTTCAAACGGATCTTCGTTGCAGTCCACACCAAATGTCTTCTCATAACCTCCTTAGCTCCTTTTGAAACAAGAAGATCTCTCGCTTTTGTCTCTGAAAATTTCGTGGTCTATAACTTTAACAAGATAAGTGAATAAATTTGTTTATCTCTGATTCTTATCAACGTGCTGCGAGATTTTTATGGCCTGCATTATGCTTCTCTAGCGGTCTTCGTGCGCAGAGCCACCTGGCGAGGGGCGCGGAAACCTCTCAGCACAAGCGTTTACGTACGCCATTGTTTATCCATACCATGCATTTGTCACTGCTGGTAATAACCTACTTCGTTTTCAGCCAAGAGTTAGTGGCCATAAGGATACAGTTTAAGTATGGATAATGACAATAAGGCTCATTGAAAGTCAACATGGAATTATATCGCTGAAATTTATGATCCGCGTGTCAGTCCATTATGTTTCCTCTCACCTGCAACGCTTCCAGAACACCCTTTGTAGAAATAACAAATATCGCAACTATCACCAGGAGACAAGCCCTACGGAAATTGGAATCATATTTTGTCAGTAAGAAATGCAGGAATAATAGTTTCATGGACATTTCTATGCCTACAATTTTCGTTGAGTTAACTTTCCTATGCTCGTTGGCTGAACGGTCAGCGTACTGGCCTTCGGTTCAGAGGGTCCCGGGTTCGATTCCCGGCCGGGTCGGGGATTTTAATCGCCTCTGATTAATACTTCTAGCCCGGGGACTGGGTGTTTGTGTTTGTCCCAACACTTTCGTCTTCATATTCACACAACACACTACACTACCAACCACCACAGAAACACGCAATAGTGATTACATCCCTTCATATAGGGTTGGCGTCAGGAAGGGCATCCGGCCGTAAAACAGGGCCAGATCCACATGTGCGCCACAGTTCGCACCCGCGACCCCACAGGTGTGGGATAAGCGGTAGAAAAAGAAGAAAAAGAAGATTGAATCACCATACTAGACGCAACGATCATATTCAACACAACGCAATGATTAATAAATAACGGTCGCCTTCAAGTTGAAAAATTATACATGTCATAAATCGACATAAAAAATGAATACTACTCTACATCTAAAAATAAAGCAACTACATGGCAGAATAGGTAGACGATATTTAAGTACTCATCCTAGGTTGTTGCTCCACGACGGTGTCACCTTCCATGTTCAGCTCTCAAATTATTAATATTTATCCATTAGTGTCCATCACATTCCTGGCCAGATCCTTCGAGGTCCCTCTATTTTTAGTTGTTCATGTTAATACATGTTGTCATCTCATATTTATATTCAATGATCATCGGTTCCATGTCACCTGAAAACTCAAAAATGTCTATTAGGACAGGGTCATACACATTCATACAATTTCACAGTTCAACCAACACACTTGCCTTTACGTTTTGATAACAAGATATCTTGTTTTACAATATAATATTTGTTTATATTATGCCAATATCACGTTATATATATCTTTAAAACAATCTTTCTCTCCACGAATTTTACGATTCCGATCCTTCTAAGACACACAGATTGAGAGTCAACTTCCTCAGGAAAGAAAACCTAATTCTACATCAATATAATAATTGCAGACCTCTACTAAGTTTTGTAAATGTGAGAATACGACTAAAAGAGTCATTTGTTTCATTTTCCACTTGGATAAATTTTTTAAGTCTTGCGAGTGCCGTATAATGTTGTAAAAGTTATTGAATAGGGTTCCGAAGTGATATCACGTCCAATGTAGATCGTCATCCATGTGAGTGTACTGCCTATATTTTGTGATGCCAAATTAAGATGTTCAGTCGACGTAAAATTTTTCTGTCTGCAACTTGACGTTAATAAGGTAGGGATCCATGGTTGCTCATTTTCAATCGAGTGGAAGCGCGCTGTCGGGTGAGAATCTAGGGTGATGAATTTGGTCACGGAGAGAAACGTTTTTCTAGGCCCATTTTAAACTGTGTCTGACGGACAATAAAAAGATCTAGTAGAATGTTTCAGTCATTTTCTCGTAAAAATCAAGTTATTAAATACGATATCCTTTATGCGAAGTTATTCATGATTAATTCATTGTGCGATATTAGACGTCGAGATTTCTAGTGAGGATTTTATTCCAGTTCTTTGTCGATGATAATTGTGGAGCTGGGAAACAGAGGTTAGTTTTGTTGATATGAGATTTGTGAATCAGGTTGGACCTGTCATTGAAGCCGGGACATGGAAGCCCGAGGAATGTTTTATATGAGTTGAGATGAGATGTGCGAATCAGGTTAGAGTCCTGTCATTGAAGCCGGGACACGATAGCCCGAGGTATATTTTATAATGTTGGGAATGGAAAGAAATTCATAGAAATCCATAGCGGTATTAATTGGCGACGCGTATAATTAGTGTGGGCATCTTGAAGCATAATCTGTGCATTTTGTTGGTTAGAATATCGTATTTGTTTAATTATGTCGGCAGAGTTTAAAGGTGAGCATTTTGAGAAGCCAGTCAACTGGAATAAACCAGGTGTTTCATGTTACTGCCAAGCGAACTTGGGGACGAGAGGCCTCAGCTGTGATAACGGGACAGGCGTGGAATTGAGATTGTACTGTATTCTCGGCCGGGGAAAACGTTAAAATGCTGGATTTAGTTGAAATTCATAGCCGGTAATGATCTGAGTATTGTGAAATACTGTAAAATTTGTTTAATTGGGGACGTAATGAACATTTGAAATCACGAACTTTGAGTATAAGGAACAGAGTAACCAAATTCAGGGTTGTCCAAAATATAGAGCGATGGTCGTGATGATTGGTTTGTCTGTGAGGGGTGTGCAAAATTCATAAATGGTATGACGAGATATGACATCGTAATTATATGGCTAGTTGTTTGGTTTGTACGTAGATTCTTAGGATATCCAAGTGTTAATAATGGTTAGGACTAGATTAGATTTTAAAGTGTGAAATCATGAGACAAGATATATAACTGGACATGAATTATGTAACAATTCTATTCCAGCCAGATAAATATCACTAGATTGAATTCACATCACAGCTGCGTAGGAATTTGTGAAGAAACCAGAGTCCGTGGAGATAAAATTTACTGTTCTTTAACATTTCGTTAAATCTTTTAAATTTATTTAATTATTAAATTCAGTGAAACCGCATTTTGAAATAACTTTAATCAAGCGAATAACTTGGAGATTCATTCTGGAAATTTTAGTTTGTTTTCTGGGGAATATAAAAAAATAAAGTAACGATTAAGGGGACATATCCGAAGGAAATGGATTTTACTGCCACAAAGTTTGTGAGCATTGCTATTGTTGTAATTATTGAACTTTGATTGATTGAGCAGTGAATGTGCTGGGATAGTAAAGTGGAAACTTTGGTCATCAACCGATGTAACTTAATTGTGTTTAGCCTTCAGCCTAGAAACTTGGATGGTCAGGGGGTCATCAACCTCAGTGACTTAGATTAGGGCCGTATGCCATTGTAGCCTCATTTCCTTGCGGTCATCATCCACAATGACTTTAAAGTAACTTAGAAGATTAGATGTCGGTCCATGACATAGACGCAGGTCACATCGATTCAATTAAGGGTCCATGCCGTAGAACCACTGTGTGGCACACACCAATTGGACTGCCTTAATTATACCCAGAGTCCAAAGTTCGTGTTACGAAGGCTGGACCATAACGAATCACTATGATGGTACATGTGGTCTCACATGGAAGCCGAATTTAAGGATTTCCAGACTTTCCTTTCTTAAATGATTAATAATTGAGACAATGGTTTCTAGTAAGAATGCCCATCAGGCAGTTACGTTAAAGTCTCACACCAGTTTTCTGACCTTTATGTAAAATGATTGTGGTGTCCAGTGGACACAATTGACTTCTATGACACCGTTGACATATCAGATTGCTTCAGAATTTTCCTGAATAAATAGGAATCTTTTAAATAGACCTTTCATTCCAGTAGATAGATTAGAATTACTGAACCCTACCTTTACCTCAGCAAGTGACGAAGAACCCGATACGACCCAAGAGACAGATCTCATGAACTTTGCTGATAGGTAAGAAAGGTAGGTATCCCTCTATATGGACCTAAAGGGTTCAATATATAGAAATGTACTGTACTGATAATATTACTCCAAACGTTTTGGCGGATTAGACCGATTCTTTCTGGATAATTCGTCTTTGACGACTCTATTCGTTTTGCTTTTGAAGCCACTTCTTTTTTTTGTGTTTTTTAACATGTCGTCCCACCTCTGAAAAATTAGTGAAAGTGCAAATTGTCAATAAATCATGACAATGGAAACAAATTGTAGTTACTCATGAAAAATCAATTTTTAAATTGTTATGGTTACTTTTATATATTAACTGTACAATAAGTGCTGCAGATGCGGGACTTTGGCATATGAATATTAAAATCTGAAACTTAACTTCAAAACTGAAGATGTGCTAGTTTGTCTCTTTCGCTAACTTACTAAAACGAGAGGCGATATGACCTCTTCTAATTCCAAATTTTGTATCTTAAATGTGAAGCTTCCGTGTTATGTAGAGTTACTCAGTTCTTCCGGGTTGATTAGCGCCTGGGAGACTTACTACCTCGGATCGAGTAGAGGTATTTCAATCGCCTTGACAAAGAATACTTCAATGTATTCTAAACGTCGGCCAACTACGGAGTGTACAGGAAACAACAACACGGTTCTAATTCCAAATTTTGTATCTTAAATGTGAAGCTTCCGTGGTATGTAGAGTTACTCAGTTCTTCCGGGTTGATTAGCGCCTGGGAGACTTACTACCTCGGATCGAGTAGGGGTATTTCAATCGCCTTGACAAAGAATACTTCAATGTATTCGAAACGTCGGCGAACTACGGAGTATACAGGAAACAACAACACGGTTCAACCCTCAAGAAGAACTAAATACTTTTGTAAGTATGTATCTGTTCTCCATGCCAACAGTTTTAGATGCAGTACTCTGTATTACTTTTCCGATGGCTCTTTAGATGCAGTACTCTGTATTACTTTTCCGATGGCTCTTTAGATGCAGTACTCTGTATTACTTTTCCGATGGCTCTTTAGATGCAGTACTCTGTATTACTTTTCCGATGGCTTACCACTCCACTTCCATTTAACTTACACTCTGTTTGTATATAACATACTGTTTGAAATATTCGTGTATAAATATCGTTTATAAATATATCTTGCCCTGTAATATATGCACTTTGAACGTCATTTGGTCCGTTATATTTCATAGTTCTGTCCTTCATCCATCTTAGAAATAGCGTTACAGTTGATATTACCATGTACTAGTCCGAATACCTTACCACTGTCCATTTACACTGTTATATAGGCAAAGTAGCACCGTGGTTTATTTACTTCGCCCTCAGGTTGGATATTCCAGGTTCAAATTGCGACAACTTCGATTAGTAGGAACGATATTTAGCCTAAAATCCCCGTCTAAATCCCAAATAGAGTCCGGCTGATCCACCGAGCTCAAATATAAAAAAACAGGTGCTCTTTTAATCTGATCAGATTCGTTTATTTGTAAACATGCCACATTAGTAGGAAGACATCACCCGTTAGTAATGTGGGTAATATCCACTATAAACAACGGGCACTTAGAACAGATATTTCTATGATCTCTTAAACCACTAATACGCAATAAACGTAAATGGATAACTCATTTCCTTTTCCATTTTTTATCGATTTGGTTTAGTCAAAAACTCAGGTTAATTCTTCTTCTGTTATTACTACCGCTTTTCTCACGGCTGTGGGGTCGCATGTGCGAATTGCGTTGTGCATGTTGATTATTTGACCTTGTTTTATGGTCCTTCCTGACGCCAGCTCGATATGGAGGGATGTTATCATTAGTGCGTGTTTCTGTGGTATTTCGTCTGAACATGAAGAGGAGTGTGTTGAGACTGGCAAAAACACCCAGCTGGGCTGTGTGGCTCAGACGGCTGAGGCGCTGGCGTTCTGACCCCAACTTGTCAGATTAGATCCTCACTCAGTCCGGCGGTATTTACAGGTGCTCAAATACGTCAGCCTTGTGTCGGTAGATTTACTGGCACGTAAAATAACTCCAAGCAGGACTAAATTCCGGCACCTCGTCCTCTCCGAAAACCGTAAAAGTAGTTAGTGGGACGTAAAGCCAATAACATTATTATTATTATTATTATTATTATTATTATTATTATTATTATTGCAAACACCTAGTCCCCGATCCAGAAGAATTCATCAGAAGCGATTAAAATTCCCGAGCCGTCCGAGAATCGAACTCGGTGAGCTCTAAACCGAAGGGCAGGACGTTGACCATTCAGCCAAGGAGTCGGAAAAAAACTCAGGTTAATTGTTCGTGTATAAAGTGACTAGTGCATCGCTTTCGGGGGGGAATTTGATCATTTGTAAGTAGTATGTTTGGATTTACGTTTACGCCTCATGCATTCTATTTAGGAAGGTGACAGGTTTGCTGCTATTGACAGAGAACTATTAAGTTAGTTAGACGGTAAAAAAATATAATTCATCTATCGTAAGTTAAAATATGAGACAGTTCCTCAACTGAGGAACACATTTCAAGCTTGAAATCCTTAGACAACCTGGAAGTTGAACTTGGGGCCTACGAATAGGAGCAGGTACATTAAGCATATACCACGAGGCTCGCCTAGTTAAAAGGAAACACAAAATTATGTAAAACGTGTTAATGAGTACCTGTAACTGGAGAGGGTCACCTAGCCGAGGCAGTAAAGCCTTGTTGGTTTCAGTTGGAAGGACGTGGGTTCAATTCCTTGTCAGGAGTGGGAATTATAAACGAGGTTTCCACTTTTGGATACGCGGACGTCTCTGGACTTCATTAAACGTATCTGTAATCATAAATAGGCACCAATTTCATTTCTGATGTATTGTTTGGCCCAGTATAGGGCTAACAACTCCATCCAATCATGTGCCGAGATTACATACATATTGTGGATGCGTTTGCCATCATCTCCTCTAATGACTTCTCCAGCCTGTAAAGAGATAACTTTTCCCTGTTATTTGATTGCCACAATTAAGGTGGAAATCCTTCAAAATTTAATTTAAGGGTAATTGAAATTTGCTATTTAGCAAATATTTAAAAAAAGCCTAATACTTGCCCATGTATCTTTAGAACCATCGTAGAAAAAAATTTGAAATATTTATGTCTGTGCTTAGCTTCTGTTGTAAGATCACTGAACCAGAATTAAGTGTCCTTTATGGTTTGAGTAAGATGCAGCATTTTATGAGAAGAACTGATATAAGTAATTTTAATGTAGATATTAAGAAAGATTGTTCTACGGTTTTGGGTTAGTAGTATTGTTTAGTTACATTGAAACGTTGATAAACATTATAATATTAAATTGTCAGTAGGCTGCAAAATATTGAAAATGGTAGATGCTAGAAACCGTACTGTAATTCATTTACCATAACCACACACTTAATTATAAACCATATAGCACACTATAGGCAGCCATACTCATCATGGCAACATTGAAAATGAAAATCCACAGCGTGTTTCCATTCTATTGACTTGGTCAGGAATGGAATGAATGAAATCCCCATCTAGTGGGGAGGATAGGAATTGTGCCGGCTGCCAAAGCCTGTCACAGTCCTCAGGGGCAATGATTAATGACTGATAGATGAAATGAAATGGTATTGGAGAGTGTAGCTGGAATGAGAGATGACAGGGAAACGCGAAGTACCCGGAGAAAAACCTGTCCCGCCTCCGCTTTGTCCAGCACAAATCTCACATGGAGTGACCGGGATTTGAACCATGGAACGCAGCGGTGAAAGTACGGCGTATGGCAACGTTGCTCTTCACAAATTCGTGGGAAAACCCTTTTATGAAGCCGCGAGGCTCCTTGGCCTACCAAGCAACCACTGCTCTGTCTGATGGCATGCAGATTACGATATGACGAGCAGGAATGCGAGGAATCGTATCGACCATCATTCTTTGCTTTCTACACCGGGGTCACTATCTCACAAAAAGATAGCTTTTGAATTGTTTTCACATAGGCTGAGTGGACCTTGAACACGCCGTCAGGTCCAGGTACAAATTCATGACCAGGCATGGAATCGAATCCCGGGACCCTAATTAAGAGGCAGGCTCGTTACTACTAGAATTGTCTTAGTACTTGGAACCACGTTTATATTATGGTGGTAAATATGCCTAATATATTTGCCCATTAATTAATAGGATGTAAAATAATCAGCCTCATAATTCATAGATATGCTGCGATCTTCACCTTTTCAAGAAAACGTCTACTCAGCTCTAAAATTATCTGTTGTAATGAAATATTACACTACCCCTCCCCTTCTACCCCTCCATCCCGCACATACATTGGAAAATACAGTATGTGAGGTACAGATTCCCTAATTCTAAACGAAAAGGCTTTCTACTGTACAAATACTTGCCCTTGAATGTGAACTAGTTCTGATTTCGGGAAACAAAGGAATATCAAGTTACACACCACTCAAGCTTCGAACAAGACATCTGACAAGCTTTCCAATGGAGAAAGTAAATGTAGCATTAAGGTACACTAGAATATTTTAAGTAGAATTACAAGAATGCTTTTAGTACGAATAAAGACACTCTTTATTTCAACTGTGATTGATATGTCTGATAGGGGAACTCTTCTCTCCTGACCCTCTCCATTGTTCGGAATGAAGCTCACTATCGTAATCAGACGTGGTTGCTGTCGGTTGCATGGAAAGATAGTCTAACGGTGTGTCAGTCTCAACGGCAGATAAATAGGCAGTTGGGGAATGTGAGGGGCATGAGACAAACAGGAACCCCTCCTTCACTGGAAACATCTTCAACACAATCTGACGATACGGCGAGCGTATAAACTATTGTAAGATCTGTTGATTCGACGAGTCACACGTAAACACAACGGTACAAAAAACTTCCTCTTACAACTCGATAAATATTCATCATATTCACACACTTTCCACTTTTCTGTCGACTCCGGTAGTAACAGGAAGCTTAGGATAGTTCCGTATCATTCGTGACCCCTGGGTATGGAGAAAGCAGTTTTAGAACAACCTAAAGATGGAGATTATTGTATCAACTACTTCTTCAGCTACTTCTTCAGTTCATTCACAACCACTGTATCTTCCCACTCAATCACGCCTCTTCTCCAAGTTATTGTAGCTGGAATTTCAGAGCTACACTGACACGTAAACTGTCAAAATAGGTCTCACGAACACAATTAAGTGCACCTGCAGTTTAGAAAATTTCATGAAATGCACAGTATTTCACCAGGGGAACTCGAAATTTTTGAAAAAGGAGCGACAACAATGGGATCCTGCTGTCTAGAATTACTTCCGATTCCTTTTGCCAGGTTTTCCACTTTTCTGTCGACTCCGGTAGTAACAGGAAGCTTAGGATAGTTCCGTATCATTCGTGACCCCTGGGTATGGAGAAAGCAGTTTTAGAACAACCTAAAGATGGAGATTATTGTATCAACAGTAGTGCGTGCATACAAAATGCTGGAAGTTCTAGTTCTCTTCACTAAATACAGCTGCCTTCGCTTTGATAAGATTGTAAAAATTTCAGTTGGTAATACTAGAATGCAAAAATATATTTGTGCCGAAAGACTTAGAACCTTTAATCATATTTAGCTGACAAAAACGTCCCTATGATGCACTAAATATGGTGTAAATTGATTTCAAGGATTGTTGTAAAGCTGCAGATACCCTTGTGAATACTGGAAAGTTGCATACACTCATGTTCATAAAAACTAGAACACCTTGAAAGACTAGAGATATGAAGTTCATATTCACAGAACATGTGCATTAGTACATTCTGAAGAAACTTATAGCATTTGAACTATGTCGGCCCTCCTGTTCAAGGTTCTCATCGATATCTCGCCGCACCACCACCGACTGGTAAAATGTGCCTGCGGCTCTCGTTGAAGCTATAAACCGTAGGTAATGGATCAGTGTGACTTGAGCAGACGTGGAGGATGCCTCGTAGACGTATGAGTCAAATGAGTAAGTTTGAGAGAGGGCGCATTATTGGCATGAGAGAACGCGATACATTCATCCGGGAAATTGCTACTTGTGTGCGACACAGTGTGTCGGCAGTGTAGCGGGTGTTTACAGATTGGTTCACAGAAGACCGCAGAACACGGCAGGATGGGTCTGGTCGCACCACCCAGACCACCACCTGAGGAGATCGATACCTCATCCGAATGGCATTGCAGGACAGATCAGCTTCCTCCTCGGCTCTGGCGCAACAGTGGAACAGTGTAACGCATCGTACACTATCAGGAGTGACAGAACGTCGCCGTTTATTATGGTCTGGGTACCGGCGCGTCGTCCACTTCTCTGCCTACCTTTGACTAATGTGCATAAACATGCTAGACTGCGATGGTGTATAGAACGACGTCACTAGGGACAGGATTGGAAGCAGACAGTGTTTTCGGACGAATCCAGGTTATGTTTGTTTGAAAAGGATGGCTGCATTTTGGTTCGCTGCAGACAGGAGGAGAGGCATCTCATTGACTGCATTCGCACAAGACATACAGCGCCAAGTCAAGGCCTTGTGGTGTGGGGTGTTATTGGGTACAAACACAAATCACAGTTGGTGCGTATCTGGAGCACTGTGACCAGTTTGACCTACGTGAATGACATCCTGCGACCAGTAGCCATACCCTTTCTGCAGGACACACCAGACGCCATATTTCAGCAGGACAATACGCGTCCACATGTTGCTGCGTCACAGGATGGCAGACTGTTGCCCTGGCCCGCCCGATCACCGGACTTGTCAACAAAAAGCAAAAACAAACCCAATGGCACTACATCCCTTGAGGGGCCTTGGCCTACAAGCGACCGCTGCTCAGCCCAAAGGCCTGCAGATTACGAGGTGCCGTGTGGTCAGCACGACAAATCCTCTCGGCCGTTATTCTTGGCTTTCTAGACCGGGACCGGACTTGTCACCAATCGAAAATGTGTGGGATATGGTGAAAATACGGGTGCGGCGCTGTGACCCAGTGCCAACCACCAAAGATAAACTGTGGAAGGAGGTGAGTACAGCAAGAATGGCTATACGCCAGGACGCCATTCGAGTCTTATACGCGTCGATGCCATCACGCATGGAACAAGTTATCAGTGCCCATGGAGGACCCAGTGCCTAGTAGGCAAGAGGATACGTGCTGAAGCTAGTTGACTGAAATGCTAATCGTTTCTGCAGAACATACTAATGAACATGTCCTGTGAATATAAACTTCCTATCTCAAGTCTTTCAAGGTGTTCTGTTTTTATGAACATGAGTGTATTTTTCCAGCTTCCTGGATTAAAATCATCAACAAGGTAGTTTAATTGCTTGTAACGAAGTCATTTTATGATATTTCTACCTTGATCACTTGCAAAATTTCAAAACTAGAAGACAACGGAAAGAGCAAACAACTAGGGTGAAGCAGCAACTTGAGTGTATAAATCGCATCACACGTGACAAGAAAAGGGACTTGAGAAAAATAATCCCTTATTTACCAGAATAACTCAATGTAATTGCACAATCTCACTGCGAAGCTTTGCAGTTTTGTGTGCACTAAAACTGTGGATGTATCAAAATTACAAATATAATAAGTGTGATATTCGTCATTGTATATACCTTTTTGTAAAGCTTGTATGCTACTTTGTTAAAAGTAACCAGTAATAATGTTTTTCTGCACATCTCAGATTTTACATTTTGGCAGACACATTTTAAATTATGGTGTTTTAAACCTATTCCCATTTCACCTAAGATCAATGTTAGAAGGAACAAATAACTATATTACCTTACCCCTTAAATAATGACACTAAAACACCAAATACCATCGCCACCATCACTCACGTTTCATTTAGTTTCGAAAGAAGACATGTATTCAGGGTATTCAGCAATTTGATGTGGCTGCAAGGTGCAACTCTCGTAAGGTAGGCCCTGTGGTGAAAGTAGGTGGCGTCTGACACCGGAATCTAATGTATTCAATGTCGTGCAAGCAGTGTAATGTGTAGTGTCTGAGTTTCACGAACGTAGAAACAGAAAATACTTCCAAACTACAAATAACAGGAATTAACCATGTAGATTTGAAGTCCTATGACACGGTCTGGAATCGAAGTGGAGTGGATTATGTAGGGATAACCAAGGTTCTCATTACTATTTTAATCTTTAATGGCGGTGTTATTGATTCATGTTTTGAGTCGGTTAGAAGTAAAATATGCGTCCATGACGTTGTAAAGCCCTAATGGCCTCAGACAATAAAGTCTCAAGACCAGAACGCTCAACGTTCAGCACTGCTCACATTGCAATCATCTTCATTTTTAGATGAGACAGATCTCCAGTAGATTTATTTCTTTTAAACGTTTGCAAAAGCAGGAGCTGAATCTAGGCCATGGTCGAATTGAAATTACAAGTGATAGTTCGCAAATACAATGAGATGTCGTATGCCTTTTAGTGCCGGGATATCCCAGGACGGGTTCGGGTCGCCAGGTGCAGGTCTTTCAATTTGACTCCCGTAGGCGACCTGTGCGTCATGATGAGGATGAAATGATGATGAAGGCAACACATACACCCAGTTCCCGTGCCATTGGAATTAACCAATTAAGGTTAAAATCCCTGACCCGGCCGGGAATCGAACCCGAGACTCTCCGAACCGAAGGCCAGTACGCTGACCGTTCAGCCAACGAGTGCAAATACAATGAATTATATTATATGATATATTACAGTTCACCAGTCGCCTTTCGTACATGTCTTGACGTCAGTAATGTTACTGTCCATTTATGCAAGCACACGCAAGGAGCGTAAGATATAAAGAAAAACAATGTCGCTAATCAAACGCCCAACCACCGACTGTGGCTGTCAATAAAAATAAAGAAAATGTAACAAAGTTACTCTACACCATTTCTTTGTCTTTTTTTTTTTTTTTTTTGCTTTACGTCGCACCGACATGTCTTATGGCGACGATGGCATAGGAAAGGCCTAGGAAGTGAAAGGAATCGGCCGTGGCCTTAATTAAGGTACAGCCCCGGCATTTGCCTGGTGTGAAAATGGGAAACCACGGAAAACCATCTTCAGGGCTGCCGACAGTGGGGCTCGAACCTACTATCTCCCGATTACTGGATACTGGCCGCACTTAATCGACTGCAGCTATCGAGCTCGGTGACACCATTTCAGTTACGCCTGACAACTGATGATGGACCCAATGAGTACCCAACCCGCCTACCGCCTACGGACTGAGGACTCAACATATTCACGTGCGAGGTAAGTACAAAATTTTACAGGTCTAAAACTGACATAAAAACACGCCGTAAGGGATCCTGCAAGTGGATTATGTAGGGATAACCTAGGTTCTCATTACTGTTTTAATCTTTAATGACCGGGCTGAGTGGCTCAGACGGTTAAGGCGCTGGCCTTCTAACCCAAACTTGGCAGGTTCGATCCTGGCTCAGTTCGGTGGTATTTGAAGGTGCTCAAATACGACAGCCCCGTGTTGGTAGATTTACTGGCACGTAAAAGAACTCCTGCGGGACTAAATTCCGGCACCTCGGCGTCTCCGAAGACCTTAGAAAGTAGTTAGTGGGACGTAAAGCAAATAACATTATTATTAATCTTTAATGCCGGTGTTATTGATTCATGTTTTGAGTCGGTTAGAAGTAAAATATGCGTCCATGGCGTTGTAAAGCCATAATGGCCTCAGATATCGTGCGAAGATATTTCGATTCGACACCATTTAGGCAGCCTGCGTGTCTAATTCCACATTCCGTTTTACTCTTCCAAATGGCAGAGAAACTGTTGGGTTGACTACGGTTGAGATTTTGTTCATTTTGTCGTGTAAACACGAAATGTTTCAAACTAGACCTTGTGCGTGCCGACACTTCACCACTTATTCAGTCCGACTCGTTGGCGGAACGGTCAGCGTACTGGCTTTCGGTTCAGAGGGTCCCGGGTTCGATTCCCGGCCGGGTCGGGGATTTTAACCTTAATTGGTTTATTCCTACGGCACGGGGTCTGGGTGTATGTGCTGTCGTCATCATCATTTCATCCTCATCACGACGCGCAGGTCGCCTACGGGAGTCAACTCGAAAGACCTGCACCTGGCGAGCCGAACATGTCTTCGGACACTCCCGGCACTAAAAGCCATACGACATTTCACCACTTATTCATCATCATCATCTGTTTACCCTCCAGGTTCGGTTTTTCCCTCGGACTCAGCGAGGGATCCCACCTCTACCGCCTCAAGGGCAGTGTCCTGGAGCTTCAGACTCTTGGTCGGGGATACAACTGGGGAGAATGACCAGTACCTCGCCCAGGCGGCCTCACATACTATGCTGAACAGGGGCCTTGTGGAGGGATGGGAAGATCGGATGGGATAGGCAAGGAAGAGGGAAGGAAGCGGCCGTGGCCTTAAGGTAGGTACCATCCCGCCATTCGCCTGGAGGAGAAGTGGGAAACCACGAGAAACCACTTCCAGGATGGCTGAGGTGGGAATCGAACCCACCTCTACTCAGTTGAACTCCCGAGGCTGAGTGGACCCTGTTCCAGCCCTCGTACCACTTTTCAAATTTCGTGGCAGAGTCGGGAATCGAACCCGGACCTCCGGGGGTGGCAGCTAATCACGCTAACCACTTCACCACAGAGGCGGACTCACCACTTATTCACAGAGGAAATAACTTTTGTACGATTTTTGTCTCTACGTGTTCATCCCTTTTCTGACATCTGTGATTGATTTTAGGTGTGTTTTGTATAATAATGTTATTTGCTTTACGTCCCACTAACTACTTTTACGGTCTTCGGAAATGCCGAGGTGCCGGAATTTAGTCCCGCAGGAGTTCTTTTACGTGCCAGTAAATCTACCAACACGGGGCTGTCGTATTTGAGCACCTTCAAATACCACCGGACTGAGCCAGGATCGAACCTGCCAAGTTGGGATTAGAAGGCCAGCGCCTTAACCGTCTGAGCCACTCAGCCCGGCATGTGTTTTGTAAGTAGATTGTTACCGATACACCATATTCCATTTAACTGCAGTATTCATAGGCCAAAATCCCTTGTATTTCCAGTGATTTTTATAGTACCAATCCCGTTATCCTGTATTCTCATTTGCTGGCGTGATAGTGTGCACAGTTTTCTGGTTTGGGGTAGTGCAAGACTGTTAATTTTCTCGACCTGTTTAGTCTCCGCTTTGGCTTTTACAGTGCCAAAGTAAGTGAGGTATAAATTATGCTAGTAACAGCATTCTACATGCAGGCGGGGTCATGATGTCTGAATGGAATCGTCAGTGGTTTCTCACCAAGAGACGTGGTCCAATTCACGACCAATATTTGTGTGAGATTTTCGAACAGAAAAGTCACATCCCTATTGTTTGAATTCCACGTAGAACTGGAGTTCCCCTATCTATGTAAATAGAGTCAATATACGACTATAAGCAAGTATTATTCAGCCAATCTCCGTCGTAAATTGTATAAAAATATGGTTTAGAGGTAGGTTGGTGCATACGTTTTGAGGACTTCAGAGATTAATATGTCCTAGGATCTTCTGGATTATCAAGTAAATCAATAGAAAACTGCGTCGGTAACGCCCAGACTTTCTGCGACAGCTGATGGTGAAACTGCTGAGTATTCAACCGATCACCGGGCTGCGGTCTAAACATACACACAAAGAGATAAGTTCGAAACGTTAACCGCTCGAAACTGATTGAAAATCACCTGTTAGGTGATGGGAAAGAAATGTATATGTTGTATGTATGTTTAGTCCTCAGCCCGAAGGCTGGTTAGATCCTCAACAGCTCCACCATCAGCTGTCATAGATGGCCTAGGCATCACTGAAGAGGCATACTAGGGAAATGAGGAGTGAGGTAGTTTCCCATTGCTTTCCTCACTGAGCCAGAAGTTGCTATTACATATCAGTCTGCCAAGTCCACTGAAATGCATGCACCAACCGACCCTATGAGCAATATTTTCACACCATTCATAGCAGGGACTGGCTGTAGAAGGAATGGCATTACTAGCATCACACATACCTCAGTCACTTTCATTTTGTCAAAGCCAAGGATAAAGCTGAGACAGATCAATGAAAGTAACAAGATTGCTCTAGCCCATACCAGAAGACACAGTGCACTGTAAACACTAGGTCCCGCCAGCAAGGGCAAGGAAAGAAATGTGTGTGGGTCAATCACATACAGTAGACCTACTCATAGGTGTGGAAATTTCGACAGGAAGTTACAAGAGACAGACCTGGAGAACTGAGCTTTAAGGGAGGAAAGTAAATGTGATTTTAAACACGTTGAATCAACTATTGGAGGAGGAGAAAAAGGACAGCTCATTTCCAATTGATGGAGTATCAGTCATATAGTGGTACGAATTGAAAGTGTCACTACTTTCTGGAAGTTAGTTGCCAGCATTGCGTTGCTGGTACTAAATTGGAGGATTACCCGACGAGCGTTATTTGAGAAACGATAAGTTACTCACGGCTTTCAGTTTCCTTTAATAAAAAATTCACCATCAGAATGTTGGCCGGTATGGTAGGGAGTTGGTAGTAAACAATTCCTAATCACTAGATTGCGTCCCAAAAGCCTGGATTGAATACAAACCTCTCCGCAGTGCTAATATGGAGTGAGGGCATATGACTCTGTTGATGGTGATTCATCCGACGGATGGGAAAATTAAGCCTTGAGCAGACCCCTTGGTGCTATTGAACAGGGGTAGGCTATGTGTCGGCACCGGGTTTCACACTCTCTCTCTTCCTATTATCATATATAACGTCATTCATTTCATCTCGCTAACTCTTCTGATGAGCTTCACGTCAGGAAGGGCATCCGGTCATTAAAACCCGCCACGACAGATTCATATCACCTTATACCGGTACCCGACGCCGTAAAAAGACACGGGACAGGGGTTGAACAAACAAAATCCAGTACAAATACACACATTATTTGAAAGAAACAGCTAGTCAAAAGATATTAGGAGACATTTTTATCAATTTTAAGTCGAAATTAAGCTTCCACGGTGTGTACATTTATTTACTTTATTTTCCAGTTTGAACCGCGTTGTTGTTTTCTGTACATTACGTACAGTTTGCCAACGTTTCGAATACATTGCAGTATTCTTTGTCAAGGCGACTGAAATACCCTTACTCGATCCGAGGTAATCAATCTCCCAGGCAGCAATCACACTACCCGTCGAAATTTTAGTCGAAATTTCTACTAACTCTACTGTCCATTTATGCTCAAATCTAATAAGGTATTAGTTCAGACCGTGGGCCAACATATTTCTAATGATACAAGTAGGTGGAAATTAGTACAAACTTGGAGAGCGTCTCAGAGGAGAGATGTGTTAATTGCGATGTCCACGAACCCACTATCCCGCCCCAAGAAGCACATTTACTTTTATAACCTAATTAAGATTATTACACGCCATTTTCATTTCTAAAGTAGTTACTCGTATTCCTATATTGGCCAATGTAAAGTGGCACGTGAACTCCTTCCCGCGAAGAAAGTTAATCATAATGCGTTACCAACCGCAGCACAATAAAAGCGCAAGCATATATAACATGTTAAGAAAACAATGTTCAATACAGAACAACAATAAAGATATGTGAAACTTACCTTAATGTAGAGGAGGGTAGAGGGTTGCTGCAGCCTTGAGGAATTCGTGCACCCGGGCGTTTAATGAGAACTAGCTCTTAAAGAGTGATTCGGCAGGATAACCGTGGAAAAATCGTTTTCTCCTGCCGAATCCCGGAACCGAGTAGCCCCGTGCTTGAGATAACGCCACCGGTTTTCAATATTCTGAGTGTGCAAGTTGGGGCTATTGATGGGCATCACCCTCCTGTTCCCCGTATTGACGTGACCACTCTTCTTAGTGTCCACAAACTGAAGAGAGTGGTTCACGCGGAGGTGCACGAATCCCTCGTACTCCAAACAGTCGTAGGCCTTTCAGCAGTCCGATATGATTATCGTCCCTGGGAGGATCCACTCTTTAACAACAGCAAGTAACGTGACTTCATCTCGTTTTTTCGACAGGAAGCACGAAAAAGTTTTTGAAGTTCTCCCTCTTCACGCCTCCAAAGAGCCACTGCCCTTCTATCAGCCTGCCTCGATTGTACTTCCTCTTTCCAAACTCGCTTTCGTCGATTTCCGCTATTATGCCGGGTCCTCCTATTTTTTTATTTTATTAATTATCGTCGACCCAGGCGATGCAGACCTCCCTACAAAAGTTGGACGAATCAACAACAGTTACACCAGAGAAACTCAAGTTTCACAGTTGGACCCAGGGATTTCGGTGAAAGGCACCACAGGATAGTAAACTGACCAATTTGATATAAGATCAAATTAGAGCCTTCAAAGAAGGTACAGTATTTGTTCTTCCACTAGCTTTCCAAGTACACGCAATGGAACATCACGTCCGCACTTTTCACAAACTGCCTTATTCGATAGCAAACCGTGACGTTGATAGAACTCCACTAAATCATTTAAATTCCTATGATATTTGATTGCAAAGTCAGTATAAGTGATAACACAACCACCGTAGGCAGCCATTGCATCAATAATGAAGCAACAATTATGAAGGGAACGTGTCTTATCGAAAACAATCAAATAGCTATATCACAGGTCTAGTCTAGGCAACTTCTAATTCATATTCCAAACACTAGACCTCATAGAAAGCGCTGCTGTCGTCGAGACCAATCGAATTTCCTCAGGAAACTAGAGGCCTAGGGCCGCTTCGCTGTTTCTAACCGTCCAGACCAATGGTCGTGTCCAGATTCTATCCTAACCGTCCGCACGGCAATAATCTTGTCCTGATCCTCTCCTAACCCTCCAGACTAATCGTGTTTCCTCGGGGAACTATAATCACCAGCTATCGAAGCATAGTTCCTAAGTACAGAGGTTGGCAGCACTGAGCACTGCTGCAGAACATCCTTTCCGAGAACGCCACGAGCGAGTAAACAAACGACTATCGTTACGAGCCTGTGTAAATTTTGACCCACGGGCTGAAATAATGATTCTAATAATAATAATAATAATAATAATAATAATAATAATAATAATAATAATAATAATAATAATAATAATTTTATTTGCTTATGCCCCACTAACTACCTTTACGGTTTTAGGAAACGCTGAGGTACCGGAATTTAGTCCCGCAGGAGTTCTTCTACGTGCCAGTAAATCTACTGACACGAGGCTGACGTATTTGAGCACCTTCAAATACCACCGGACTGAGCCAGAAACCCATCTGCCAAGTTGGGGTCAGAAGGCCAGCGCCTCAGCTGTCTGAACCATTGAGCCCAGCATTGTGTTCGAATCTTCTGCTTTAAATAAATGGTAAAACATCATGAATTTTAATTATTTAGCGTTGTTGTCTAGCGGAGAAGGAGCGTTGTATATTCATTACATCAAAAATTAGTTGGCATTCCCGGCCAAAGTAATCTTCACGAAAGATTTCCACTACCCTAACTTCAACAGTATGAGGGATACACTGTTTACCTCTATTACCAGGTCACTTTTACCTTCAACCATTAACCCTGTAATATTTTCTATGTAGGTTTAATAAACCTCAGGACCGTAATCTTTTCTGAAAAGGAAATCCATTTTTAAACACCACGTCTTCCTCAACTGAAAACATTACAATTAACTCGTTATATTTATTAATTGATTTAGGATCAAAATAATGGTGTAAGCAAAGGTATACCAATCATAAACACGGAACCTCAAGTTTGACTTGGAATTGATTTATTAATTAATTTAGGATCAAAATAATGGTGTAAGCAAGGGTATCGTAATCATAAACACGGAACCTCAAGTTTGACTTGGAATCCGAGTCATACAGAAGTGATATTTCATTTCAAAATTCTCACGAACGTTGCCAAGGATTCGGAAATCTACCACCTTGGTGAGAATCCAGTGACTATGCAACTTGGCTAACAACTCGTCCCCCTAAAGCACGCCCAGAAAGTTAGAAAACTCTGGGATGGAATTTTTCAACTTTTGTTCGAAACTTTGTTTAGCCGAAATGAGATCAGACCATCTGCGTCGTTTAACGGAGCGTAAGCACAATAATTAATACAGGAAGAAAATTGAGAGCTTGATAATATGCGTAGGCTATATAGACATATATTATCGAGTCAATGTATCTGCACCGGAAAGATTGGGCATACGTACAAGATTCTTCCAGCGGATCGGTTCAGCCTACTTCCAATAATCGAAACCGACTTTCAACCTATTAGGTTGTGTTACGTACATTTAGTACGTGTTGAAGAGATGTTAAGTACAGAACAAAAATGGCCAACCAGACACCAGTGGGGTCCGAACCCACAACCTCCCGATTTCGCGTCGGTTGCTCTACCAATTTAGCTATGGTGGCCTAGGCCATCTTTGTTCTGTTGGCCCTCAACGGGCAACTTAAACGCACTCTACAGTGTGATGGTAGTAGTACCAGACCTGTAGCTCAGATCTCCAACAGAACAAAGATGGCCTAGGCCACCATAGCTCAATTGGTAGAGCAACCGACGCGAAATCGGGAGGTTGTGGGTTCGGATCCCACTGGTGTCTGGTTGGCCATTTTTGTTCTGTACTTAACATCTCTTCAACACGTACTAAATGTACGTAACACGACCTAATAGGTTGAAAGTCGGTTTCGATTACAATGCAGTCGTGAAAATTCAATATTCAACTACTTCCAATACTTTGGACACGTTGCCAAAATAACTGGCACCAAACAGATCAGTATGGACGAGGTAAGAAATTTCTCTCCACGAGGCTACCCATAAAGACTGCTCGTCTTTTTCGGCCGTTTATTGATTATTTTCTACGTAAACGTAAATGGCTTGAACAGCACAAATTGGGAAACACTACACGTGATCATGAGACCTAACGCGGGCAAGCTAACAGCGCAGCGTTTACAAATGAGGCGTCACCATACCCTGCAACGATAAGAGTTTGAGGAGGAGGAAACGTAACAATATCAGTGGTACCGAATTTGATCAGGTCTTCCTACTAAATAGAATACTAAGTTGTAACTCACGAACCATTAAATGTATAATCACCGCATCTGAGCACTGTAATGGAAAAAAAAAATTAGAGTTTGTGTGACTGAACTATAACAACAGAGAAAACAGCCATATTCTGAGATTTGAAAATCTCCGAAAGCAAGAAATATTAAACTAGAGCCCGAAAGACTCAATTAATTTTGCAGTCAAGATTTTCTGATCTGTGCAATCAGGTGGGACAAATCAAATTTATGGTAATTAGAAATTTAAAAATAACAAACTTATAATGTAATATTTGAAAAATATAATATTCATAAAAAGTAATTATAAAAGATAAAACCTAAAGAAAAGTGTACAACAGGACAGAAACGTAATTGTATATCTCTTTGTTACGTTTTGAAGATTTAAAATCCATCTTGAAAAAATGGGAAAAGAATGAAATAGGCACGAAAAACATAAGAGCACAAACGAAAAATAATAAAAGAGATAAGCAACACATTTATTTTATAAATATGTCAACGAGTGGACAAATTATTCTAAACACGTTTAAACATAAGCTGTGATATTCAGAGAAAGAAAACAAAAGGCGGAATATACCGCGCGGCAAAACAACACACGACTACATCGCGCGGCGAGATAAGGTTGAGGATGGAAGGTCTTTCCATGGAATGGATGAGGAATATATCAAAACGAAAATAGCAAGCAAGCAGAGACACAGATGGCCGAGCACAGAGCCCCATCCGTTAACTTGTGGAGGGGAAGGGTGGAGGGAGGATTGATTAATTATTTATACATTTATTTACATTTATCTTCTGAAACTTTAAGGAGAAAGAGAGAGCAGAATGCTGATTAAATATGGAGAGCTTTGGAATGCTGTGATCTCAAAGACGATATTCGGTCAAACATCTTTGAAATTTATGTTTACTCATTGATAAAGCCAACTCCAATAAATTTAAAGGTGCAGGCAACTTCATGACGGAATCTGTTATTTTTGACGCTTTTTAAACTCAGATAACGGGATATTAGGCACTACAGTACATTAAAAACCTCTCTCACATTTGAATACGATTAGACGTATTTCCTTCTTTCATCTTCTTACTAAGGGTTAGGACTAACGTAATTATTAGTCACACTCTCACTTTGTAGATAATATTACATAATCTGTATTATTGTAGTGTTTCAATTAGGGCATATAAATATAACTTAGAGGGCACATTTTGGAAAGGTTGCTTTAGGAAGTCAATTATGTCAACACTCTCATTCTATTCACACAATCCTGGCTCGAATAGAATGAAGGAAAATTTATGATGGAATAAAGATTTCTATACTGCCTTTATTGCTTTAATGTCCGGCTCCATGGCTAAATGGTTATCGTGCTGGCCTTTTGGCTACAGGGTTCCCGGGTTCGATTCCCGGCAGGGTCGGGAATTTTAACCTTAATTGGTTAATTTCGCTGGCCCTGGGGCTGGATATATTTGTCGTCTTCATCATCATTTGATCCTCATCGTGACACGCAGGTCGCTTACGGGAGTCAAATCAAAAAGACCTGCACCTGGCGAGCTGAACTTGTCCTCGGGCACTCCCTGCACTAAAAGCCGTACACCATTTCCTTTCATTGGTATAATTCTTTCAACTGTTTGGGAACGATCATCCTGAGCAACTGACTACAGTTATAGGAACCCTTGATGCCGATTACCAATATCGCAGTTAGAAAGGACTGTTTGAACGATAGATTAGCATGGTGTTGTAAGTTTCATCAAGGGGAAAAGTCCTCGCAGTTTTAATTACTGTGTTGGTGGAATGAACTTACCTCATGGGACTACTGTAAGTACCTAGGTGTTAATATAAAGAAATATTGGAGTAACTACATTAACGAGGTTGTAAACAGGATTTGCATATCCCTTTATATGGTTATGAGGGTATTTAGGAGTTGCAGTCAGGGTGTAAAGGAGATGGCGGTGTAAGTCGCTGGTAAGACCTTAATATAAGAGTTCAAATGCATGGAACCCTCACCAGGATTGCTTGATTTCGAGAACTGGAGAAAGTCCGAATAAGACAGGATGATTTGCTCAAATTTATTTCCGACTGACAAGTAGTGATACGAAAATGTTACAATCTTTGTGCTGGGAAGATTTTGGAGTAAGGAGATGAGTTGATCTCCTAATCGGTATGTTCTGAACTGGCAGTGGAGAGATGGTATGGAATTGCATTAGTAGACGAATAATCTTGAGCTTTAAATGTAGGAAAGATCACAATATGAAGATAAAGCAGGAATTCAAGAAGATACATTCGGGCAAATATTCTTTCATAAGAAGAGTGATTAGGGATTGGAATTATTTATTTTATATTTTCTACTCCTTTCAAATAATTCAAGAAAATAGTAGGTAAATAATTGATAAGGAATCTCCCAACTGGATTACAACCCTAAATCGAGATCAGTGGTAGAAAGAAAGGAAATGAATGGGTTTTGAATTATGTCCGTTCTTTGAAAAATCAGTACTTTGAGATTCGATCTCTCTATCCCTCCCGTGGTGGAGGTGCTAGTGGTGTTTATTCTTATAAATGGAAGTACAAGATAAAATCAGAAAAGAAGTGGAAGAGTTCCATCCCTTCATAAAATAAGTGTATGAACATTGGTTGGGGAAAGAGTTACGAAGGACGATTATGTGAGATTTATTGCGCCTCACAGGCTGGGGCTGGGAAGAGAGTAGAAGTATACATGAGGCTATTGGATAGTTATAATGAACGTGAATAGACCGGCATAAGTATGTAGAAGAAATGCTAGGCTCAGCTAGGAGCCTCATTGTCGACACCTTCCTCTCTCGAGCGGTGAGCCCGTGGAAAAACTCTCTTGATTTCTGTCCTTCAGGGCCTACGAAGGAATTGTTTTCATATTTCTATAGATGTCTCCGTTTGCTCGGTATGTCCAAATTTTAGACCAAGGTAGGCTACACGTTCAATGTCAGAGCATTCAAACATAACACTTGCCAAACTAGCAAACACTTTCGATAGCGACATTTAGTTCGCGATGTGGAATATTGGAGTATATCCATAAAATAGATGAATCCTTAACTGCCTTAAAGGCATTTCGAACAATTAGAAGCGATCTCCATGGATCAATAACTCTAGTGGAGAATATATAAACTGCAGCAACATTCGAGAAATATTTGGTCGCTTCTATACGCTGTCGGGACATATACACACCAATCAACACTTATCTCCACGCAATTATTTGTTGAAATTGCACAATATTGTGTTCATGCAAGAGCAACTACAAAATGGATCTTCGTGGTTCTACCATGGATTTTCAGGAAAGCGGTACCATCGTCGGGGAAGTATGACTGGCGAATTATTTCGACTGTGTCGAGGTATATACCGACTCAATTCGTACAATTTTATATGCTATTGGTACAATGTTAAAAGTGTGTATTATACGGTATTTTAATAGTATGTGTATTTTCAAGTCGTAAAATTTTACAAAATAGGTCTATAGCGCTGTACAATTATACTGATGCAAGTACTACAACTTTTAAATTCCTGGTGCCAATGACCTAGATGTTAGGCCCCTTTAAACAACAAGCATCGTTATCGTCATCGTCATCAACATTCTAAATTCCTTGAAATCACATATTTATAGGGAGAAATGGATAACGAATATACAAGGAGAAAATTGCAAAGCCAAATCCAATCCGTTTTGTGTCTTAAGCATTTTGAACCAAAATGTGTCGTTAGGGAAACTCTCTTTCTAACCAATTTGCGTACCTCAGATAATCCCTAAACTAATTTCTGATGCGATCTTACAACTTTTCGAAATCAACAGTCTTACCACAATTAGACACAAATAATAAATCTGGAAGAATATTGCCACCTGTATTGCAAAGAAACGAGGAGAATTTCTATTGGTTAAATTTGGGGTTGCGAACTCTCCCAGATCAAAGGACAAATATGAAGAACTGAGATTAAACTCAGTAGCACGTAGACCTAACAGATTAACAGCTATTTCTTTTACTTTCTAGCAATTCTGATTCAGTACCCCTGTTGCCGCATAGGAAGGGATTGTTGTTTATTAAAATATATCGTACATATTGTTTGTTTATTATTTATGCCTTTAAAAGTGGCTTCCAGTCCTCTCTTAGACTTAACCACATTATTGTTTACAGGTTGGGTTGAAATTGAATTCAGGCGATGATTATGTTTGGTATTTATTTAGTCACGTGTTTTATTATATCAATGTTGTGTTATTATTAGCCAATGAGAAAATTCGTATATCTTCGGTAATATTCTTATTGTTGTTTATAGTACGTTATTTAAATTGTTTTCAACAAAGTATGTCCTCTTCAGAACTAAGCTTTCAATTCTTAGAGAAACGTAATCAAATATGCGAATATTTCTCGTCGAAGGTACTTATGTAGGCCACGAAATCTTGAAAGAGTCTGCAGCTCTTCCCCTATCATTTCCGCCATCTTTCAGTTGGGTATTATGGTCTAATATATTGCAGTTAATCTTGGTCCATGATAGTATTTCAGTTTACTATAAATGAGAGTTTGGTTAAATACCAACGATTAAACAAACAATATTATGAGTATCGTAGCTGAAGTCCCTCTGTCTGTTCAAAACTATCGATCTCGATGGCAACAGTCGCTTAAGTCCGGCCAGTATCCAGTATTCTGGAAGCAGTGGGTTCGAACCCCACTGTCGGAAGCCATGAAGATGGTTTTTCACAACAGTCAAATACTGGGGCTATACATTAATTAAGGCCACGACCACTTCCTTCCCACTCCTAGCCCTTTCCTATCCCATATTCGCCATAAGACCTAACTGTGTCAATGCGACGTAAAAAACTTTAAAAATAGTAACTTTTCGAGATCAGGTAATGCTCTGATGCTGTGCATAGATTTCAATATTGTTATGAATTTACGTATCGTTAATCGAAAAATCATGACCTGAAGCAAGGTGTTATTCAGTTCCAAAACTATCGTTCTCGATGGCAACAGTCGCTTAAGTCCGGGATGGAATCAAATGGAAGTCGAAGTATGAAGTCTATTCAAATAAAGACGTAACGTTCATGCAGAAAATAATTACAGTTTCTGTTGCAAAAAACGACGGAAATGAGCTAAAAATTGGCAGAAATAAACCTTCATACATCAACAAGAGACTTTGCTACTTTATGAGCTGTTGAACTTCATGAAGATTGAATATTGTAGTTCACATATTATAAGGAAACAGCACTAGTTTAGACTGGAATTTTTTAGAAAAAGGGGTCTTGGTATAATTAAAATATATCCTGTCCACATTGCTACAATATTTTATCTTAAAACAACAATTTATATGTTGATTCTTTTATGGAACTGAAGGGAATAAGACACGCGTAGTCGACGTGTGAACGAGTCTCTTGCTACAATCGAAATCCATTGACATAGGCCTCTATTAACAGAGGAGATGTTGTAGGATGTAAAAATTATTTGGTGTTTCCATCGGTAAGAAAGCTATGACTAAAACACTGGTGTGATAAATCAATACACCATGATTGATAATGATACCCTAAAGGACTTAAGTATAAATCTTATAATTCATTACAGGTGATAGATTATACATTAATGTATTTTTTATTTTTCTATAAAAACGATGTACACGTATTTCAAAGGGAAAGACAAAAACTGGTCAAAAATCTGATACAGTGAACATAAAATATAAACGAATATTGAATTTTCACGACCGCATTCAATATTCAATATTCATTGACATGCCCCACAACGGGCGACTTAAACGCACTCTACAGTGTTCTAGCAGCAGTGCCAGACCTGTAGCTCAGATCCTTTCAAACGGAACGAAGATGGCCTAGGCCACCATAGCTCAATTGGTAGAGCAACCGACGCGAAATCGGGAGGTTGTGGGTTCGGATCCCACTGGTGTCCGGCTGGCCATTTTTGTTCTGTACTTAACAGCTCTTCAACACGTACTGCATGTACGTAACACGACCTAATACGTTGAAAGTCATTTTCGATTAAAATATAAATATACTGTTTTTAACATTTAAACGAATACACATTTTCTAAGCTGCTAACGCTGGATTTACAAAGCATCAAATGTATATTTAATTATTATGAATTTTTTGTTTCAGGTGTGACATGCTGCATACAGTATTTATAGAGTACTTATTTTATCAATGGCGTAATATCTAACTTTTTGAGATATTGAACCATAAACCTCCCAATTCATCATCACTGCTCAACTCAGACGGTCTTCACATCACAGACTTTGGTCCAGAAAAATCTAAACACACAGATAGTGTACACAATCGTTTCAGATTTATCTGTACATAGCCCCGATTGTTGTGGCCCATAATCTGATTAATCAATAAATACAAGAAATGTGGGTTTATGGTACAATGTAATCAGGTTAGGAGACAATTTCAACCTTATCTATAGTAGAACAATATTAAGATTTAGACCCTTGGGAGCGTTAGAGCATCAGGTAAACAGAGGTAAAAGTCGAGAAAACGTTTTAAAAATTCCTAGACTTCGCAAGTATAATACCATGTTGGGTAGAAGAAGAACAAGCGGTGACCACAGGAGGTCGAATAAGGAAGATGAAAAGACCACTCAGTTACAAGCAAATATAGCCAATGCTGGACTAAATTGGTTCCCGTGATTATCATACATGTCTAATAAGGTGTAAGACCTTGCTAATTTTCCAGAATCTCATCGTTATTCTGACTGGATATCTCCCTCATTGAAATGTCGTATGGCTTTTAGTGCCGGGATATCCCAGGACGGGTTCGGCTCGCCAGGTGCAGGTCTTTCTATTTGACACCCGTAGACGACCTGCGCGTCGTAATGAAGATGAAATGATGATGAAGACAACACATACACCCAGCCCCCGTGCCATTGGAATTAACCAATTAAGGTTAAAATCCCCGATCCGGCCGGGAATCGAACCCGGGACCCTCTGAACGGAAGGCCAGTACGCTGACCGTTCAGCCAACGAGTTGGACATCTCCCTCATTTATCGACACTTACTGCAGATATAGTATATATACCACGAGATATCACAGTAACTTCTCCTGAAAATACACTTCCACTCACTAAAATCAGAACAATAACAAGATTATGTTTATTTTGACCGTGTAATAACTGAAGAAATGTTTGTCATTACAGTAGAGTGTGTCCATACACTATAAATAGACAGAACAGCATCATGGTCGACCTTCCACTAGTCGTCATTCTGTGACAAAGGCCACGCGGATCAGTGGCAACGTCAGTTGATGGTCAACAAGCAAAAATAATGCAAAAATAATGGCACGTGTTCGTGTGTGACGGGAGCACGAACACATCAGCGACTTCGTCAATTCACATTCTAGGTACGAGATTCTGCAACTCGTTCTACCGAGACATTAATAATAATTTCTAGCCGGGTGCAGCCCTTGTAAGGCAGACCCTCCGATGAGGGTGGGCGGCATCCGCCATGTGTAGGTAACTGCGTGTTATTGTGGTGGAGGATAGTGTTGTGTGTGGTGTGTGAGTTGCAGGGATGTTGGGGACAGCACAAACACCCAGTCCCCGGGCCATTGGAATTAACCAATTAAGGTTAAAATCCCCGACCCGGCCGGGAATCGAACCCGGGACCCTGTGAACCGAAGGCCAGTACGCTGACCATTCAGCCAACGAGTCGGACTACCGAGACATTGCCCGATGGGTAGTGGGCAGTGTGTCCGACATATGGAGAATCTACAGGGCATGGTTTGATATTTTAAATTTCCTTTTCTGCTAGCGATTTAACGTCATTTTAAGTCATATACCTTTTCAACGACGATGTAATAAGAAATGGAAACTACTGCGAAGGAAGCGGCTTTTGCCTGGTGTGAAAACGAAAACTTGCGGAAAATCATCTTCAATAAAGCCGACAATGGGGATCGAACCCACCATTTCCCGAATGCAATGTTACTGCTCCGTATACCTTACTACGTCTCGTGTAAAGAAAAATCAGCTTTAAAAATATTATACTATAAGAGTGCGTAAATACGTCGTGCAAACATTCCACCAGTACAGTAGGGTAAGGTTCATTTTCTTTTTCACATTCGCATAGGGAAATGAACACGACGAAAATTGTTCTGATGGACTACATATCAGTATGTGGTTGGTAGACGTGACCAGTCTTAAGAAGAATAATGGATAGGAAGAGCATTGCCAGATACGTGGTATTAGAACTAGGTCATCAACAATCTGGTCGTCAGACGCACACCATGTCCACAGAAAATCGTAATTTCAAGAAGCAGCATCAACAGCCTTAGAGGATGGTTGCCTAGTTGTACTTCCTCTTAATAATCACCACTACCACAGCATCAACGGCCTTGGAGCACCAGTGGCATATTCTTAGACATTTCCTCATGTCAGCTGTTACAGTACGTTGCCATTTGTTACAGTTAGGGCGGTGTGCACGTTGGTCTCTCCATATGCTACCACTGATTTCCCAGCTCATGACTACTGGACTCCAGAGGTACAAAGGTTGTGAAGAATGGCATGAAATATTATTTGACAAATCCCTTTTCCACTTGGTCGAAAATGATAATAGAATCTATGTCCACAGACGACAGATGATGAGCAGCGTCCGAAAGGGTGCATTTATATCAGACATACTGGGCCGTCACACGTCGTTCTGGTCTGAGATGCTATCGGATACGACAGCGGATCGTCTCCTGTGTGAGTCAATACGCGTACAACTTTAGCTAACACCATTCTGAGGCTAGTCATCCTCCGTATCTTCGATGCATACACCCGGGATCACATTTCAGCAGGACAACGCCGGGCCCCTCAAACGACCAATACAGCGACACGATCGTCCATCAACTAATCTTGATGAACTTTGGATGCTGGAGAACAGAGCCAGGACACAGGGCTCCATTTGAACATTATTTGATTCATGTACAGCAGCTTGTCGCAGTTGGTCGCACCACTTACCATCATGAAGCACTTAATGTCAGGACTCCGTAAGGAAAATAATTTATAATCTTGCATAATGTACACACCCTGTTAACATAAACGGCAAGATGCAGTTTCTTTAAGATGTTCTGATTTTTGTGAACAGTAACGTATTTACTGCTATAACATTTTTCAGTCCACCGTAGGGAATAAAAGGGCCAGGCGACTTCGAGAGATCCGTAACATTGCTTTCTCTTAACTGCGCTAAGAAACTACACTGAATCTCCTGTAGATGGGGGCAGGTGAACACATCCAGTTGTACTTCATTTTAACAACCACCAGCATCACCAAGAACTACGTCGATCGTTCTTGTCGGCCTGTCTCAGTTAATTCATGTTACCTTTCAATCATCAATGGAGCATTAAAGCACAGAGTATCTAGCATTATTAATTTCCATGAACCTCCAACCTAATTTTCGGATAGTCATTTCGAATCACTCATGGATTGAATGGTCTAGACCATAGAAAGTCCTTATTGTCACAAACAAATATCAAGGACATATCTCCTAGTAATGAAAGGTTATATATGGAAGGCAAGATATGTCCACATTTAGAACATGTTCATCTCAGCGCTTCCTATAACTTTCACAAAAGGGTTTCACAAAGTTGCTTGGGTATACAGTATCTTAATTTAAATACTCGTAACAGTTAAACCTTGCGCAATCTATTAATGATAACCAAACTTTCACTTTAGGAACGGTTAACTTGATGTAATCTTTATTCCAAAGCACTGAAGTAATAATAATAATAATAATAATAATAATAATAATAATAATAATAATAATAATAATAATAATAATAATAATAAGTAGCAGAACAAACAGGTTTACTAATTTCGTTTCTAAAGGCAGAAGTAATGTCGAACATCAAGGATGATTCGGCACAACTAAACACCAAATATGGAACGATAAACCGTGTTAATAAATTTAAATACCTTGGGGAATGGATCCAGCAAAATGGACTTGACAAAGAGGCCATAACAGCAAGAATCAAGAAAGTGCAAGTTATTTTCCAAACTACCCACAACGTATACAACAAAAAAGTGCCTTTCTCTGAACACAATAATCGTGACTACAACACCGTCATCAAACCAGTATCGCTGTATGCATCTGAATGCCTTATCCTGCCCAAGAAATGTTTACTTGCGGATTTAGAGAGGAAAGAAGGAAAGATCCTACACAGCACACTTGGCCCAAACTACAAAAATGGCATCTACATTAGAAAATTCAGGGAGAAAGTATACTCTAAGACAGAGAAGATCACGAATACAATGCTTAAAGGCAGAGTTCGCTTCTACGGTCATATACGACGGATGATCAGACTCTCGATGGACGAAATGTATCTTCAGTATATTTCACTCAAAACAAAAAAACAGCAATGCCATGGTTCGTTAATTTCAAGAAAGATCTTAAAGAAATGGACATACAAGCAGAATATGCACAAGACCGAAATCTTTTCCGAGCAGCCATCAAGACTTTTGGGACTTTCCGGGACGAAAAACGGGCAACTGGTGCGAAATGGACAGAAGAACATCGTGCTAAACACAGTGAGCTAATGAAGACGATGTGGATCAAGCGAAAAATTAATAAATGCCAGAATGTAAAGTGAGGTTTATCGTCGTCCCTTGTTCGCCGACTACCGAAGTTGAATAATAATAATAATAATAATAATAATAATAATAATAATAATAATAATAATAATAATAATAATAATAATAATAATAATAATAATAATAATAATATGACCTACGTTATCGGAGTAATCTCCGTCGGCTATACTTACCAACTGCACGCCTTTCTTTTCTCAAAGTTCTCTTCATTGTTTATTTGCTATAACAGTACACCTGGCAGCCCATCCTCTGTACTACACTAGGCCATGTTAGAACAGAACCTTCCCGCATATGTCACAATATGACAATATACAATACAACTCCATGTTGATGTACATTTTTGTTAGATTACATTTATATTAATAAATTACATTTTCATTAATTTTATTTTTAAGTCTAGTTGCAGTGCACAATATATTCACTTTATGTAGGTGCATAATTTCATGGTTTAGCATAATAGCAGGATTCTTACACTGAGCCCCACATGTACAGAACGGATTAAGGAAAAAGAAATAAATAAAGAAAGAAAGAAAGAAAGAAAAAAAGAAAGAAAGAAAGAAAGAAAGAAATAAAGAAAGAAAGAAAGAAAGAAAGAAACGTCGATATGAGATTCTCTTCTTCAGGTCAATGAAATACAATAAAATACAATACAAATTAGTAATCTGTACACTTTTGTTTATATTCTAGTTTGAAAAGGGGTCAATGTTAATGTCTAAAAATATTGTATTGACCAAATGGACTTTACAAGTGATATCACATGCAATATCTTGGGTGTAGGCTTTTACGATGATATTCAGACTTCAATGACTTTAACGTTATATTAATATGTAACACATTAATGGAAAAAACAAATAATATAAAATATTCTACCGTGACATGAAGTAAACTAAAGGGGCATAAATTTTACTACTACCATTACTACTACTACTACTAATAATAATAATAATAATAATAATGATAATAATAATAATAATAATAATAATAATAATAATAATAATAATAATAATAATAATAATAATAATAATAATAATGTCCCGGGCATGACGTTAAACTGCGTCCACAAACCGAGTGACCACCGGTATAAGTGGTCCTCCTCTACCAAGTGCCAACGGCCTCTTCGGAGGGCGGATGAGCGGGTAGAGGTTCAGGGCACTCTCTTGCCCTTGGGATGGGAAACTGCCCCTAAAGGCGGAAGAGCCACTAGATGGCCAACGGCATAGGATAATAATAAATCCAGTAGCGTCTGTTCACATATTTGGTGCGGCAACTGGTCAGCGTCTGTACTCCGAGTCGGAGCGGCTGCCTCAGAAAACCTTCAGGAACTCACCCACCTGATTGTACTCCGATCCCTCGGGATCAACCCAATCGCTTGAGAACAAGCACACCATGATTCGTGCAAGTAAGAACAACATTACTCCAGGTGGTAATCAATCCACCCGCCAACTGAAAACGAAGGCGGCAACCGGCCACTCGGGTTCTGGAGGAGCCGGGCTAACACGAAAGAGAGAGTTTAGTTTAGTTTAGTTTAGTTTAGTAATGTTTTATTTTACCTGGCAAGATTAAGGCCTTCAGGCCTTCTCTTCCATCTAACCAGGAACTGAAATATACACTGACTGACAGAGCAAATGCAACACCAAGAAGGAGTGGTTCGAAAGGGATGAAAGTTGGGGGAAAAAACAGAGACGACACGGACGAATAATTGATGTTTATTTCAAACCGATATGCAGGTTACACAATGCGCACGGCATCGACTCAGTAGGATGTAGGACCACCGCGAGCGGCGATGCACGCAGAAACACGTCGAGGTACAGAGTCAATAAGAGTGCGGATGGTGTCCTGAGGGATGGTTCTCCATTCTCTGTCAACCATTTGCCACAGTTGGTCGTCCGTACGAGGCTGGGGCAGAGTTTGCAAACGGCGTCCAATGAGATCCCACACGTGTTCGATTGGTGAGAGATCCGGAGAGTACGCTGGCCACGGAAGCATCTGTACACCTCGTAGAGCCTGTTGGGAGATGCGAGCAGTGTGTGGGCGGGCATTATCCTGCTGAAACAGAGCATTGGGCAGCCCCTGAAGGTACGGGAGTGCCACCGGCCGCAGCACATGCTGCACGTAGCGGTGGGCATTTAACGTGCCTTGAATACGCACTAGAGGTGACGTGGAATCATACGCAATAGCGCCCCAAACCATGATGCCGCGTTGCCTAGCGGTAGGGCGCTCCACAGTTACTGCCGGATTTGACCTTTCTCCACGCCGACGCCACACTCGTCTGCGGTGACTATCACTGACAGAACAGAAGCGTGACTCATCGGAGAACACGACGTTCCGCCATTCCCTCATCCAAGTCGCTCTAGCCCGGCACCATGCCAGGCGTGCACGTCTATGCTGTGGAGTCAATGGTAGTCTTCTGAGCGGACGCCGGGAGTGCAGGCCTCCTTCAACCAATCGACGGGAAATTGTTCTGGTCGATATTGGAACAGCCAGGGTGTCTTGCACATGCTGAAGAATGGCGGTTGACGTGGCGTGCGGGGCTGCCACCGCTTGGCGGCGGATGCGCCGATCCTCGCGTGCTGACGTCACTCGGGCTGCGCCTGGACCCCTGGATCCCTCGCACGTGCCACATGTCCCTGCGCCAACCATCTTCGCCACAGGCGCTGCACCGTGGACACATCCCTATGGGTATCGGCTGCGATTTGACGAAGCGACCAACCTGCCCTTCTCAGCCCGATCACCATACCCCTCGTAAAGTCGTCTGTCTGCTGGAAATGCCTCCGTTGACGGCGGCCTGGCATTCTTAGCTATACACGTGTCCTGTGGCACACGACAACACGTTCTACAATGACTGTCGGCTGAGAAATCACGGTACGAAGTGGGCCATTCGCCAACGCCGTGTCCCATTTATCGTTCGCTACGTGCGCAGCACAGCGGCGCATTTCACATCATGAGCATACCTCAGTGACGTCAGTCTACCCTGCAATTGGCATAAAGTTCTGACCACTCCTTCTTGGTGTTGCATTTGCTCTGTCTGTCAGTCAGTGTACATATATTGCATTGTATTACTTACAATAACTAGATTTAATACAAATTAAATTAATAATAATACAAGAATGGTGAGATTACATTAAGATGAAATGAATTAAGATTAAATTAATAAATTAAGATTAAATAAATCAGATATAAAAAGGGATAAATTCTTCGGAGCTCTCTGGCAAACTTCCCACTAAAACGCCCTTCTACATCGGCACGCTAAACATAAACACACTCCTACAAGTAGGCAAACTTCTCAGATTGACATCAGAATTAGATCAGCAAAAACTCCAGCTACTCGCCGTACAAGAGACCAGACTCACTGAGTCGGAGACGTCAGAATATGGTAACTACCGCATTTTCAAGAGCAAAACTACACGAACAGTAAGAAAAGCCACACCAATGTTAGTCATGGCCTTTTTCGTACACAAAATGATCGTGAACTCCGTAGAAGAGATCATACCCATAAACAACAGACTAATGACCTTACGACTTCGCTGTGCAAATCGCCACTACACCTTTGTAAATGCCCACGCACCCACCAACGACTGCAAAGATCAGAAACAAACAGAAAACTTCTGGAACAAACTTGAAACCACACTCATCAAAATACCTGAAAAGGACACCATCATTCTCTTCGGCGATTTCAACGGTAAAATTGGTAAAGAAAAGTGCTACAGAAAAACCGCAGGAAGATTCTCAGCACACGAAAAGACCAACAAAAATGGCAAATGCCTCATCGAGCTCTGTCAACAACACGACCTGAAAATCATGTCAACATCCCTACGGAAAAACCCCAATAAGCTCTTCACATGGGAATCACCCAACACCTGCTGCGGCAAACACCAGATCGATCATGTCGCCATCTCCTTCCCAGCACAAAAAGAAGTACACAACGTTCAAGTCCGCAGAGGAGCCAACATTGACTCGGACCATCGTCTAACAATAATCAAAGTGAAATTTACCCCAAAACGCTTCTACCAGAAATCCAAGGCAAACAACAAATTGGACACAGCACAAATAAAAACATCAAATCTCAGGGACACGTGGGAAAAAATCCCAGCCAAAACTTGGAACGAATTCCACGACAAAATCATGAAGAGTGCATCAGAGCAAATCCCACTACAGAAAAAGAGCAGACACCCGTTTTGGAACACTGAGTATGACCAAGCCGTATTGAATAGAAAAAACGCATACCAGAAGTTCATCAGCAACCGTACACCTGAAAACGAAGAAAAATTCCGCGAAGTCCGCAGACAGACCTCTAAACTCATCAGACAAACCAAGAGGAAATACCTGGAGGACCAACTGAAGTCGGCCGAACAGTACTTCCGCAACTACAACACCAGAGATTTCTACAGCGTCTTCCGCAACAGATTAAATGGGTACACGCCTAAGAACCTCTGCTTCAGAAAACAAAACGGAAAATTGGCACTCACAGATGACGAAAACACCAAGGAACTCGTGAGATACTTCGAGTCACTACTCAACTGCCCAGAACCAATGGAAAGGTTTCCACTTAAACCCCACCCGAACCCAAACCCAGTCTCATCCCCACCTACACAAGAGGAAATACACCGACACATACAACGACTGAAAAACAACAAGGCATCCGGAGACGACGGCATCGTAGCAGAGCTTCTTAAACATCTAGGAAAGAATTCTCTCCAAGAACTCACACAAATCATACAAGAAATTTGGACAACGGAAAAACTGCCAGAAAACTGGACAAACGCCCTCCTCGTTCCACTTCACAAAAAAGGTGACCGAACAGACGTGAACAATTACAGGGGAATTTCCCTGGTGCAAGTCACATACAAAATCCTTTCTGCAGTTTTCCTCCAAAGAACACAGGAACAACTAGAACCACTCATAGGCGAATACCAAGCGGGCTTCAGGCCACACAGATCCTGTGCAGAACAGATACTCAACCTGAAAACCATCTTGAAACTACGACACACAAGAAAACAACCCACAATCTGCACCTTCGTGGACTTCCAGAAAGCATACGACTCCATTGACCGGCAATCCCTCTTCCAAACACTGAATGAGTACGGACTGGACAATAAGACTCAAAAAATCATCAGACTCACTCTCACCAACACAACCTCCCAAGTAAAATTCATGGGAAATATATCTGAAAATTTTCAGATAAAAACCGGTGTCCGACAAGGAGATGGACTTTCCCCACTACTCTTTAACATAGCCCTGGACAAAATCATGAGAGAATGGGAACAAGCTCTTAAAGCTCAAGGAAATTGGCAACCATTAAGTATGACAAGAAAACATGTAAAAATCTCCTGTCTCGCTTTCGCAGATGATCTTGCGATCCTTGCAACAAACGAACAACAGGCAATCAGCCAAATCGAAACCCTCAAGAAATGCTCAGAAAAATTCGGCCTACAAATCTCCTTCTCAAAAACCAAGGTCATTTGTAACCACTGCAGCCTCCAGAATTTGAACACGAAATTTGGCACAATCGAAAAAGTAACTGAGTTCCGATATCTCGGAGAAATTATAGTACCAACAGGAAAAGAACAGAAGGCCCTCGAGGTCAGCATCCAGAAAATGAAGAGAGCCCTCGGCCGAACGCAAAACATTTACAACAAAAAATGCCTTTCAATCTTCACCAACATTCGACATTACAACACTGTGATCAAACCTGAAATACTATACGCGAGAGAAACACTGGATCTCCACAGGAAAACAGCACTCGAAGACATCCTGAAAGAGGAACGTAAAATCATCAGAGAAATTCTCGGCCCAAAACTGACTGACGAAGGATATAGACTGCAATCTCGTACAAAAACCGAGGAGCTCTCAAACCTTGCGGCCGACATCAGAAAAAGACGCCTGAAATTTTACGGACACATCAAACGCCTTCCAGAAAACAGACTGACAAGAATCTTACTTGAGGCAACAGAAAACATCAAAACAAATAGGTGGACAACGGAAATCCGCCAAGACCTGGAAAAATCTGGAATCAAAGTGGCCGACATCGCTAACCGAGCCTGCTACAGAACGAAAATCAACAAGTGGGAAGTAGAGTCAGAGAGAAACCACAAGAAGAAGACAGGAGCTAAGTGGACAGAAGAACGAAGAACCACGATGAGAGAAAAACTGAAGGCTGCCTGGCAAAGAAGGAAATGCACAACTTCTAAGTGAGCTTTGCGTGATCAGTTTTCTGGTCTTTTTCGCATCTAATAATAATAATAATAATAATAATAATAATAATAATAATAATAATAATAATAATAATAATCGTAATGCCATAGCTACTGTGTGCAGGCATTTTGAGTGGCAGCTATTTTGGCTACCCTCCATTTCGGTCCTAAAAGATGACAGACAAACGGATCTCTACTGAGTTGTTTAAATTTTGTCGGGTTAACACCAAATGTGTCACCAGCGATCTTTTACATGGCAACAACGTACGACATGGACTTATAAATGGACCTTCTTCCACCCCTCGAAAATACGACTCCATCTGTTGAGTATGAACC
Organism: Anabrus simplex; assembly: GCF_040414725.1. Lineage (NCBI taxonomy): Eukaryota > Metazoa > Arthropoda > Insecta > Orthoptera > Tettigoniidae > Anabrus > Anabrus simplex. The sequence goes on along the minus strand of NC_090265.1, from coordinate 1,229,863,243 downwards.
CACGATTTTAGGATACAGAGATGTGATCTCTACCACTGATCCACAGAGGTATTAGCTTAATTGCAAGAATATAAATTAGAATCTTATATGGCTTAACATTTGGAGGACATAATTAACACAGTACCTTAGCCACTGATTTTGAATATAGATGGCTGAAGATCGTATCCCAGTAGATCCTAGGTTAGAGTTTTCACCTGGAAAATCATGTGACATCAGAAAAGTGATCCGGTCTTACGTTCCTGACCAAAGCACAAAATGGTCAAGGTGATCAGAGACTTCGGAAATAACTGGTATGACATGAAGAAAGTTATAGGAGGCTCGCTGACTCAGTTGTCTACCCACTCGACACCCAACCAAAGTGTCCCAGGTTCGAATTCTAGCGACTTTGGACAGGATTTACAGTAGTTCAAACGTGCGACGGCAGGAAGTACATCCGGTCTTAAATCGCCAGCCAAATCTTAAATTGAGATCTGTAGACCCACATAGGCCTAAACATGAGGATGTTATTGCTGTAAGAAAGTAGTTTAAAATCTGTAAACATCTCTACAAGAGAAACAAAATCAATCAAGGATCTCAGTGATTTGCATCTCATTCATAAAATGCTTGAAATGATTTGTAGTAATCAGTGAAACACGGCGGCATGGCACATATTAAGCACATAACAAACATCAAAGACTTATTGGCGAATACGCTCCGAATTGTTAGGTTTTTTTTTTTGAAAATTACTGTGCGCCGTTTGGGGGCTCAAAAAAATTCTTGCCTCTTTATAAAATAACACAGAAAGTTCATCGTACTAATGTACTAATTATCACATATTATATGATCGACATCAGAATATTAAATTGAATGGTAACATTTTATATATTCATTGTTCTTGATTTAAAGTATTCTGTATTGAGCGTTAGTGTCAAAAGAGACTTTATATTATCCAAAATGCAGTTTTCTATGGCAAGGAAATGAATTGACTTGAAATGATTTTGGTTGAAAATATTAGATCTACATCAGATTTGGACATTAATTTACCGGGAACATTCACCTGCTAAGCAATTCAAAATCCACAAATTAAATATGTTGAATTCAATTGATCTACATTACTTGTAAATTGAGCAGAGTTAACAAATTGGTTCTCATGGTAAGAAAAGAAGTACATTTCAAGCTATATTTACCTTAAAGAGCATGTAAATTGCGTGGTTGTGTCCTATTAAATCGACAGTTCTCTCCCGTTTTGCAGACTTAGGACAGTCACCAACACAGAACAAGTTTTAAAATGTTCCTTAAATGAAATCTGTATAGGTATTAGTGTTAAGGTTTTTAAAATGTTGATTTACTGAGAATAAATAACTCGTGTACGTGTGTTCTGTGCCATAATGTAAAAATGAGGATTATGAAACAAGGATAAACTTGTAAAAAGAAACATTTACCGCGAAGGATATAATTTCAAGCCACGAAGGACATTGGAAGGTAAAGCTTCCACTATCTGTAACCTCGGCGCTTGGTGGGGTAGAGTGATTATCTCTATTTAAGAAGAAGTGCAAGATGAAAAATAAATAAACTCAAAACAAAATTAATGGAATGAAGTCAAACGAAATCATGAGATGCAAGAAATATTCGACTAGAAAATGTCTTAAAATAAGTAGGTGGATATTGTTACTTGGGGAGTACAATAACCAACGATGGCCGGTATAACGAGGACATAAAAATGTAGACTAACAAGCAAGGAAATCCTTTCACAAGGAAAGGAATTTGGCCACTTTGAACGAGCATTAATATAGGAACAAGAAATAAGTTTTTGAAGAATTTCGTCCGGAGCGTGGCATTGTATGAAAGTGGAACCCAGTCAATAACTAAATCAGAAGGAAAGATAACAGAATATTTTAAAATATGGTATTACAGAATCAGAATACCACAATACTCTCTACTGATTGACGACTGTTGTCTACTTTGGAGTTAGTTCTGGTTAAGGTACTTTCTGTACGATAGGTTTCACCCCTTTCCATGCTAACTTACGCGACACAGAAGGTTGTTTCCCGTATCAGTTAGGTATTCAATTATTCTTAACAAGTTAAAAGGAATGCCCTTACAAGTTCATAAAATTGCCTAGTGTGAAAATGTGAAAACCACAGACCGTCTTCATGAAAAGGTTATCGGAGGATAGGGTGACATAGAGAGATCCATTATGTACGGATGATCTCAGCAACAACAACAACAACAACTGCGAGGGTCGATTATCCATAATGAAGAATCCTTGAACATATAGGCTAACGCAGCTAATCTCAGAAAGGGTGCAGATGTAAAGAGGAGGAAGGGGTAGAGATCGATTTATTTATTTAGTTAGTTAGTTAGTTAGTTAGTTAGTTAGTTAGTTAGTTAGTTAGTTAGTTAGTTAGTTAGTTAGTTAGTTAGTTAGTTAGTTGAGCTTGTAATTCCTTTAAAAATTCGGATATCACAATATTCTCTATTGACTGACGACTGTCGTCTACTTTGGAGTTAGTTCTGGTTAATGTTTCACCCCTCATCCATGCCAACTTACGAGACACACAAGGTTGTTTATCGTATTGGTTAGCTCCTCAATTATTCTTATGAAGTTAAAAGGAATGGCGTTACTTATTTATGAAATTGCCCTGAATTTGTGGCAATTGTGAGGGCTGACGCCAGATTGCAACTCCAACTGCTCGACCAGTACTTCAGTAGTATTGAGATAATTTTTTTCAGTTATTTTTCTTTCTTTCTTAATCTGATTACCCTGCAGGGTTGGTTTTTCCCTCGGACTCAGCGAGGAATCCCACCTCTACCGCCTCAACATCATTGTCCTGGAGCGTGAGACATTGGGTCGGGGGGTACAACTGGGAAGGATGACCAGTACTCGCCTAGGCAGCCTCACCTGCCATAATGAACAGGGGCCTTGGTGGGGGATGGGAAGATTGGAAGGGATAGACAAGGAAGAGATTAGGAAGCGGCCGTGGCCTTAAGTTAGGTACCATCCCGGCATTTTCCTGGAGGAGAACTGGAAAGCCACAGAAAACCACTTTCAGCATAGCTGAGGTGGGAATGGAACCCGCCTCTACTCATTTGACCTCCAGAGGCTGAGTGAACCTCATTCCAGCCCTCGTACCACTTCTCAAATTTCATGGCAGAGTCGGGAATCGTACCCGGGCCTCCGGGGATGGCAGCTAATCACACTAGCCACTACACCACAGGGGCGGACCCAGTTTTTTTTACCTAAAATAATGAATATTAAAAATTTGGGAATAAAATTACCGTAATCTCACAGTTGACAGCTGTATGGACAGCGTGCCTGCCTCTTACGCGCAGACCGTGAGGTACCATTCTCGGCCAGTTCATGAACTTTCTTTCTGGACTGAGAGCTGGAACTGGGTTTACTCAGACTTATGAGAACAATTGAAGTGCTATCTGATACGAGAGGCAGCGGAACTGGTGAAAGAAGGCAAGCAACGCTGGGGACGATGTCGTTACGAAGACCACGTGGACTCCAGTATCTGCAAATCATTTGGGTAGGCAGCAATCGTCCTGGAAGGCCAATGCTCCAATGGTTTGTTGCCCCGCGGTTTTTTCGTTTAATAATATCAAGCTGACAATAGAATAAATTGAAATCAATATGTTTAAACATACTTCTGCCGAAAACATGGACCACGGTTTACACGGCGTATTAACGTCACAGCTTAGCCCGCCTGGTGGCCATGATCATTAAGGGGTTGAAATTTAAACGGTCTGGCACCGTGGTTAGCCGGTTCGAGTCCCGTTGGTCGAAAAAAATTTCATCTTCGGAATGTTGGCCGGCAGGGTAGGGGAGGTGATGGTACACAATTTCTAATCACTAGATTGCCTGCCAAACCTCTCCGCAGTGGTCATATGGAGTGAGGGCATATGACGCTGTTGATGACGATTCGTTCGCCGGATGGGAACGTTAAACCTTGAACAGACACCTTGGTGCTGGTGGACAGGAGTAGGCTATGTGCCGGCACCGGGTTTCACCCTCTCCCTTCCTATGATCATATATCACGTCATTCGTTTCATTGCATAAACTCCTCTGATGAGCTTGACGTCAGGAAGGGCATCCGGTCATAAAATACGCCACGACATATTCATCTCATACCCGACCAAGTAGAGAAACGGGACAAGGGTTGGACAACCTGTGAAAATGTTAATTTATAATTCCACCTTTACAATACTGTAAATGTCTTTATTGAAAAGACTACATTAGACTATACTCGTGATACATGTTTCGTCCTCTTATGGGACATCCACACATACAAACATTGAAAATAAGGTGAGGTGACCTTTTATTTACTTATTTCAACGCGTCCTCACCTTATTTTCAATGTTTCAATGTTTGTATGTGTGACTGAAGATGTCCCATAAGAGGACGAAACATGTATCACGAGTATAGTCTAATATAGTCTTTTCAATAAAGACAATTACAGTATTGTATAGGTGGGATTATAAATATAAAATTTCACAAGTTGATACTTAGACAATACGGACTCTAATATGAAATGTATAACGAGCAAGGTTTGGTTAAACATTAACGTCACAACTTCCGTTGACCGCACTTTACAGCATATAAAATTGAGAATGTTATATGAAAGTAGAATGATTACTATTTGAAATATTAGACCGGCAACAGGTTTAAAAGCTGTAAAATTTACTGTCAGTCATGCAGGAGGTATTTTATTGGCAACGACGGTGTTCCAAAAAATAAGGTATTATCTGGAGTACTGGAACAACAAATGGAAAATTCACCTCCAGAGGAACGCAATATTTGACTTGGTAGATGAGAAGAGACATCTTTAAAGTGCCCGAATAGTTGAGCAAATCCCATTTAGTGTAAATGGAGTGTACCGCTGTGAGACTCTTGAAGGCCCGTTCATCAACAGCAGATCGTGATGACATCACACATTCATTATGGCTACCTTGGCTTCTGAATGGACCGGGGCTTCTGTGTTAAACTGATGTCACAGCCTTCTAAATTACGCAGGCTCTGTCATGTATAATAAAAAAAGAACTTCTTATCATGGTGGTATCTTCAAGTAATTTGATGAGGGGGCGGAGCTTATCTCACAAAAGGCAGTGGCGAGGATTAATAGACATTTAGTGTCATCCTCCATTCTTCTCCACCTATGGTCCCATGAGGCTGGTCTCTACGTAGAGAAAGCCATACTCAGAAAACAAATAGTCTTGTCCGAGCCGCCCTGTCGTTGGAGCATCGGAATAGACGTTCTTTGTGTGTTAATAACTTACACGGACCTAAAAAGGGAAGCAATAATTGCAGGCTGGTGCTAACTCAGCGCACGTCTTGCTCGGTTCACATTACAGATTCGTAAATTACATGCGGACCGGCATAAACTTTGCGAAGTGACAGCACTCGCCATTGGAAATACTTCACACCAACCGAAACATACGTCCTCATACATGAGTTTGTCTATGCCAACTGAAGAGTTCTCGTCCAATTATTATTTCTTGTAAATCAGAAAATGAGTCTTGAACCGATTCGTTAGGAGAACCTGCGCCTCAATCCATGACAGATAATGGCAAAGCCATCTAAAGCTGTAAACTGTCGTGGTTTTGGTATCATTCTGTGTAACATTCCCCGCTTGCATGTCCGATAGAATAGTAATTCAATTTTTTCAAACCCACGTGACTAATGAACTGTAGAAGTATGCCTTAATTACTAATTATTCAATACATTCGTCTTGTTGACAGCTGTGAGATTACTGCAATTTATTCCCAGAATATATATCATCATCTTCTTCTCGTCATCATCATCATCATCATCTGTTTACCCTCCAGGTTCGGTTTTTCCCTCGGACTCAGCGAGGGATCCCACCTCTACCGCCTCAAGGGCAGTGTCCTGGAGCTTCAGGCTCTTGGTCGGGGATACAACTGGGGAGAATGACCAGTATTTCTCGTATTTTCTCAATTTCTTTGGGTTGGCACTAGTTGTGAATTTAGTGCAGTTGTACGGTTGGATACGACCGGCCCCACGGTGTAGGGGGCAACGCATCCGCCTGTCACCCGGCGGCCCCGGGTTTGATTCTCGGCCGGGTCAGGGGTTTATAATTGTAATTATTAATATCCCTGGCCTGGGAACTAGGTGTTTGTGTCATCCTTAACGTTCGTTTCCTCACATTCAACACACTACACTTCTGCAATTAAAATTACACGCAGGTTCATATCATATATGCCTTTGCTGGCAGGACCTAGTGTTTACAGTGCCCTGTGTCTTCTGGTATAGGCTAGAGCAATTTTGTTACTTTCATAGATCTGTCTCTGTCTATCCTTGTCTTTGACAATATGAAAGTGACTGAGGTATGAGCGATACTAGTAATGCTAATCATTATGCAGCCAGTCCCTGCTCTGAATGGTGTGAAAATATTGCTCATAGGGTCGGTTGGTGTATGCATTCCAGTGGGCTTAGCAGACTCATATGTAATATCAACTCTGGCTCGGTGAGCAAAGCAACGGGAAACTACCTCGCTCCTCATTTCCCTAGTACGCCTCTTCAGTGATGCCTAGGCCAGCTATGACAGCTGAGGGCAGAGGTGTTGAGGATCCCACCAGCGGCATCGCTGACGGACTGAACATCCATACATACATAGGCCTACATACATACATCATATCATATGGTGCAAGTAGTGGCAAAAGATCTACAGAGGTCGACGCCACGAACAAATATCATTTATTCATCTAAAAATACGGTTGGATACCCTTCCTGACACCAACTCTATGTGGAATAAAGTTCAAGAATGTTCTATTGCGTTTTTCTCTGGTATTGGTAGTATGAAGTACTGTGTAGGTATACGAAGACGAGTATTAAGATGAATACCAATACCTAGTCCCCGAGCCAGAAGAATTAACCATACACAGTTAAAAATCTCAGGCCCAGCCGGAAATCGAACTCAGGGTCTTCTTGATCGACAGCCATGCATCCAAGTAGCTGGACTGTCAGAATAATGGTATATATTGTCAAGTTACTTAAAATGAATACAACACAGTACTTAAGCACTGGTAAAGCTATCGGTTGCAAACTGCCGACAATTCATCTCAGCTACAAAATTAGAACATTTTGCACTGAAGAAAATGGAAATTGCAACACCCAGAGGGAGTGGTGCTACATTGCTGCAATTGAACATGCAGGACGAGTGTTCGGTTGTGCTTCGATGATTACACTTTCGGGTCCCTCTGACCGCAAATTTGAACAACAATCAATACAGGATGTGCCCACCACGAGCTGCAATACATTGATGAATTCGTCGAGGCATGGAGTCAATAAGGCCCTGGATCGCTTCCTGAGGAATTGTGGCCCATGCTTGCTGCACTGCACGGGTCAGTTGTTTCAGAGTTGTGGGTGGCTGAGGACGGTTGGCCAGTTGTCGACCCATCATGTCCCACACATGCTCAATAGGACAGGTCCGGGGATCTGGCGGGCCATTCTAAGGTTGTGATGTCGTGGAGAGCTTCTCTGGAGATGCGTGCAGTGTGAACCCGGGCATTGTCCTCCTGAAACATCCCATTAGCAATGTTCGCATCATAGGGACAACCACTGGATTGAGTACCCTATCAACGTACTGTCGAGCAGCCATAGTGCCCTCAACAAGCACTAATTGTGATTCAACATTCAAGCCAATAGCTCCCCAGAACATCATGCTTGGTGTTGGGCCTGTGTGCCTCTCGACAATAAGATCTAGGCGGCCCCTCTCCCCGGTACGTCGGCGCGCACGATTCCGGCGATCACTGCGGGCAAGACAGAAGCGCGATTCATCACTAAAGACGACCCTATGCCATTCGTCGACCCACGTCGATCTTTCTCGACACCAGGCCAGCCTTACACGTCGCTGTTGTGGGGTCGATGGAACACCTTCTGCAGGGACACTGGCTCGAAAGCCAGCTGCACTCAGGCGATTACCAACTGTTTGTTGTGTAACGTGGGGTGCCACAGCTGCTCGAATTTGCGCTGCTGTTGCATGGGGTTCCATCCGGGCAATCCGAATGATGCGGCGATCCTCTCTCACAGTTGTCTGTCGCGCTGGGCCTGTGCCAGGACTACGAGTGTGGGTACCTTCATCTGACCACTGCTGCCATACACGTTGTACCGTAGATGTCTGTCAGCCAACACGTGCAGCGACAGTACTTAGCGATAATCCAGCCTCACACAGCCCAATTATCAGAGCCCTCTCAAACGGCGACAGTTGTTGATAGCGTGCTTTTCTCTGTCGTCGAGGCATGTTTGACGGGGAACACTTCACTGCACAGACTGCAAGTCAGCTACGCTACACCAGAGTCCGTATACTAGAGTTGATTCCTCCGCGACCAATCACGTGGAGAGACCTGTAGCAACAATCCAATGGGTCTGAAACTTTGATCGTTTACATACCTACATGGCATCGTTCCAAATCTTGAAAATCAACACAAACGACCAATGCCTTCATGGTGCTGCAATTCCCATTTTCTTAAGTGTACATAAATTTGTAACGAGTTTTTAACGCCGTCAGAATAATTGAGGAGCTATGTGATGCGCCTTACATTGTCTCCTAAACTACCATAGACGGTGGTCAAATTCGTCTTACCGGATGCATGGAAACCAGAACGAATCCCAAGGTAGACAAGTCTGTAGGTCTGTAGGTAGCAGTCGTCTTGGATGTTTATTCTCCTTTTTGGAGTTGCAGATGCCACAGCTTTATTATTATTATTATTAGTAGTAGTAGTAGTAGTAGTAGTATACATACATACATACATTATCATTATAGACTGTTATGCCTTTCAGTGTTCAGTCTGCAAGCCTCTGAGAATTTACTAAACGTCGTCACAATCCTCGATTTGCAACTAGTGTTGTGGCCTCATTTAGTTCTATACCTCTTATCTTTAAATCGTTAGAAACCGAGTCTAACCATCGTCGTCTTGGTCTCCCTCTACTTCTCTTACCCTCCATAACAGAGTCCATTCTTCTCCTAGGTAACCTATCCTCCTCCATTCGCCTCACATGACCCCACCACCGAAGCCGGTTTATGCATACAGCTTCATCCATCAAGTTCATTCCTAAATTAGCCTTTATCCCCTCATTCCGAGTACCCTCCTGTCATTGTTCCCACCTGTTTGTACCAGCAATCATTCTTGCTACTTTCATGTCTGTTACTTCTAACTTATGAATAAGATATCCTGAGTCCACCCAGCTTTCGCTCCCGTAAAGCAAAGTTGGTCTGAAAACAGACCGATGTAAAGATAGTTTCGTCTGGGAGCTGACTTCCTTCTTACAGAATACTGTTGATCGCAACTGCGAGCTCACTGCGTTAGCTTTACTACACCTTGATTCAATCTCACTTACTATATTACCATCCTGGGAGAACATACATCCTAAATACTTGAAATTATCCACCTGTTCTAGCTTTGTATCACCAATCTGACATTCAATTCTGTTGAATTTCTTACCTACTGACATCAATTTAGTCTTCGAGAGGCTAATTTTCATACCATACTCATTGCACCTATTTTCAAGTTCTAAGATATTAGACTGCAGGCTTTCGGCACAGTCTGCCATTAAGACCAAGTCGTCAGCATAGGCCAGACTGCTTACTATACTTCCACCTATCTGAATCCCTCCCTGCCATTTTATACCTTTCAGCAGATGATCCATGTAAACTACGAACAGCAAAGGTGAAAGATTACAGCCTTGTCTGACCCCTGTAAGTACCCTGAACCAAGAACTAATTCTACCATCAATTCTCACTGAAGCCCAATTGTCAATATTATTATTATTATTATTATTATTATTATTATTATTATTATTATTATTATCATTATTTCACTTGTTTAACATCCTTTCAATTATTATGCACTTTAAGAGACGCCGTGCCGGTAGTTATCGAGCATGTTGAGTAACAAGTAGCAACATGTGGTGGACATTATCTCTCAAAAGTAGTGGTAAGTGGGTTGTCTATCATTTTCGCCGGGCCACTCACAACAATTTAGGACAAACTCTAGCAAGTGTGCAGTCGCTACAAAGAGGAAAGAGTGCATGATATTGTAGTTGTTCGCAGCTACACTTTTCTCAGAAACAAATAAACCTATAGATGTAATGATTGTTGTGGGTATGCACAGCGTTCGTATCGGCATGGGAGATAAATTTTATTTTGATAATATTAAAAATTCAGTTTGAGAAAATATTAAATGATACAAACATGCAATCCCATGCGCTCATTCTTTCTTTCGAGTGATTATACAACCTCCGCACAACTGGAAAAAGTCGCCTTCAAGCTTGTGGTGGAAACAGGCAATCTATCCAGCACATAATTGTCATAATTCCAACGGCCATTCCTAGAGATAGAACCAAGTTCTTCTTAGCGATAGAAACATCCATACAGTATGTTTACAATTTAGAACTTTGCTTGTGACTCCTATTTCTCCCCTTATTTTAAATATCAATTTAATATAATACATTTAAAAAGTAATTTAATTTAATGAATACGTTTCAATTCTAAGCTTATTGCAGGATTTAAATAGGTATTGTATTGGAAAATAATTTAGGCGAGACTAGATGAAACTGATCACTTTAAGGGGAAAATATTTCAGTAGGTATATTGATTTGTTTTCTCCCTCAGACTTTTGACACTGAAAAGAGATTAGAATAAATAATTTCACATTTTACAGGTATTTTATAGCGATGCCTTTGCTGACGAGACCTAGTGTTTACAGTGCGCTATGTCTTCTGGTATGGACTAGAACAATCTTTTAACTTTCACTGATATGTCTCAGTCTTATCATTGACTTGGACAATATGAAAGTGACTGAGGTATGAGGGATGTCAGTAATGTCATTCCTCATGCAACCAGTCCCTGTTATGAATGGTGTGAAAATGTTGCTCATAGAGTCACTGTGTGCGTGCGTTTTAATGAGCTTGGCAGACTGATATGTAATAGCAGCTTCTGGCTCAGTGAGGAAAGCAACGGGAAACTACCTCACACCTCATTTTCCTAATACGCCTCTTGAGCGATGCCTAGGCCATCTATGACAGCTAATGGTGGAATTGCAGAGGATCCAACCAGCCTTCGGGGTGAGGACTGAGCATACATACATACATACATACATACATACATACATACATACATTTACAGTGTTCTAAGTATTACATTCGTGCTCGATAGACTGAAAAACCTAGTAGGTTTCCTTAACTGAGTAGACCCTGAAAAAGAGTGGTTTTGTTCTTAACATATTGAAAAAAACATGTTCTCCCGTTTTTCAGTGAAATGTTTGGCTCCATGGCTAAATGGTTAACGTGCTGGCCTTTGGTCACAGGGCTCCCGGGTTCGATTCCTGGCATGGTCGGGAATTTTAACAATAATTAGTTAATTCCCCTAGCACTAGGACTGGGTTTATGTGCCATCTTCATCACAATTTCATCCTCACCACGACGCGAAGGTTACCTACGGGTGTCAAATCAAAAGACCTGCACCTGGCGGGCCGAAGTCCTCGGACCCATCCCGGCACTATATAATAATTTCGTGTGGCTATTTCTAGCCGAGTGCAGCCCTTGTAAGGCAGACCCTCCGGTGAGGGTGGGCGGCATCTGCCATTTGTAGGTAACTGCGTGTTATTGTGGTGGAGGATAGTGTTGTGTGTGGTGTGTGAGTTGCAGGGATGTTGGGGACAGCACAAACACCCAGCCCCCGGGCCATTGGAATTAACCAATGGAGGTTAAAATCCCCGACCCGGCCGGGAATCGAACCCGGGACCCTCTGAACCGAAGGCCAGTACGCTGACCATTCAGCCAACGAGTATCCCGGCACTAAAAGCCATACATTTCATTTTTTCAGTGAAATGATTACAAATTGTTTTATAGTTCAAACATTTCTGCAGTCATGGTCTTTCTATATGCCTGCGTAATGACTACTTTCCGCCCAGAACACAGGTTATGTACTGTACTCCACCAAAAAATGGATTCCACTTTAATTTAAATGTAGGCCTATGTGCAAAATGTATTAAAACTTCTTTATTAAATATTATAACATAACGCAATGCTGCAATAAAAAGCCAACAATGAAATATGGCACTGAACTTGAAAGTTAGAATATGTAAAGTGAAAATTATTGCCAACCTTCCTACACAAAATATCTTCCAAAAATACCTATTTTTTCTCTTTTCTAGTTTGGTTTTGACAGAAATCATATTTGAAATCGTAGCAGTTTTCATCATCAACACCAGCACCGTACCCAGTCTAAGAACTATGAACAACGAATCCGTCCTCACCGCTGGTTGACCTCAGATATGTAGCTTTACAGAAAATCAATTCCGCATCTTCATTATCATCAATTCTTTCCTCGCGGCTGGATTCTCCATGAAGAGCGACCGTATTCTTTTTTCAGTTCTATAGAATGAGGTCCTGTTTCTATGCGATAACGCATGTTTGCCAAAATATCCCTCCGCACTCTCTGTACAAAACACACCCACTATCTCCCGAATACTGGAAACTGGCCGCACATAAGCTCGGTAAATACCAGTCAGTCGCCGTCGGCCACCACTGATCAGCACTTGCTTCTTGAATTCTATGTGCATCGTCATAATGCGATATTTTCTATTTTAAAAAAAAACATTCAAGCTTATTCGTCTACTGTCATTCCACGCCATCTGTCCTTCGTCAGGTCGAAATGTACCTCATAATCGTGCAGCTTGTCTCCTTACTCCCAAATCGTTCCAGCCTGATGTTTGCAACATTTCTGTAACACTACTCGTTTGTCGGAAATCACCCAGAACAAACAGTGCTGTTTAGATTTGCTTGTTCTGGAATCAAGTAATCCTGGTGAGGATGTCATTCACTCTAATAGGGGGGGGGGGGGGGGTGATCTTACCGGTAACCACGGCCGCCTCCTTTCCAGTTTTTGTCCTTTCCTATTCCATCTTCGCCGGAAACATGTCTGAGCTCATGCGATGTTAAACCGGTTACCAGACAGCGTGATTTCCAGCTAGGAAATGTAAAAGCAAATGTGAACATAATGCCTCTTGTGAATAATAGACCACGGAGAATCGTATTTCATTCATAGAGACCTACAGACTGATGAACGAAAGGTATAAAACAAGGTGGTGATAACTCTTGTTTTAAGAAATCTAACTTTGAGGCCATTAACTCTACAAAGAAGTTTTTACATACGAATTTGTGTATATGCTATATGTTCCATACATACTGCGCAACCAGCAAATGTATTTCAATTGCAGAAAATATTCCGTGGAAAATTTATTGGCAAAAAAGAAATTTAATTTGATATGCAAATCATGATGTAGTTTCGCTTTTCAATGGAGCCTGAAACGTCAGGGTAATCTCTACGTGCCTGTATCCGGCCGTCTTCTGGTTCCCTCAATCGCATCGGACGTGCTGACCACGGTCAGTCGTGTCCTAACAAGGAAAACCGGGTATAGCAGTTGCATTTACGAACAGAGCAATATGTCTCAGAGATGATCTGCAGTAGGGTTGCAATATTCTGAAATATAGAAACCGAGACACATGTCATAATCTGGATCATAAGAACTGGGACACGTATCAAAATCTCAATTATAAAAACCAGGACACCGATCATTATCTGAATTATAATAACTTGGACACACATCGTAACCTGAATTATAAGAACCGAGAACCTACTGTACCTTAATGTGAATTATAACAGCAGGGACATCTATGATAATCTGAATTAAACAAACCAAACCCCCATGGCAACAGCCCTTGAAGGGCCTTGACCTACCAAGCGACCGCTGCTCAGCCCGTAGGCCTACAGATTGCGAGGTGTCGTGTGGACAGCACGACGAGTCATTTCGGCCGTTATTCTTGGTTTTCTAGACCAGGGCCTTTATCTCACCGTGAGATAGCTCCTCATTTCTAATCACGCAGGCTGAGTGGACCTCGAACTGGCCCTCAGGTCCAGGTAAAAATCCCTGACCTGGCCGGGAATCGAACCCGGGACCTCAGGGTAAGAGGCAGATATACTGCCCCTACACCACGGGGCCGGCAACCTGGATTATACCAACCGAAAACTCAGACCAAGGACATTTCGTCATACAAAATAAATACGTAACTGACACATTCCGTCACTCAAAATAAATATGTCGCACATTTCAACATATTAAAAGTAATAGTACCTCTACCATTTACCTTTCCTAAGTAACGTCAGAGAGCTCGAATCCTGAATCACTCGTGACACTCCACATTTATCGAGCATTTCAGTGGGGGAAAGAAAATTATATATATATATGGGTTTTATGTCCGTAAAACACAGGAAACTCAAAATAGGTATGTCACTGAGATATAGCCAACGGCCGTAGCCGTGTTGAAACACCGGATCCCGTGAGATCTCCGAAGTTAAGCAACATTGGGCGTGGTCAGGAGTTGGATGGGTAGCCACGCGCGCTGTTGGTGGGCGGGGTAAGGGAATGGAGGAGCGGAAAGGAACTGGCCACCCTACCGCACGTAAACACCGGCTCAGAAACACCTCTGCGGAGGTTCGGACCTGCCTTCGGGCAGAATAACCCTTACCTTACTGAGATATAGGCCTATCAGCAGAAATGGATGCAATGGGACATTAATAATATCATTCTAGGAAGAAGGGGTAAATAAGCCCTTATATTTAAGGACTCTTCGCCACAACTTCGCCGGGTATTTTTTTTTTTTTTTAGTTAAATGGTTCACTGTGCATTCTACGCATCATAATTTACTGCAGATATGTATGTTGAAATGAGGAAACAATTTAAATGGTTCAGTCTGTGCTTTCTATGTAGCACAATTAACTGCAGATATACGTTGAAATGAGGAAACAATTTGTTATATTATGATAATATGATTTTAGCTCTAAAACATGTACACGTCGCCCGTCGCTCTCATTATAAGGTGAGATAAGTCATAACATAGTAGATGTACTGGAAAGTGTATCTAGAATGCAAAATAAAGCTTAAAGTAAAGCATTTCATTTACACTGAGAGGATGTTCGTGCGATTCGAATAATTTTGAAAGTATCAATTGCGCAATTGCTCTAAAAATCCATTAAAATAGATCAGCAATATATTGCTTGTATTTCTACTTTGGTGCAGTGCTCCAATGCCGCTACGGACCTGTCCGCGTGATGGAGCATCGGTGATGAAACGTCCGTGATACGAGTTTTCGGGAGCAAAAATTGAACAACTTTTCATTACTGGGATCTATGAGATTAGAAATTACTAGATAAGGGATTTATTTTGTGAAGCTCGGAATTTTTTTTTGTTTAAATGTTCTCATGCGGTTCTCAATAATGATAAATTTTCTAACTTGAAATTCAGTTTCCTACTTACTTCCATGTGATTCAAAGTCAAAAAGTTACTATTTAATTGAAAGGTAATCTTTGGCATAATACATTCAATTTTTGTTTTCCTGCTCTTTGGACAGTGGACTGATGCGTTTGGATATCATCACTCCGGCCCTAAAGAACTGCGCCAGGACCCGGAGAAGGTGAAAGTGATACTGTTTGTGGTGTACAATGTGTAGGGTGTCATACTGTGTCGTGAACTTTCTCCGAACCAAACGGTGAATGTCTCATACTATCACAGGTTTTCGGATCATCATCTTCGTGCTGCACTGAGCAAAAAATAGCCCTATTTTTAAACGCATCCGCCCATGGTCCTGCACGACAATGCCCGCTATCACAATGCTGCTCCTGTGAGAGAATTGTTTGCATTGTGGAAGTGGGAGGTCCTGGAGCATCCATCGTATACACCGAGTATGAGTCCGTATGACTTCAGTCTGTTCTCCAAGCTAAAGAAACCACTCCGAAGGGAGCCTTTCCATATCCAAATGGAAGCGCACTCCGTCGCGGACGTCAACGAAGTCGGCACTGCTACTGCTATCCCGCGCCTTCCACACATCTGGTAAAAGGTGCAACTTAATGCAGGAGATTACATGGAAGGCATGTAGAGGTATAGTCGTTCTACAATAAATGCTTTCGTATACAGAGTGTAACAATAAGGTGCGGGCAAACTTTCTTGACACATTCCCCACACGTAGAAGAAGAAAATGTTTTAAATGTACATGGGTCCAGAAACGCTTTATTTCAATATTATAACACATTTTCCACAGCTCTGCATATAGTATATTAATCATGGGAAATAGAGAGGAACAGAACGTACCAGCATACCACATGAAACTCTTTCTTACATGAAATGTTCAAAATACCCTCCGATAGCATTGATACTTGCATCAACCCCCGTCAGCGCATCCGGGATAAAATGCGGTGGCGGGTTCATACATGCATTAATCAGCAAAACGAATCGAACCAGATAACCACGGTGTCAGACCATAAAGATTTGACGCCTTAATGATCATGATCATCAGTGGGCGTTACCTTGGCATCTGTATTGAAATCTCTCTATTAAATATAAATATAAATAATAATGACTAATGGAATTTGGGAGCCATAAATATACAAATAAATAATTCTTAAACTTTGCCGGCTGTTGAAACTCATCTTCAGGGTCGTTGCCTTGTGACAAGGAGATCTGAATCACTTGATACCTAAAAAATTAATATTGGAAAAGGAGTCCATCTGGTAATTTCCCCCACCCATAGAAATTAAACAGAATATATATTAATCTCATACAATTTACTTAGTCAATTAAACCTGTATTTACCTAGAAATCCGAGCAGAGCTCGTCGTGATACACCCTTGAACATATATAACAAAATAAAGAGAATATTGATATAAATAATAAATGTCTTAATTTATGAAATAACTCTCTCTCAATAACTGGTACTCAGTTTATTCCGCAACGCAAAATATTCACACGCAGTCATGACTCATTTTTCAAGAATGGACTCCACTTTGCTGATGGCGTTGGTATAGTTTGAAAAGGCCCAACACGTTACCTTACGTAGACTCTCCGTAGAATTATATATGGCTAACATTCATAACCATAGAATGTTGTTACACTCCAGCATCTTTCTCCCTGGTTCCTTCAACAGCAGATCTCGAACTCCCAACATGGCATGGGACATCTTCCTCACAACTCGTACAAAACACCTCTCAGATTACCACCAGTATCACCTCTGCACACTGCAAGCTGCAACTTCCAACTCTCGACGCGTGCTTGCACCACACTAGCCCAAGCCAACACAACAGCATCTTAAAATAGCCCAGTTCCTGGAATTTTCCACCTCAGCTCCGTCAACACGTAAACCCCCGCTCGGAGACTCGTCACGTACACAACCGGGAGATAAACTGAGTGATCGAAACACACTAGTCCCAAATAAAATATAGAGAGTATCCATAATAACGAGAGTTCCAAAAAGAGTTACTAAGCCGCGACGGCTAAATACACACATAAATGAAATATACACATGAATAAATAATAATAATAATAATGACAATAATAATAATATCTGACCGGGGTTTGTCAGGTTACAATACTCCCCCTTTGTTTTCCAACAGATGCAAATGTTGGCAAAACAACACAAATCAGGTGGCTGATGGCCCAAGGACAGCTCCTCAAACTACCCATCAAATATACAATATACAACATTAGGGATCCCGATGGTATCTCCTCAAATTGAACACATTATAAGTTCCAATACATTTCCTATTAGCATCAATTAAGGAATATGCACACCTCCCTATCCTTCTCGCAACAATAAAAGGACCCTTAAACAATTGAAAAAACTTAGACATGGTCTTATCCTCAGCGTTAGATGGGTGAGGCACTCGCAACAATACTTCATCTCCTACCTCTAAACTATCAGAGCACCTATTCTGAACTATCCTAGCACGTTGCTGACCAGACTTAACCAGCTTCTCCCTAGCAAGCTGTACAAATAGATCCTGAGGAACCTCCTCCACGCTCTCCAACCTCAATATCTTGGCCAACTCAAAATCAGGCTTTCTCCCAAAGTGCACCTCAATGGGTGTAAGACCAGTACTCTCATGTCTTGTGACATTGAGCCAATTTTCCATCCTACTTAAATGTTCATACCAAGAGCTATGATTATGACTTACATAGGTCCTAAACATCCGTCCAAGTTCCCTCATGACTCTCTCAGACATGTTTCCACAAGGAAACCTTATAGACGAATATGTTACCTGAATACCTCTGTCCTGTAGAGTCTTCTTCCAGATGTTCGAAGTGAACTGTGAGCCGTGATCGGATAGGATCCTCCTAGAGTTACCGAATTCCTCGCAATACTTACTCACTGCATTGGCACATCCTCTAGCAGAAGCCTTCCGAAGTGGGTATAATTTAACAAATTTAGAGAACGAGTCAAGTATTACAAATATATATCGGTAGCCATACCTAGACTTAACCAACGGTCCATAGATGTCCACACACAGTAACTCACCTATATCCTCGGTTATCACAGCCTGCCTCGGCCCGTGCATATACCTATTTGGGTGTTTACACTTCTGACACACATCGCAAGTAGCCAAAGTCTGACGGACTTGTCTACCCATATTGCGCCACACAAAGTGATACTGAATTGCACATAATACCTTCTCCGCACCAAAGTGACCTAATTCCTTATGGAAATACCAAATCATGTCTTTCCGCAAGGCTTGAGGCACTACAACCCTCCATACATCCTTATGACATATGCGAGCTACTAAACCACTCAGAAGTTTATACCTCATATTCCCTTTTTCCACAATAGTGTCAGGCTCAGCAGCCTCTAACTCAAATAAAATATCACACAACTCCTCATCCTGTCCCTGTTCCAATTTCATCTTCGAGAGTTTCCTTCTCTCCTCTCTACATTCGTCATACTTATCAGCACATACCAAGATATTCTCACTAAAATCAGTGCTGACCTCATCAGCTGTCACAGAAATATTCCGACTCAAATAGTCAGCTAACACATTATCAGTACCCTTAACATGAACAACTTTAGGGTCATACTCCTGTATCGCCAGAGCATGAGCATGAGGAATCGGATATCTAGGACTATTAAAACTAGACCTATCTGAAATATCAAATGAGTGTTCGTACACAGTAGTACACCCTAATTCACCAGAGAACACCTCCTTGTTCTCCATCAAAACATTCAAAAGTTCCCTCTTCTGCTGCTCCTCCAGGCATGTCTGTCGCACCGCTTTCTCCACCTCACTGACCAAATCCTGACTTTCCGATACCATACTGTCATTAATTCTGATACTTGCATTATTAACTTTAACATCGACTTCATCCTCAACAATTTCCTCAATAACCTGAATATGACTACAATGAAGCACAAAACTACTCCTATCCACCTGATAATTAAGCTTAATCGGTTTACGTTCTTCACCAACAAGAAATTTCAAAACAGCAGTATCATAGTCAATCACACACTTGGTTTCAGATAGCCAGTCATTCCCCAGTATAACGGAATATACCAGATTAGGCACAACAAGACAACATTGCAACATGGTCTGACCACCAACCTCAATAGGAACAATAACCTGACTACGAATACGATTACTCTTAGCACCAGCTGCTGTGATAATAAATGTGTTCCTCACAGGAATCTCCTCAATAATCTCACCTCTGCGACGAGCTTCCTCACAAAATTTAAAATTTACACAAGACTTATGACTCCCCGAGTCTACAAGCAATTTCTCCTTCACACCCCATATGGTAGCCTCCATAGCTGGGTTGATCAATAATTCAGACGAACCACCTTCCTTAGCACTATCCTGGTCACACAACAAATCCTTACCAACATCAATCTCAAAAGCCTCCCTGATAACATGGATTTGCACATCAAGTGAGGATCTCCTAACGGACCTATTTAGGACATCCCGTTGGAGTTTAAATTCTGATTACCACTATTATTACCTCTCTCATCCCTTCTCCCCCTATCATTCAAATCCCTAGACTGATTACTAGAATTAAAATTCCTACTATCTTGATTCCTGAAATTAATCCTGGTTTCTTCCTGCCTATTCCCATTACCCTGATCCCTTCTGCTATAGTCATTCCCATTCCTACGATTACTTTCAAATGCTACTCCTCTCCTGTGATTATTTTCCCCCACACTCCTATGTCCTACCTGCCTACCCAAAGAATCGAAACGTTGCAACAGCCCTTCCATTCCCTTAATGGTCTTAACCTGCTGGATGCACATGGCCAACTGAATATCTTCATTAAAATGTCTAGCCATCCTCCTAACAATATCCTGCTCTGGCAAACTCTCTTCTAAGTTCTGACTAATAGCCACGTGCACAAGAAAATACTCCGTACGAGAAATACCCTCATTACCCTTATACTTCCCAGCCATAATCCTATCTCTTTCCCTACCCTGAATCTCCTCATCCCAAAACTTATCCATAAACAACTCCCTGAATCCCCTTAAACCCTTAATATGACCTCTATAAACATCATACCAACTCCTACCTTCACCCGTAAACGCACTTGCTAACATATCATCTACCAAGTCCCACTCTAACACACCTTCTTCCAAGCTCCTAGTAAAACGTTTCTCCACTACCTTGAGAAATTCCAGAGGGTTAAACTGCTTACCATTAAACTTAGGCAGCTCAATTTCCTTAATAATATGCCTTTGTATGCTAGAACTCTGAACATCACCTGAGGACCTGACTGATTGAATCTTTTCGTCAACCCTCTGTAATACATCTGCCTTCCATACATCAATATGACTAGCGTTCTCTCTGACCTGATGTTCAATTACACCTTGTTTACTTATCACATTGTGAATACTGTTAAAGTTATCTAAAATTTTATCCTGACATTTAGAATTATTTTCAACAAGTTTAGCTTCAAGATTATTAGCAACGTTACAAATTACTCGGTTAAATTCACTTTTATTTGATTCAGATATACCCCTAATTTCTTCAATTTGCCTATCATGCTCAGACAATTTACCATTAATTTCTACACATTGATAGTTTAATTCCTTCCTCATCTCCATAATACCTGAATCGACTTTCTCACTTAACCTCTTTACTTGATTATCCATCCTATCACTAATTTCCTGAACTTGTTTTTCAATTTTAGCAACATTAATTTCCATTTTCTGATTATTATCCTCAAGTTTACTTTCAAGTTTCTGTGTTAACTCATCATTCTGCTCTCTAAGTTTACTTTCAAGTTTATTAGTAAATTCACTCAAAATATGAACTAATTGGTCTAGCTGCTGGTCACTATTATCGCTACTCTGCTCTGATAGAAATGATGAAGCATTGTCCCCGGTTACCATCGAATCTAACACAACATTTAAATTATTATCGCCCATTGTGGCTTCACTCTCTGAATTAATCATGTCAACGGTATAGTTTGCTCCCCCTGTACTACAATTAATATGCACTTTCCTTTCCACACTCCTATTTCTTAATTTTAACAGATTAATATTTTCTCTCGTCCAACTCATCACCTTGCGTTTCCCAAATACGCAAAATTTCCACAAGACATATTATACACTCCACAGCGAACAAGAAATCTCCACAACAACTGTACATATCATGAAATCTGAGAGCAACTATACCATTTCTGTGTGCATACCCTATCGTGACTCAGATCAGTCTTGCCCCACGTTGCTAGCGACATTGAAATCTCTCTATTAAATATAAATATAAATAATAATGACTAATGGAATTTGGGAGCCATAAATATACAAATAAATAATTCTTAAACTTTGCCGGCTGTTGAAACTCATCTTCAGGGTCGTTGCCTTGTGACAAGGAGATCTGAATCACTTGATACCTAAAAAATTAATATTGGAAAAGGAGTCCATCTGGTAATTTCCCCCACCCATAGAAATTAAACAGAATATATATTAATCTCATACAATTTACTTAGTCAATTAAACCTGTATTTACCTAGAAATCCGAGCAGAGCTCGTCGTGATACACCCTTGAACATATATAACAAAATAAAGAGAATATTGATATAAATAATAAATGTCTTAATTTATGAAATAACTCTCTCTCAATAACTGGTACTCAGTTTATTCCGCAACGCAAAATATTCACACGCAGTCATGACTCATTTTTCAAGAATGGACTCCACTTTGCTGATGGCGTTGGTATAGTTTGAAAAGGCCCAACACGTTACCTTACGTAGACTCTCCGTAGAATTATATATGGCTAACATTCATAACCATAGAATGTTGTTACACTCCAGCATCTTTCTCCCTGGTTCCTTCAACAGCAGATCTCGAACTCCCAACATGGCATGGGACATCTTCCTCACAACTCGTACAAAACACCTCTCAGATTACCACCAGTATCACCTCTGCACACTGCAAGCTGCAACTTCCAACTCTCGACGCGTGCTTGCACCACACTAGCCCAAGCCAACACAACAGCATCTTAAAATAGCCCAGTTCCTGGAATTTTCCACCTCAGCTCCGTCAACACGTAAACCCCCGCTCGGAGACTCGTCACGTACACAACCGGGAGATAAACTGAGTGATCGAAACACACTAGTCCCAAATAAAATATAGAGAGTATCCATAATAACGAGAGTTCCAAAAAGAGTTACTAAGCCGCGACGGCTAAATACACACATAAATGAAATATACACATGAATAAATAATAATAATAATAATAATAATGACAATAATAATAATATCTGACCGGGGTTTGTCAGGTTACAGTATGTACTACTGGTTATGATTGCGTCTCTCATGCCAGTATACATTTTAGTCTACAAAAATTACAACTATACCGGGTGGTTCACCAGCCCCTTATTTTTCCGGAGATAGACAACCTAAATAACGCGTAAAACGTAAAGATCCATAGAATTTACTTTTATGAATACCAAATAACTTGAAATTTCTCCTTACGGTCAATAAGGCTCTCCCCTATCTGTGTGTCATCACTGTAAATTGATCCATGGATCTAGCAAAAGACAAACTACTATGCGCAATTCCGCACCAAATACTAAGGACCATTCTGCAAACATGTGATTTATTGCGCCTAGAAATAACACAGGTATCCGCAATACGATCAAATTAACAGGTTATGCCACGTGCTCTGTCATGTAAAGAAGATAAATCAACACCGTCAAACTTCATTGAAGAATTTGACACGTATGTTAAATTTCGAGGTGGAACGGCCGAGCTTAAGTACTCGATATCTAGGAAGCATCATATATGTTGACTTCGTGGCTGAATCGGTTAAAGGCTAGAGCACGAGATGTGTAAGTATCGGTAATGTAGTAGTTCGAATCCAGCACAAGGCATGTACTTTGAACGACAGAGGCGGTCCATTTTAGCGGGGATACAATAATACAACAATGAATAATAGAACAATACAACGTCCGCCCCTGTGATTTAGTAGTTAGCGTGATTACCTGCCAACCCAGGAGACCGGGATTCGATTCCCAGTTCTGTCACGAAATATGAAAAGTGGTACGAGGGTAGAATGGGGTCCACTCAATCTCGGGAGGTCAACTGAGTGCAGGGGTTACGATTCCCACCTCAACCAACCTCGAAGTGGTTTTCCGTGGTTTACCACTTCTCCTCCAGGCAAATGCCTGGTTAGTACCTAACCTAAGGCCACGGCCGCTTCCTTCACTCTTCCTTGTCTATCTTTTCCAAACTTCCAATCTCCCTACAAGGCCTCTGTTCAGTATAGCAAGTGTCCGACTCGTTGGCTGAATGGTCAGCGTACTGGCCTTCGGTTCAGATGGTCCCGGGTTCGATTTCCGGCCGGGTCGGGGATTTTAACCTTCATTGGTTAATTCCAGTGGCCCGGGGGCTGGGTGTTTGTGCCGTCTCCAACATCCCTGCAACTCACACACCACACATAACACACTCCTCCACCACAATAATACGCAGTTACCTACGCATGGCAGATGCCACCAACCCTCATTGGAGGATCTACCTTACAAGGGCTGCACTCGGCTAGAAATTGACACACGAAATTATTATTATTATTATTATTATTAGTATAGCAGGTGAGGCCGCCTGGGCGAATTACTGGTCTTCCTCTCCAGCTGCATTCCCCCGACCAAAAGTCTCAAGCTCCAGGACACTGCCCTTGAGGTTGTAGAGGAGGCATCCCTCTCTGAGTCCAAAGGAAAACTAACCCTGGAGGGTAAACCGACTAAAGAAGAAACAAAGAAGAATACAACAATACATTTTTGCTATTGGTTTTAAGGGGTGCGCTCTGATTTGGCGTCTTTCCCCCAAGGATGAGTATGGGAAGGATTGAGAAGGAAATTGGCCTTGGTCTTTTACTAAGGTACCTTCCCAGAATTCGCCTGGTGGTGAAAATTGGAAACCGAGGAAAACTGTTTTCAGGACGGCAAGCATGGGATTCGAATCCACAACCTACCAACTCATGGGATACGAATCCACAACTTACCGAATCCAACGCACACAATTAATGATCTACAGCTACCAGGTCACATCACAGCACTCACGATGTATTCCTATGAAAAGTACGTTGAATTGTTACTAATTTATGGAGAAAGTACGATCGAGTCCGCTTCTGTGGTGTAGTGGTTAGTGTGATTTAGCTGCCACCGTCGGAGGCCGATTCCCGGCTCTGCCACGAAATTTCAAAAGTGGCACGAGGACTAGAACGGGGTCCACTCAGCCTCGGGAGGTCAACTGAGTAGAGGGGGGTTCGATTCCCATCTTAGCCATTCTCGACGTGGTTTTCCGTGGTTTACCACTCCTCCTTCAGGCAAATGCCGAGATGTGACCTCACTTAAGGCCACAGCCGTTTCCTTCCCTCTTCCTTGGTTATCCTTTCCCAATGTCTCATGTTCCTGGATACTGCCCTTGAGGTGGTAGGGCTAAAACTATGAATGAAAGAAGGAAAGAAATACGGTCGAAATAAAATGTATGCCACGTGCGCCGTAATGCGGCCAACACTTCGAACACTTGTTACTCTGAATACGCTGGGTACCCTACTTCCTACCTATACACCATCACGTCGTAGTCCAACCTAGTTACGTAACATCGGATAAAAACGATCCTTTTCAGGGCGAAATAAAAATTCATTCTTTTGAACAGGATGTTATGCGGCCATATTGCAGTCACTGTAAACGGCATTAATAAAAAAAAATGTGCCAGCCTCTTTTAAGAACCTACTACCACACAGCTCGACTGATACAACCGCATTTACGCGTGGTTTAGCAACCGTAGCTACCGTGAGCCACGATGTATCACTAGCACGTTGTAGTCTTTATGGACACTCCATGTCCGAACGTAAGACAGTGTTATTCGCAGCTGTAATCGTTTTCCACATTCACAATATTTTCTTCTTTTTCTTCGTTTTCTGTTTACCCTCCAGGCTCGGTTTTTCCCTCGGAGTCAGCGAGGGATCTCACCTTTACCGCCTCAAGGGCAGTGTCCTGGATCTTCAGACCCTGGGTCGGGGGATAGAACTGGGGAGGATGACCTGTACATCGCCCAGGCGGCCTCACCTGTTATGCTGAACAGGATCCTTGCGAGGGGATGGGAAGATTGGATGGGATAGACAAGGAAGAGGGAAGGAAGAGGCCGTGGCCTTAGTTAGGTACCATACCGGCCTTTGGCTGGTGGAGAATTGGGAAACCACAGACAACCACTTGCAGGATGTCTGAGGTGGGAATCGAAACCACCTCTACTCAGTTGACCCCCCGATGCTCAGTGGACCCCGTTCCATCCCTTGTACCACTTTTCAAATTTGGTGGCAGAGCCGGGAATCGAACCTGGTCCTCCGGGTGTGGCAGTTAATCATACTAACCCCTACACCACGGAGGTGGACCCATTATATTTCAAATAATAGAAATAACACTGACGTTAATGTTTTTACCATATTCACGAGCATTATTTAAACGGTATGGTTGTATTAAGCCCATAAAGAAGCTGGTACTAAGGTTTTTCGGATGACTATGATACACGTTTTAGTTGGGTTACCTACCTCCGAAGAAAATAAGGGGCTGGTGAACCACCTGGTATATTCACAAATAAATGAACATCCAATGGCTGCTTATAGAGTATTGCTTTAGGTGGAATTAACATCTCGCGAGGGGATGGAAGATTGGATGGGATAGACAAGGAAGAGGGGAGGAAGAGGCCGTGGCCTTAGTTAGGTACCATACCGGCCTTTGCCTGGAGGAGAATCATTTTGGAACCATTCCACTGTGAAAATCTTGGTCTTTCTGTCCACTCCAGAAAGAAATCAAAGCATAATATCTTTATACACACCAGGAAAGAGAGCTTTCTTCATGTACATCTACATGCAAAGTTATTAAGCTAAGAATTTACATTGAAATGGCACCTAATCCATTGAAGATATCGATGTTCTGTTTGCATATTCTTAAATGGTATTAAGGGGCTCTTGAAACATTGTGCTACATTTTTCGTGATTTTTAATATCGGAGATATTGCCACTAATTTTGATTTCAAATGGAACAACAGTGATTTCTCGCACTCACTCCCGTGGAAAATTTTCACGTTGGCACGAATTCAGAGATGTAATTAAATTTTAAACCGGACAAGTTCATTTGGAAATATCGATAGTACTTTAAATTGTAAAATTTGTGGCCAAGAGCGAGCGCTGGTCTTTTTCTATCAGGCCGTTCCTTGTTGTGATAACAGTCACACAACTGGAACCTACTATATGTACACTACAAGCATGTCTCGTAAATACAATGTGGTATTGAGCCCATAATTCTACGTTGCAGATTGAAAACCGCCGCACGGCTATGTAGGGCCAGCTGCGAGAGGGGAAAACGCGCATCCATCTTTGTAAATAGCTAGCTTGATGTTCCTTGCTTGTTACTCACAGCAGGAGGTGATCCAAAACATCGAGCGAGAATGGAACATTTCGGAAGACCTCGGAAAATTAATAATAACATTTTGGCTAATAACCGCTATTGGGAGAGATTTCGGCAATGTCATTAGCGAAGAAGTAATTAATTAAGAATTTTGGAATCATTTAATGAAGATCACTTCACAGGGATGTATGTTGTATGTTGGGTATTCAGCCCGAAGGCTGGTTGGATCCTCAACAGGTTCACCATTAGCTGTCATAGATGGCCTAGGTGTCACTGAAGAGGCGTACTAGGGAAATGAGGAGTGAGGTAGTTTCCCGTTGCTTTCCTCACCGAGTCAGAAGTTGCTATTGCACATCAGTCTGCCAAGCCCACTGAAATGCCTGCACCAACCGACCCTATGAGCGACATTTTCACACCATTCATAGCAGGGACTGGCTGCATAAGGAATGGCATTACTAGCATCACTCATACCTCAGCCACTTTCATATTGTCAAAGCCAAGGAAGAGACTGAGACAGGTCAATGAAAGTAACAATTTTATTCTAGCCCATACCAGAAGACATAGCGCACTGTAAACACTACATCTTGCCAGCAAAGGCATTTCACAGGGATAAATATATTTAATTATGCCCAGAGAGAAGTCCCCCTGTCTATCGGCAGAGTGGAAATAACATGAGACAATGTCATCCAGTCAGAATACGCGGGAAAGTCACCCACCCCAGTAAAAGAAGCATGAGAAATCAATAAACAACACGATTGTGATCGGGAGAATAGGCGGAATCACTGGTATGATTTTCAAAAAAATCGATCTAGCAGTTAGGAGATGGGATGATTGAACAATAGCAGGGACGCGTTGTACGGCGTCCCTAGATTGCGTATAAACACCACCTCTGAAAACGAGAGAATCAGTCAGAATTCATCGGTCCAAGAGGGTGAACCTACGACAGTCGACACCAAGAAGAGAATTTTAAAGTGTTGGATGATAGATTCGGAAACATCAAGAGCCAGTTGGCTTGAGATATATAAAATTTATAAAGTATTGCCGTCCACAAATTTCATATTGCGTTTTTTTTCTCCTTTGACTTGGGAAGACACTAATGTATTTAATTTCGAGATACTTTCGCCGTGCACGTTATGCAATGTGATTGATTTATAACATTTTGTGATATAATTTAATTTGCTCTTTTGGTGATTCAGTAAATATGATTGTCGTGATTTCGCTCAATAAATTTTTAGTAAGCACATTTTTGCGCCTAATTTTAAGTAGTTATGCTCTCGTATGAACCCTGTCGATCAGTCAATGAAGTGGATGAAAAGAATCCTACACGACCCCAAGATCTGAGAGTCAATATTGTTCTACCGAAGCAGCCAAGGCAGACGACCGACGATGGAACGGTAGGTTGAAGGGTACAGTAAAATCCTTAGGTTTTCAACATTTAAAACAAATTAATGCTATTGTTTTCACGTCCCACTTACTACTATTGACGGTTTTCTGAGACGCCGAGGTACCGAGATTTTGTCCCACAGGAATTCTTTTAGGTGCTAGTAAATCTACCGACATGAGGTTGACATATTTGAGCACCTTCAAATACCAACGGACTGAGCCAGGATCGAACCTGCCAAGTTAGGGTCAGAAGGCCAGCTGCTCAACTCAACTCACCCTGGCGCAACGTTTTTATTACAGGCGAAATAGAGACTGGAAAGAGAGGTTTCTTGCTTTTTTACAGAAGTAAAGTAATAATTTTGATTGCAAAGGAACTGAACTAAAATTTTATTGTCTCTGTTTTGAGAATACAGTATATAATAATTGAGGAACGTCGGAATAAGAACCGATAAATCCAATTTACCTGTCCTCGCATTTTCGTGATCCAGGGAACAGTTCTGGGTAAAATGCGTATGTCAAAAATAATTAAACAAATCGCATTAGATCCACCTCAAAAAATCATCTGAAATCCATCGGTTGCATCACAAACCGATAATTCGAAGAAAGCACAAATGTTCGTATTTATTGGAGAACGCCATTTATGAAAACGGAAGAACATGGAAAAAATACAAAGAACGTGGCGCTGTGGTAACTTTGGGAAAGTAATATGTGTTACGGAACGTTAAATCTTCCGGAGAGTCATACAAAAACGTGCAAGGAATAATAGACGTCAAGCTACTGTATGTAATTTAAATAAATACAGAATATTTCAACGAAAAGGACAGATAAGACAAACAGAAATATTATTCAAGTAAAATACTTTGTAGGAATGGGTCTATTCAGGAGAGGAATTGGTTTTGTATTTTAAAGGGAGGAGGAAATCATCTACAAACTTTGGAGGCATTAAACAGTCTAACAGCTCAAAAGAAATAGAACGTAATGGGTTTGATGGTCAAGAAATTTTGGAAAGGACTGGATGAATGAAGATGATTTTTGTGGTACAGGAACCTGCTTTAGGATAATAGAAACAGCGAAGAAGATGGCAAGTAAATGAAGATGACCAGCATGATTGTTTGGATTATGGCACTTAATAAAACTGAATTCTTTGCAATAAACTAAATGGTCTTATTCCGAAAATGTATTAGCCACATAAATAAATATATCCGCTGCTGTCTGATCAAAATTCGATCCAGGCAGTCGAATGAAAACCAGATATCTCAATTTATTTGGATAAAGTTAATTGACATCAAGTTCAGAGAAAGAAGGGTTATCCACAGCCTATACGTAAAAATTTACATCTTTAAAAAGAATCGATGGATGTTAAATGAAAGCAAGGGTTAAAATTTGTCGAATAGTATGGATAGAATTTTGGAGCAGTACAAGCCAAAAATAATCTAACCCAAAAGCAATGGTATTCAGTGGTTGGGCGTGAAAGACGAGTGACACTATCACTGCCTTCTCAGCAAGGTGACTGCGGCTCAAATTCTGGTCAGGGTATGCGAGATTTTGAAATGAAACCTCGCATCCCTATGGCAATGTAATACCCAGGGTCCCATGGCTGTGCTGCATATCAGGAGTCAAGTACAACTGCAAGGTTGCTGTGCTTGGATATATTCTATGTCCCCGCCCACAAGGGGGCATGTATGGATGTATGTCGGAAATACAACTTCCTACAAGCGTTCTACAAGGTGGTACACCCCTCGCTCACCGAGGTAGTCGTGACTCGGCCGTGGGCCTATGGTGCACTGCATGAATTTCGTGCGAAGCGCGCTCTGGCGGGTCACAGGTTAAATGTTACAAGCGAGCCGTTAGAAACTTGGAGAAAAATATCAAGTTTCATTACTCATAAAACTTACAAGAATGTCCTAAACACAAGGTGATCCCCTTGACTCGAGTTACAGTCCCATGCTAACAGGTTGTCACTTGGGAGAATGATGACTCCATTGTAATTACCACAAGTTGTGTATGGCATTAGAAATATAATGCCTTGTTGGTAAAGTCTGTAAAATTGAACCTGGTCACAATAATTATATATATCAATATTTATTGTACTTTTCTCTTTATATCAGGAATTCTATCAACCTATGGTTCGATCTCGATCAAAATAGGAAAAATCATTAATAAAACACTTGTTGTTTTTCAGTTCATTGAATAGAGTAAGCTTTCCAGAATCCAAACATATATAACATGTGTATGATCCTGCAACAAAATTGCATTTTCAGTGGTTATATACTGCCAATCATTTTTAGCGGTTAACTAACATTACGCTTTCAAAAATTTCATCTTTAAATCTGTAGGGACAGTTTTCCCAGGCAGTATAAGAGTTATGGGCTCTTTATCCCAGGTGGTAAAGGCGTGCTTGGCTCACCCGGAAGGATGTGGGTTTGATTCGCCGCCAGGAAGTCGAAAAACTTAAGAAACACGATTTCCACTTTTGGAGTGGCATGTGATTCTGAGGTATACTCACTCTGCACCAAACGTGAGTACCAGTTAATTTATGGGAGCACAGGCGGCCGGGTAAGGCCAAGACGCTATTATTATTATTATTATTATTATTATTATTATTATTATTATTATTATTATTATTATTATTATTATTATTATTATTATTATTATTATTATTATTATTATTATGAGGAGTGGGAAGGAAGCTACCGTGACCATAATTAAGGTACCTTTGCTTGGCTTGAAACCGGTAAACCACGGAAAACCATATTCAGGGCTGCTGACGGTGGAATTCGAACCCACTTGTTCAAGTCTGAGATGAATTTTGGAGTACTGTAAAATATTCTGAAATTTTCCGGTATATCACAGGTAATCCAGGTATCATTGATGCAGTAAAGAGTAAAAAATGAAACACTAAAGGGGATTATTTTAAATTAGTCATTAATAAATTGCCCCTATTACCCATTAAATGCCTTAACCCTGCCAATGATGACTGCTAGTACAAAGTATTGATAGTGAAGTGTCACTTGGTGAATGCGATCCCATCCTCAACTGTATTACATCGCTTTCTTAGCTGGGTTCGCAGTCCGTCAGATCACTAAATCCTTCCATTGCTATTGTGATTACTTTCTTGACACTCTGCATTGGTCATTTCTACAGGAAAATCGGTATAATTTGGTACCTTTTCCTGTTTGCGTAGGGCATGCAATATCGATGATGAGATGATGATGCTTGTTGTTTAAAGGGGCCTAACATGTAAGGTCATCAGCCCCACCATGCGATATCAATGTTGTATCAGGTTTCCTTGGTCATGTTAAGTAACACTGTGTCTAGTATACTGCATGGTATTGTTTTGTTAGTGATGAAGCTTGCATCCCAATAAATTTCCATTTATTATTATTATTATTATTATTATTATTATTATTATTATTATTATTATTATTATTATTATTATTGTTATTATTATTCCTCTGCGAACCATGTGACCTTGCCGCGGTGGGGAGGCTTGCGTGTCCCAATGATGCAGATAGCCGAGCCGCAGGTGCAACCATATCGGATGGGTATCTGTTGAGAGACCAGACTAACGAATGGTTCATCGAAAGGGCGGTAGCAGCCTTTCGGTAGTCGCAAGGGCGGCAGTCTGGATGATTGACTGATACGGCCTTGTAATAATACTCAACATGGCTTAGCTGTGTTGATACTGCTACACGGCTGAAAGCAACGGGAAACTACAGCCGTAACTAACTCCCGAGTACATGCAGCTCT
Source organism: Anabrus simplex (assembly GCF_040414725.1). NCBI lineage: Eukaryota > Metazoa > Arthropoda > Insecta > Orthoptera > Tettigoniidae > Anabrus > Anabrus simplex. The sequence goes on along the minus strand of NC_090265.1, from coordinate 1,229,831,392 downwards.
CTCTGTATGAATGATGTACTGATGATGGCTTCCTCCCGGGTAAAATATTCCGGAGGTAAACTAGTCCCCCATTCGGATCTCCGGGTGGGGACTACACGAGAGGGGGCGATCATCAGGAAGATGGATACTGACATTCTGCGAGTCGGAGCGTGGAATGTTAGAAGTTTGAATCGTTGTGGTAGGTTAGAGAATCTGAAAAGGGAGATGGATAGGCTAAAGTTAGATGTAGTTGGCATAAGTGAAGTACGTTGGCAGGAAGAACAAGATTTTTGGTCAGGCAACTACCGAATTATCAACACAAAATCAAACAGAGGAAATGCAGGAGTTGGTTTAATAATGAATAAGAAAATAGGGCAGCGGGTAAGCTACTACGACCAGCATAGTGAAAGAATTATTGTCGTCAAGATAGACACCAAACCAATGCCCACCACAATAGTGCAGGTCTATATGCCTACTAGTTCAGCGGATGATGAAGAAATCGAAAGAATATATGAGGAGATAGAAAATTTAATAAAATATGTAAAAGGTGACGAGAATCTAATTGTGATGGGAGACTGGAATGCAGTGGTAGGCCAAGGAAGAGAAGGTAGTACAGTAGGAGAATTTGGATTGGGACGAAGGAACGAAAGAGGAAGTCGTCTGGTTGAATTCTGCACTGATCATAATTTAGTCCTTGCCAATACTTGGTTCAAACACCACAAACGACGGCTGTATATGTGGACGAGACCTGGAGACACTGGAAGGTATCAAATAGACTTCATTATGATTAGGCAGAGATTCAGAAACCAGGTGTTGGATTGCAAAACTTTCCCAGGAGCAGACGTGGACTCTGACCACAACTTGTTGGTCATGAAATGCCATCTGAAGTTGAGGAAATTGAAGAAAGGAAAGAATGCAAAAAGGTGGGATCTAGACAAGTTGAAAGAAAAGAGTGTGAGGGATTGTTTCAGGGAACACAGGGCACAAGGGCTAAATGAAAAGGCTGAAGGAAACACAAGAGAAGAAGAGTGGAGAGTCATGAAAAATGAAGTCAGTAGGGCTGCTGAAGAAATGTTAGGAAGGAAGAAAAGATCAACTAAGAATCAGTGGATAACTCAGGAGATACTAGACCTGATTGATGAAGACGAAAATACAAGAATGCTAGAAATGAAGAGGGCAGAAAAGAATACAGGCGATTAAAGAATGAAGTGGATAGAAAGTGCAAGGCAGCTAAGGAAGAATGGCTGAAGGAGAAATGCAAGGCTGTATGGTCCTGGGAAAGGTAGATGCTGCATACAGGAAAATCAAGGAAACCTTTGGAGAAAGGAAATCTAGGTGTATGAATATTAAGAGCTCAGATGGAAAACCACTTCTAGGGAAAGAAGACAAAGCAGAAAGATGGCAGGAGCATATCCAACAGTTGTATCAAGGTAAAGATGTAGATAATTTGGTTCTGGAACATGAAGAGGCTGTTGATGCTGATGAAAAGGGAGACCGAATTTTGAGGTCAGAGTTTGACAGAGCTGTGAGTGACCTCAATAGGAACAAGGCACCTGGAATTGATGACATTCCCTCTGAATTACTGACTGCCTTAGGAGAAACCAGCATGGCAAGGTTATTTCATTTAGTGTGCAAGATGTATGAGACAGGAGAAGTCCCATACGATTTTCAGCAGAATGTTGTTATACCTATTCCCAAGAAAGCCGGTGCTGACAGGTGTGAAAACTACCGCACCATTAGTTTAGTATCTCATGCCTGCAAAATTTTAACACGTATTATTTACAGAAGAATGGAAAAACAAGTTGAAGCTGAGTTGGGAGAAGATCAATTTGGCTTCAGAAGAAATGTAGGAACACGTGAAGCTATCCTGACTTTACGTCTGATCTTAGAGGATCGAATCAAGAAGGACAAGCCCACGTACATGGCATTCGTAGATCTAGAAAAGGCATTCGATAATGTTGATTGGACCAAGCTATTTATGATTCTGAAGATGATAGGGATCAGATACCGAGAACGAAGAATTATCTACACTCTGTATAAAAATCAGTCTGCAGTGATAAGAATCGAGGGCTTTGAAAAAGAAGCAGCAATCCAGAAAGGAGTGAGGCAAGGCTGCAGTTTGTCCCCTCTCCTTTTCAATGTTTACATAGAACAGGCAGTAAAGGAAATCAAAGAGAAATTTGGAAAGGGAATCACAGTCCAAGGAGAGGAAATCAAAACCTTGAGATTTGCCGATGATATTGTTATTTTATCTGAGACTGCAGAAGATCTCGAGAAGTTGCTGAATGGTATGGATGAAGTCTTGGGTAAGGAGTACAAGATGAAAATAAATAAGTCCAAAACAAAAGTAATGGAGTGCAGTCGAACAAAGGCAGGTGATGCAGGAAATATTAGATTAGGAAATGAAGTCTTAAAGGAAGTAGATGAATATTGTTACTTGGGTAGTAAAATAACTAACGATGGCAGAAGTAAGGAGGACATAAAATGCAGACTAGCACAAGCAAGAAAGAGCTTTCTTAAGAAAAGAAATTTGCTCACTTCAAACATTGATATCGGAATTAGAAAGATGTTTTTGAAGACTTTCGTGTGGAGCGTGGCATTGTATGGAAGTGAAACATGGACGATAACTGGCTCAGAAAGAAAGAGAATAGAAGCTTTTGAAATGTGGTGTTACAGAAGAATGCTGAAGGTGAGATGGATAGATCGAATCACGAATGAAGAGATACTGAATCGAACTGGTGAGAGGAGATCGATTTGGTTAAATTTGAAGAGAAGAAGAGATAGAATGATAGGACACATCTTAAGACACCCAGGACTTGTTCAGTTGGTTTTTGAAGGAAGTGTAGGGGGTAAGAACGGTAGGGGTAGACCAAGATATGAATATGACAAGCAGATTAGAGCAGATGTAGGATGCAATAGTTACGTAGAAATGAAAAGGTTAGCACAGGATAGGGTGGCATGGAGGGCTGCATCAAACCAGTCTATGGACTGATGACTCAAACACATTATTATTATTATTATTATTATTATTATTATTATTATTATTATTATTATTATTATTATTATTATTATTATTAATATTATTATTATTATCCAGATTTTCTCGGGTTTCCCAGGTATCCACTTGCATTTGATGGTATTACTATCATCCAAGCGTAGAAAAAAAACAACCAAACCTCATGGCGCAGCAGCCATGGTCTACCAAGCGACCGCTGCTCAACCCGAAGTCCTGCAGATTACGCGGTGTAGTGTGTGTGTGTAGCCGGGACGAAGAATCCACTCGGCCGTTATTCTCGGCTCTCTAGACCGTCATATAGCTCCTCAAATTGTAATTACGTAGGCTTAGAGGACCTCCAATGAGCCCTCAGATCCAGGTAAAAATTCTTGTCCTGGCCGCGAATCGAACCTCCAGATAAGTGGCAGACACGCTGCCACTACACGACTAAGTCGGCTATCCAAGCGTAGAAGAGCACTATTTATGTTCTGAACGTCTTCATTTATGGGTCCTGTAAATCCCCATTCAGCACTTCCCTCATAATGCTAAAGTTTCTAAAATCAATATCCTCTGTAGCTCGATTTAGATGTTGTTTTCGGCGACCGAAGGAGAGGTAGGGGTTAGGATTAGAAAGGATGCGGCCGAATCCTTAAATAAGGTACATCCCCAGCATTTGCTTGGTGTAAAAAAGGGTAACTACGGAAAACCACCTTCAGGGCAGCCGACAGTGGGATTCGAACCCACGATCTCCCGAATGCAAGGTAAGAGTTACGTCATCCTAACCGCACGGCCAACTCACTTGGTAATAATAATAATAATAATAATAATAATAATAATAATAATAATAATAATAATAAACCCCCGTAGTGCAACAGCCCCGAAGGGCCATGGCCTACTAAGCGACCGCTGCTCAGCCCGAAGTCCTGCAGATTACGAGATGTCGTGTGGTCAGCACGACGGATCCTCTCGGCCGTTATTCTTGGCTTTCTAGACCGGGACCGCCATCTCACCGTCAGATAGCTCCTCAATTGTAATCACGTAGGCGAAGTAGAACTCGAACTAGCCCTCAGATGCAAGGAATCGAACCCGGGGCCTCCGAATAAGAGGCAGGCATGCTACCCGTACACCATGGGGCCTAATAATAATAATAATAATAATAATAATAATAATAATAATAATAATAATAATAATAATTTTAGCAGGCGGCTTTTAGTGCCGGGTTTCCAAGGGCATGTTCGGCCCGCCAACTCTCAGCTGCTTTTCCTCGTACACAGTATAGGGGTGAGCTACATGCACTGCTGTGTGAGGGCTTGCCTATGGGTGTATATATAATTCTATGGGTTAGGAATGGGAAGGAAGTGGCAGTGGCCCTGAGATAGGTACCATCCCAGGATTTGCCTGGAGTTGTAAATGGAAATGCACGGGGAAATCTTTCGAAGATGGCCGACGGGGGATTCGAACCCATTTGTCTCCCGAGTACAGAGAGCTGCGCCGCAACCCACTGTGCTAAACTATTGGCTATAATAATAGTAACCTGATAGCTCAACCGAGGTACACATGGGAGATTTCGGCATCCATCTGAATGAATTTTTAAGTTGGATATATGTCGCGTAAACGTCTTGTTGAAGGATCTCTTGGCTGAACATAGTGGACACGAACAGAGAAACTTAAAGCCATTGAGGAAGGAGAATGTTACAAGTATCTGCTTTTGCTCATCGTCTCAAGAAAATCTTGAAGACACAAATCTCGGCAAGAAACAAGCTAAAGACAACCAACAGCTACACCATTCACCTACTTTATTGGAATCTTGAAGTGGAGTGATATGGTACCGAACTTGACGAAATGAATCGAAAATTTCGCGTTTTAGCTACACGACTCCGAAGCCTTCATCCAAAGAGTTCGACTGAAAGATCTCACCTGGTAAGAAGGAAACCTGAGAAATGAGGCAAATAATTGCACTGAGGAAGTATTTGCAAGAAAGTGGTAACAGTGCACTTCATAATGCACTCTGTGAAACCGATGTGCGCATTACATTGGCAGACAGTGGGATGTCTTGTAGTCCATGGACACCAGTACTGAACATACAGATGTTATATAATAATAATATAACAAATGCGCACATTTGTGCATTTTTAAATAGTTCTCCTTGCTGTACTCTATGAGAGATTTCACTCTTTTTGCAAAACTGAGTAGATGGTATCTTGTACATGTTTTGTTGCAAAGTTCACATTTACACTTATCACCTGGCGTATGGAATGACTTGATCACGCATATTTTATGATGGAGGCCGTTGACCGCGTAACGGGTTACCATATGCCTGAGCTCATAGTTTGCCATCGTCCAAGCTCTGTTCATCATGGCTTCAGTGCTGTAAAAATCTTCCCAAATACTTGATCTCTTTTCAAGTCTCTCTTTTATATGTTTCTCTGATGCAATCGTGTATGGAAGTAATAGTTTGGATTTGATATCCTCTATATAGAAAGACTCCTTTGCCAGTTCATATACCAGCCTCGTTTGTGTGAATTTTGACACGCACAGGGTGCGTTTGAGGAAGCTTGCTTTCACTCTTTCTATGACTGCCAGGTCTGCAGTTGTTAGATTATTCCATATTAATTGAATCCCGTATGTGATTATGGGCGTTATCTTAGTATTGAAAAGAAATAATGCTGTCTTGAGATCTAATAGTTCTGGATGTGAGATGTCCTGAAAGGCTCTGATTGCTGCTATCGCTTATTCTTTTACATGCATTTTGAACGATGTTCTTGTTGATTGTAGTCGTATTTCTAGATAGTTATAGTGGTTGACTACCGTGAGTTCTTCTTTTCCATATTGTACGATATCCTTTTTGGCTATTTTGCCACCCTTTCTGAATATCATTTGCACGGTTTAGCTTCTGTTTATATTGAAGTCATTCTGCTTGGCCCGTCTCACTGTTTCCTGTCCCATATTACCTGCACGATAATGGTCATTGCTTAGGATCTTTCACCACATAAATCATGTAATTTCTTATGGCCACTACTTGATTCTGTACAGCAAGCATATATCTTCCTGTTTCAGGTAGTAGTTTGGGCGCTGTAAGACATGAGTTCGACCATTCCTGGCGACACTATAGTCCATCTTCGTAGTAAGCGTCTTTCTGGACGACCGGAGGTGTGGCCTGGCCTCGTGTGCGAGGAACTATGGGAGCGTTCGCGCTGGTCGTGGGGGAAGAACTTGAACCTTTCCTCCAGCTGACACAGTCGAGTTCAGGCAGCGGACGTAGCCCTGGGAACTGACTGAAATAGTGTGGAAAGCTTAGGCGCGATACGTTCCCGGGTCGGGGTGGTCATTATTCAATGGCTCATCGGTGTACATACATCACACTAACTCAGAGGTGTAGGAATTACTTAATATGATAAACTAGTGAAAATAAAATAGTACCGTACATTGTACAAATCGAGTCTTATATTTCAATTGTCTGCCTTAAACCTTGTCAATTAACTACACAGGCCTTTGAGCATAACATTCTAAAATTTCAGTTCTATTCCAGTACGGAAATACTTCGTAACTTTCGTCATAAATGTTGGTGACGTCAAGAAATCAGAGGGTCATGCCTAAAAGAATTCATATCGGATGATGCTTTCGACACAACGTGAAATAAATCTCAGTGTATAGTAAAAGTGGAGGTCAATATTTTGGCACTCTGTAGCCTTTAATTTATACTTATACATTCTTACGAATATGAAATCTGTTATATAAAATTGAAAGGTTTGAACCATTTGGTAGAAAATCAATTGAACATAAGACAGTAACTTGCAACTGGTAATACTGCGAATAAAGGAAGTTCGTTTGAAACTGTACTGTACTGTACTGTATACCAAGGAAAGGCGCATCGGTACGCGCTATCAGTTCATCAATCGCTTAACGAATAGGAGGAAGTTGTTTCCACTGACAGGCTGGAGATATAATCTACTTAACGTGATTTCTAGTGAAATACGTATAAAAGAGATTAATTAATGCAAATTTGTCGGGAAAATGCAGAGAAGAAGCATTAGTAGAAATACTTCAGCTACTCTCATAATAACATTAACAATGTCTACTTTTCTTGTCCATCAGAAGAAATATAATAATATATAATACTCTTGAATAACCTGCTATTGTTATGACTGAGAGAACAGGTCTCCTACAGCAACAGCAGCAACAAAAACAACAACGAAAACAGCAACAAATGCTCCGGAACAATAGACAATATAAATCTGTCTCATAAAATCAGAGCAAAAATATTATCGGACTTCTTACGTGTTCTATGATCACGTTTGTTTAATATTCGGAGTTCAGGGATCTTATTTACAAATTATTCAGAATAATCTTCACTCTCGTCTGAATCAGTGTCATCTGAAGTTTCACCGAGGTTGATGTCGGACTGGTCTAATTCTAATTCCTTATGCATGGTGTTGTCACGCTCCCAGTATTCCTGCTCAGTGTCTTTTACGTGGTCGCAACATTTTTTTCCGTTTGTCTTGCGAATACTGTGCAAGCAATATCCGCAAAGAGCTTCCTTTTTGTCGAGTGTGTCTGCTGTCAAGTCACGAGTGATCTATAAGACAGAGAAATATTTCGTACAGAATAAGCATTTTTATTTATATTGGGAATAGGAGCGCGTCATTTATGAACAGTGAAGGCATTAGAGATGCTATGGTACACATTTTTATGCTAAAAAAACTAATTATACTGTATTACTATTAATTGAGATATATTCTTTTTCTTTGCTAGGGGCTTTACGTCGCACCGTCACAGATAGGTCTTATGGCGACGATGGGATAGGAAAGGCCTAGGAGTTGGAAGGAAGCGGCCGTGGCCTTAATTAAGGTACAGCCCCAGCATTTGCCTGGTGTGAAAATGGGAAACCACGGAAAACCATCTTCAGTGCTGCCGATAGTGGGATTCGAACCTACTATCTCCCGGATGCAAGCTCACAGCCACGCGCCTCTACGCGCACGGCCAACTCGCCCGGTGAGATATATTCTTATCACGGACCTCTCCTTTGATATCTCCCCAAACCGACTCAGTGTGATTGAGATCTGGATGATATGTTTCATATGTTCACTCATTGTATAAACACTTTCACGTGCCTAGCCTCGCAATGGTCTCCCAGATTTAGAAGAGGACCTAGAAGCCATGCTCGTCACTTCAGTAATTTCAACTTAGCCCGCACGTAACAACACGCGCCGCTTGAGAGACGTTTTCACTTCAGCGCTAGCCTGGCGACTGGACCTGCTGTAGGAGTGGGGGGACGATAGCTCCCACCACTGCATGCGCAACCATTTCTCGCGCAGGACGCTTTCAACCAAAACGGACTATAACATCGGACAGTTCAGCTGAAAATTTTCCACGTAAACTTTTCTGTCTCCATTTGGTGAATATTTCCCCCAATGTGGCTATTTTTACTAGTAATTATCAACATGTCCGCCTCTGTGGTGTAGTGGATAGTGTGATTAGCTGCCACCCTCCCCCCCCCCCCCCCGAAGGCCCGGGTTCGATTCCTGGCTCTGTCACGAAATTTGAAAAGTGGTACGAGGGCTGGAACGGGGTCCACTCAGCCTCGGGAGGTCAACTAAGTAGAGGTGGGTTCAATTCCAGCTCAGCCGTCCTCGAAGTGGTTTCCGTGGTATCCCACTTCTCCTCCAGGCAAATGCCAGGATGGTACCTAACTTAAGGTCATAGCCGCTTCCTTCCCGCTTTCTTGTCTATCCATTCCAATCTTCCCAACCCTCCGCAATGCCCCTGCTCAGCAAAGCAGGTGAGGCCGCCTGGACGAGGTACTGGTTATCCTCCCCAGTTGTATCCCTCAGACCCAATGTCTCAAGCTCCAGGACACTGCCCTTTAGGCGGTAGAGGTGGGATCCCTCGCTGAGTCAGAGGGAAAAACCGAAACTGGTGGCTAAACAGATTACGAAGATGTTATCACCATCCATATTATTTTATGCAATTGTGAGGATTCAGAATCTTAACATATTTGGGGGGAGCTACTTTACGTTGCACCGACACAGATAGGTCTTATGGCGACGATGGTATAGGAAATGCCTAGGAGTGGGAAGAAAGTGGCTGTGGCCTTAATAAAGATACATTCCCATCATTTTACCGGCGTGAAAATGGGAAACCACGGAAACTATCTTCAGGGCTGCTGACTGTGGGGTCGAATCCACTATCTCATTTTTAACGATGTAGTGTTGCCTATTTTCTACTTGATTTGCCAAGATTTGTGCAATATCAACAAACCCACAGCCCCCAAGTTTCTAGGGAAAATTTATTCTCTCCTTTGTACCTTTTGAATAAATGAAATGAAATGGCGTATTGCTTTTAGTGTCGGTGTGTGTCCGAGGACTTCGGCTCGCCAGGTGCAGGTCTTTTGATTTGACACCCGTAGGCAACCTGCGCGTCGTGATGAGGACGAAATGATGATGAAGACGACACATACACCCAGTCCCCGTGCCAGGGGAAATAACCGATTATGGTTAAAATTCCCGACCCTGAGGGGAATCGAACCCGGGACCCTGTGACCAAAGGCCAGCATGATAACCATTTAGCCATGGAGCCGGACTACCTTTTGGGTGATTGTATTTTGATCTTGTTATATGGACACGAACCAGTCGTTTAATTGTTTCGATTGTGTCACTCTATTTTATTATGCTATGACTTGTACTGTTTACGTATTGATAACCGAACTGAGGGTGCGTGAATTCACGGAAGCCGTCATTATTGACTTGAGTCTTCTCACAAATTAATTTTACTACTTCGACTAGTTTGCATGTTTTACTAAATTATCTTGCTGGAATCTGAGATACTTTACATCTCAATCACACCCTAGAAAACAGATTATTACATTCATGGTAGTTTCATAGGACGCTGTGTCAGTTCCCCCTTTCGATGCCCTGAAATTATTATTATTATTATTATTATTATTATTATTATTATTATTATTATTATTATTATTATTATTATTATTATTATTATCATTGTTAAAAATGCTCCCTTAGCAGTTCACTGCATTACTAGATGATTTCATCATTATATCATCATTATCATTCATCGTCATCAACATCATCGCCACCATCAGTATCATCATTTTATTATTTAGACCACTGCATTTATGTAACGATCTTATTTGATTCAGGAGAAAAATCATCATCATCATCTGTTTACCCTCCAGGTTCGGTTTTTCCCTCGGACTTAGCGAGGGATCCCACCTCTACCGCCTCAAGGGCAGTGTCCTGGAGCTTCAGACTCTTGGTCGGGGGATACAACTGGGGAGTATGACCAGTACATCGCCCAGGCGGCCTCACCTGCTATGCTGAACAGGGGCCTTGTGGAGGGATGGGAAGATTGGAAGGGATATGCAAGGAAGAGGGAAGGAAGCGGCCGTGGCCTTAAGTTAGGTACCATCCCGGCATTCGCCTGGAGGAGAAGTGGAAAACCACTTCCAGGATGGCTGAGGTGGGAATCGAACCCACCTCTACTCAGTTGACCTCCCGAGGCTGAGTGGACCCCGTTCCAGCCCTCGTACCACTTTTCAAATTTCGTGGCAGAACCGGGAATCGAACCCGGGCCTCCAGGGGTGGCAGCTAATCACGCCAACCACTACACCACAGAGGCGGACCAGGAGAAAAATAACAAGAAAAATACCCATAAATTTTCTAACTTTGAAGTTTAAGTAAGATATCTAAATTCCGGTTTTAAAATTTAACATCACCATCAGTTACTTTAAAGTCTCAAAAGACATAATTTATAGAAATTTCTGTATACTAGCCTCCAAACATCAATAAAAGAAGTGAATTGCTTAATGGACATCATTTTCTCATCATCTTACATTTCTCTTAATAAGACTCTGCTACAGCGGTGACGGATAAAAGTATGAAAACTGGATGGTCTAAATGTCCGCAGCTGTTGCTGGGTTTTTTGAGTGGGTAGTGTTGATTGCCGTGAGAGAAGAAACGGAGACAATACGAAGAAAAATCTTGCAGTGCAGAAGTTTGTTTCAGCGGCTCTGTTGTGGAACAACGTTATAAACTGTCCCTCCAGTCACTACATTCTTGTTTGGTAGCCGATGAGTCGACTCGATTGGGTGGAGTCCTCACACAGAACAGTGTACAAGAATGTTATCTGGACAGGCGGAACAAACTCCGCTCTGTGCCCTGACACTTGCTCGACGCGATGGAGTAAAGGAACGCATCCTCCATCTCTTATTTATAGGAACAACGTCGTCTATCTGTATTAGTTGCTATGGAACTCTATCAATCAATTAGTACTTTGTTAACAGGTGGTGCAAATTACATACACCTTCTCCTCTTGGAAAACAATAGGATAAATGATTACCCTGTACGACAATGGCGCCCGTACCTGAAATATCCCGAGAAGGTTGTCCCATTGAGATAATTGGAATCTGTGCTTGATGGGAATTAACACCACTCAGTCAATTCAGTTAGTCCATTGGATGCCAGACGTCTGTAAAGGCATGCTTTCCTTCTGCCAAAATGTAGAACGACAACCCATCAAAATTTCTGGCTTTTGGTGGCATCGGGCTCCCGAACATACCTGGAGAGTCAGAGGATAGTTTCTATTCTTCATCTGCTGAACTTCGAAGAACATCAGAGAGTTAATAACTGCAAATTATTTAACGGATTATCACTCTTAGCAGGGATCGATTCCAGGTACTTCCAAGGATTTCTTGAATAGCAGGAGTGCTTTGAATAGAAAGGCTCATGCCGCTCACTTCCATTGGAGGTAGGTATCAAAAGTGTTGTGTCAAAAGATCTGTACTACTTCGGGACGAGGAGACAAATATTGGTCGTTCCCAATTTTGCTTTCATGCAGCTGATGTAGGAAATGTAGGAACTTCAAAGCAATACTGACTCCGTCTCTGATCTTAAAAAACAGCATAAAAAAGGAATAAGCCCACATAACCTTTATAGACATGGATAAGGCTCTTGGTAACGAATCCAAGCTTATTTAAGACTCTAAATATTATCTACAATCCATAAAAAACTCCAACTGTAGTGATTAGAATCTTGGGATATGAAAAGGAGCAATTATTCTGAAGCGAGTGACGCAAAGATATGACCCTCCTTTTTTAAAAAATTTATAAAGAGCAGACAGTAAAGAAAATAATTGAAAATAATTTTGGAAAATGAATAAGTTTTCGAGAAGAGTAAATAAAATTCACAAATTACATTGATATATATATCTGAGTCTGTAGATACTGGAGAAATTTCTGAAAGGCATAGGTACCGTCTTGGAAAAAGTACGTGATGACTAATTGTAATGGGACTCAGTCGAATGAAGTCAGATGATGCAGCAATATCAGATTAGGAAATGAATGCTTAAAGAAAGTAGATGAATATTGTTACTTGGGTAGTAGAATAATCAATGGGGGCGTAAATAAGGATAATATAAAATGTACTCTAGCACAAGCAAGGAAGGCCTTTATTAAGAAAACAATTATGTTCGCTTCAAATATAGACAATCCTATCAGAAATATGTTTCTGAAGACTTTTGTTAGGAGTGTGACCATGAAAGACATGTCAGTTGCAGTAAGACATAGACAATAACAGTTTAATAAATAACAAGAATAGAACCTTTTGAAATGTGGTATTACAGAAGATTCTTCAATATCAAATGGGTACATTGGATCACAAATGAATATATACTGAAGTGCGTGTCTGGAGAGGTAAAAATGCTTTTATTTTTTTGCCAGAGGCTTTACGTCGCACCGACACCGATAGGTCTTATGGCGACGATGGGATAGTAAAGGCCAAGGAGTTGGAAGGAAGCGGCCGTTGCCTTACTAAAGTACAGCCCCAGCATTTGTCTGGTGTGAAAATGGGAAACCACGGAAAACCATCTTCAGAGCCGCCGACAGTGGGATTCGAACCCACTATCTCCCGGATTCAAGCCCACAGCCGCTCGCCCCTAACCACACGGCCAACTCGCCCGGTGAGGTAAGAATGGTAGGCCAAGACATGAATATGACTAACAGTTTAGAACAGATGTATATTTCAGTAGTTACGATCAGATTAAGGAGTTAACACGTAGAAGAAAGATATTATACCTATCCACGGACTGATTACCAACACAAGAATGGTCGATAAAATTAGGATTAATGATTTAAGTTTTATTACATCATCTGTAATTGGGTGTATATTATAGAAAATAAAATGTTTTCTATATTATTGTGCCTGTTTCCTCCCACAAACTTTTACAGCTATTCCATCGAAACAAATCGCGTATGAAAAATCGCAGAGTTGGTGACTGTGTCCAAAAAAGCATGGAATTCGTTACCCTTTCAAAGTACTCACAGTATATTACTGTATTTGTTGATCATTCAACTTCATGTGTTGCTGGTTAGTCAAAATGGTGCTACCACATACCTTATTTTGTGTGCAACTGATCTGTTCTTGATAGAAAAAGTGTCGTTTATGTCTAGTGGCTGTAATGGAAACCGATCAATAATGAGTATTTCATCAGTAACGTATTGCTAACGTGTTTATACATCTTTCTTGGAGAAGCCTACAGCATTAAGTAGCCCAGTACCAAAATCGTAGCTCTAATATCCTGTGAATGAGATAATATTTAACTATTCTTTGGAAGGATTCAGCTCATATACTTGGACTTCATCTCCTATTAGTTGTCAGGATTAGGCGTGACCAAGAATGTTTCCATCATGTACACATTGCATCATCATCATCAACAGCCCGCTATCGGTTATTGTTATAAATAGTTCAGGTGTTATCATGCGGTAATTTTTTTTTTCTTTTTTTGCTAGGGGCTTTACGTCGCACCGACACAGATAGGTCTTATGGCGAGCAACTTTGAAGTGTATCTTCATTTGATTTCCAAAATTCGTATGGAATCTTCCTTCGAGCGAGATTCGCGCAGTAGCTAACCACTGACTTTCAACCTGGATGCCCAAATTCATAGTTTAGTTTTACACTTGAAAAATAATTGGCAACAATAAGGGTATTCGGATTTAAATCCCCGTCCAGAACTCAAGATAAACCTGAATGGCGCCTACCAACCTTGAAATGAATGGAATGAGCTAAAGAAAATTATTTATTGGAGTCTACTTCTCTTTATTTATTCTTCTTAGTGTGGTTTCATTCGAATCATGGAATATCCATGGCATTCACTGCTTAGCTATTTGATGTTGTAGTAACAATTTCAGGTTTCCAGGGACTAAGGGGTAAGAAATGGATATGACTGGGAAGGTAGTGGCTATGGTCTTAATGAATGTGCGGTCCTAGCATCTACCTGCGGTGAAAAAGGATACCACGGAAAACCATGGCTGTGGGATTCGAAATCACCATCCAATAGTCCTTTCCTATCCAATCGCTATCATAAAACCCATCTTTGTCGTTGCAACGTAAAACAAGTAGCAAGAATAATAACAGCCATACGAAATAGTATTATTACTGGCAAATGTACTCGTGCTTTGCTACGGTAGTCTACCTTGTGTACGGATTTCTACACAAATCACTGTACACGCAGTGAGTAAGATTATATTAAATCGCATGTCTTTAAGCGCTATCCGAGAAACATCACGCGGAGAACCCCAGACATTGTTTCCGACGTAAGGTGCGCGTTGGGTACCTTGGTGATAATAACACGCCATGTTTCCCACAGTCATTCTCAATCGAGTTCGGGAGTTTCTACAATAAAAGCAGGCTTACTTGCCTACTGCCATTCACAATCGAGATTAGGAGTTTTCATTATAAAGGTAGGCCCCTTTTCCTAATGCCATGCACAATCGAGTTGGAGAGATTGGATTATAATCGAGAAATGCAGCTATATCTAACATATAAGGGATCAAATACGACAAAAAGTCGTAAGACCAAAGTTGTATATCTCTCCAAATTGAGCAACGAATGTGCTATCTGCTTTTTGATACGACTTACCGTTCAGCCACCGCTTACCCCGAAACGGAGATCTGCACCGTCAATAAAATTGCCTCCATATTTCGATATTTTCAGGGGCCAAAAGTTACACATTTGAACAGCTTGGTAGTTTTCCTCAAAGTAAAAAGTGTCCAGGTTTCTGAATTAGCACTTGCATACATACGGATAAGTTAAGGAAGAAAATAATACAGTTAAGAAAGTCGACATTAATTAAAAATGGAATAATAACTAAGAACAGCCGGATAGGACAAATATGTGAATACCAAGTGGGAGTATTCGAAGAATGAAATGTCCCTCATTAAATTGTGATGATATGAGTTACGGATTCGCCAGGAATGATGCCGAAAATGGCATGACGTTACTTCCCTGCTGGCAAGCAGGCAGAGATGTTGCCATGGTAACCGGTATGTTCGTTGTCGGTCTGTCGGTCATTCAATGCAGAGCATGAAACCCGCAGGTGGGAACAATGACAGGAGGGTACTCGGAATGAGGATACAAAGGCTAAGTTAGGAATGAAATCGATGGATGAAGCTGTACGCATAAACCAGCTTCGGTGGTGGGATCATGCGAGGCGAATGGAGGAGGATAGGTTACCTAGGAGAATAATGGACTCTGTTATGGGGGTTAACAGAAGTAAAGGGAGACCAGGACGACGATGGTTAGTCTCAATTTTTAATGATTAATAGATAAGAGGTATAGAACTAAATGAGGCCACAACACTAGTTCCAAATAGAGGCTTATGGTGACATCTAGTAAATTCACATAGGCTTGCAGACTGAACGCTGAAAGACATAACGGTCTATAATGATTATGTATGTGTGTATGTTACTTATGGATACGTGCAGTTGCTGTCTTTGTTCAATCAGAAGATTCTCAGTAACACTCCATGCCAATTTATCACTCTATGAATCCACTTCATCCCTGCTTTCCCACTATATTCACATTTTCATCTGTTACTGCTGCTTTATGACAATTGATTTTATTTACAATCCCTTCCACTTCGTCAAGCGTAATTTCACCAACATTATCCCCCCACCCCCTAATGAGCTCGGTTGCTTGCGACGTCAAATGGAAAATTTCCTTCTACGTTGAGATATTTTCAAAATATTCCCTCCACCTGTCCAGTGATTCCCTGGGATCTACTATGAGTTCACCTGAATTACCCAAAACTATTCATTTCATTTTTCTCTCCCTACCTAAGATTCTTTATTACTGTCCAGGAAGGTTTCCCTGCTGCTTGACCTAGCCTTTCCAGCTAATTAGCAAAGTCTTCCCATGATGTATTTTTGGATTCAACAATTATACTTTTCAATCTGTTGCTTTCATCTACGTACAATTCCCTGTCTGCATCAGTCCTTGTTTGGAGTCATTTCTGATAAGCCTTATACGTTTATAAGCTTCTCTCATTTCATCATTCCAACATGATATTCGCTTTTCCCGTCTTTACACACAGTTGTTCGTAGACATTCCATTGCTGCTTCTGCTACAGCATCCTTGTATGCCACCTATTCCCCTTCTATATCTTGAACCAGCTTACTGTCCACTTTTTGTACTTCTATCTATTTTCCTCGTCCTAGAGATTTTCTACCCTTATTCGTCTGCGGACAGATTTCAATTTTATCATAAGCCTTGAAATACTTTGTTCATCCCAGATCATATATAGTTTTATCATCGAAAACTCCCGGAAAACCCGTACATTCCTAACAAATTTCCTGAATTCAAAGTTGGTTAAGGTATTGGCCTAGTTTGTTACGGATCCGGTTCCCCAACCCTCCCATGAGTAGCAGTGAATATCCTTATGCTTGAAGAATGTATTCGTAACCCATTAATTATTATTATTATTATTATTATTATTATTATTATTATTATTATTATTATTATTATTATTATTATTATTATTATTATTTAGGTGGGGAACGAAAACGTTTGGACTGAGAAGGTAGTGGCCATGACCGTATAAAAGGTACAGCTCTAACATGTGCCTGGAGTGAAAATAAGAAACCACGGACATTTATCTGGAGAACTGCCGAAGGTTGGGTTTGAGCCCACTATGTCCTGAATTCAAGGTTGCTGCTGCTTAAATGCTTTCATTCCCCACCCTGAAGGGGTGGGGCGGGCCACCTAGAGGGTGTCGCCCTCTCTCTGGCCAAGAGATGCGGGCGGGTTGGGGAGATGTGATGGAAGAAGGAGGTGGGTAAAGGATGTGGAAAGTTAGGAGATGGGAGGGGAATTGCGTCTATTCCTAAGTATTTATTCTTTATTGAAGTGAGAATACAGTTGTGATTATGTCAAAATGAGCTGTGAACAAAGAGGAGAGGGGTTATACAAGGTGAGAGGAAAATAAATGAAGGGCAAGGGTGTTATAAAAGGAGGAGAAGCTAACAAGCGAAGTTAGAAGAAGGCGAAGGATATCAAAAGAGGGAGGTGGGGGAAAGTAAGGAGGTGGGGGCGGGAAGAGATAAGGATGAAATGATGGAGGAGGTGGTTGGGGAGGTGGGGCCGGCCGGGGACTACTTCGAGGTGTGGAGGGATGAGATGAAGGTGGTGGAGGTGAGCGAGATGGTTCTATGCGATGATGACGGCCGTTGAGGTGGATCCCGGTGGCGATGAGGCGTTCAACGTCTTCAGCAGTCGGCAGATGAAGGCGGACGAGATAGGTGGGTCCAGCGGAGTTATAGATCCGAAAGGCTCGGCGCACTGGTATCCCTGTCTGGCGGAGTGTTTGGATGATAGATGCTGATGGAAGACTGGGCTCCACACCGCAGACGACACAGCTAAAGGTGGTAGTGCTGGTGGAAGGCGGTGGGACCAATGGTGGCTGTGCCAAGTTGCCAGGAGTATCTTGATGGGAATATCCCTCTTCAGATGACGGAAGTGATGAGCGCTGGGGGTGTGTGGGGTCAGTGGAGGGAGGTAAGGGGAAAGGAAATGTCATGAGAGGGGAAGGATGAGTGGTAACAGTAGTAGTGATAGGAAGGGAAGAGGAGGTGTGAACTGAGGTGGTAATGGTGGAGGTAGCAGTGGTTAGAGTAGTGGCAGAGGTAACAGGAGGGAAGGACAAAGGGGGCGGGGGTGAGCAGTAGGGAGGTGGTGTGGTCGTAGCGGGCGGATCGATGGTTCCAGGCGGAGGGTCGTCGGTGTCGGGTAGCTCAGCCGAAAGATCCTCTGGAGTAGGTTCAACTGTATAGAGATGGTTGTGGATGCGTGCGCCATTCTTGATGATGGTAGAGACGTCGGCTGGAGTGGATAAATAGAGAAGTACATCGGATAGTGGTTGAGCTTCGTCGTCGACTACCCGGCAGGCACCATAGGCACCCGCCGGACGAAGAGCAGCGAGGACATCTTGGTCTGAGAAGACGAGAGGAACGTTGCGGGCAAGGCAGGTGTAGAGCATTGTGGGAAGGCCGACCTCCTACGTGGTGCCAGCCTATATACTTTGTTGTCTCGGCAGGGTGATAAGTAAAGGTGAGCAGTCACCCGGCCGAAGAAAAAATATGCGTTGCGTTGAAGCAGAGGAGAGCAGTCGTCGTGTCCCCAACCAGAGCTCTTGAATGTTAAAAGCCTCTTGGAGATCCCGGTCCTTTGATTCAAGGTTACAATTATACGGTCCATATCGATTAACAAACTCATTCATTGAATGAGTAACAAGCGACGCTAGTGTAGTAATGTCATTCCTTTCGCAGCTAGTCTGTATAAAGATGCACAGATAGGGTCAGTTGGAGTACACAGTATATTTCACTTGAAAGTGCATGAGCAAATTTTCAGTCTTTTTTTTTAACTGTCTATATCGTGTTTTTAGCCACAAATCTGAAAATTTACATTGAATCCGAACTATAATGGCCGGCCCCGTGGTGTAGGGATAGTGTGCCTGCCTCTTACCCAGGCGCCACGAGTTCGATCCTCGGCCAGATCAGGGCCTGAATATGAGGGCTGGTTCGAGATCCACTCAGCCTAGATGATTAAAATTGAGGATCTATCTGCCAGTGAGATAGCGGCCCCGGTCAAGAAACCCAAGAATATCGGCCGAGAGGATTCGTCGTGCTGACCACACGACACCTCATAATCTGCAGGCCTTCAGGCTGAGCAGCGGTCTCTTGGTAGGCCAAGGACCTTCGGGGCTGTTGTGCCATGGAGTATGGTTTCTTTGTTTGTTTGTTCATCCGAACCATAATGACGCCAGATTTCAGTAACTCCACTTACAAAGTACCGTACGCAATTCGAACTCCAGCTATATTGGTTAGAAGCCTGTTTAACTCACTGAACTAAAAATAGCCATAGGCCCTACGATAAAAGGAATTTCTGAAGTAAAGATAGGAATGAAATGTGGATCATCCTAGACGCAGAATCTGTGACAGTGGCTCGATACATCGACGCGGCAACCCTGACACGCGAAGAACAAAATAGGAATAATTACTTCATCACGCCAGAAGAAGCAGAAGAAGAGACGTGGCTTTGTCCTTTCTTTTTTCACATTTCGCTTCACTTCGTACTGACACAGATAGGTCTTATGGCGACAATGTGATAGGAAAGGACTAAGATGAGGAAGGAAGCGACCGTGCCCTTAATTGAGGAACAGCCTCTGCATTTGCTCGCTGTAAAAATGGGAAGCTACGAAAAACCATCTTCAGTGCTGCCGACAGTGCGGTTCGAATATACTGTCTCCCGAAAACCACTCAGCCGCTCGCTCGGTGCTTTATTACCTGCCTGGACACTAAGCTGGATTCAGGTTTTAAGTAGATCGACCTAAAAGCAGCAGGGCAGTGTTCGAAGAGAACGTCACGTAGTTAAATCCACCGTTCTCACACATGATTGGGCCTAACCTCGACATCTGCGGCTCATTTTAACATACCAACATGAGCGCAGAAGGGCCTTGCACAAGGAAAGTGAATTGAGCTGCTTAATAAATTGGGCCTGCTGATTATACTAATCCACAAGTTTGCCTTCCGTGTAATGAACACAATTGCACCTGATTGGTCAGCATGTAGAGAGACGTGACCCTACACAGCGAAAGTTGCCGGGGGTTTATTACCATTGTTCTTCAGCAACATCCAGAAGCATATCATAAACAGTTGGTCTAGAAACAGGAAGTTGCATACTTCATGTATTTGCCCCACCCATCTGACGTACGATTCCAAAGCTGGAAAAGGTGACCACTCATTATCGAAGACAACCACGTCTGGGAATTAATGAACGGCTCCTCTACGGTTCAGATGATTATTCATTTCGTCGCTGTATATCCGGTTTAAATTTCACTCTGTTCATGTGAAATTCATCCTGAGAAAAAGAAAAGCAGAGCAATTTCCTCTCATATCAACAAATCTCGCGGTTATGGAATAATTCTCCAATAATAATAATAATAATAATAATAATAATAATAATAATAATAATAATAATAATAGTTTTACATTCCACTAATTACTTTTACTACTTTAAGGGACACCGAAATGCCGGACTTTTGTCCCGGGGAAGACCCTTTTAGTAATTGCTCTGGGCGGCCGAGCATTATCCTGCTGGAAATTGTCCTTTGGAAACTCTGTCAGGAAGGGTACCACATATAGCTGCAGTATGTCATGCACATATCACTGCTCTGTCAATATTCCTCGAACCACTTCTACGAGTGACCGACTGTCGTATGTGATGTCCTCCAGACCAGCATACAAGCAATGGGAGCAGTGTTTTGTCGCGCCACAGCAGACAGGATTGAGGTGCTCAGAATAAGCTCTCCAGACACGAACACGCCTTCTTCAGTGCACTAAGATAACCTGGATTCGTCACTAAAGACAGCTTGGTTCTAGGCCGTACCAGTTCAGATTTGTTGCTCACGACGCCAGACAAAGAGGTCTGTAACGATGGCGCTACACGTGCCTGGATGACAGACGCCATAACAGTTGATCTACTCGTACTTGTCGGAGTATTTGAGGTTCCTTTGTCCTGGTGGTCAGCAGAGGGTATCCTGAGACCGTGTGCTTGCCCACACGCATCCACTGGTCCCAACACGCCATAACAGTCTGATCTGAACGGCCTAGACGACGATACGAGCAGCCAGCCTCATGCATTCCAATAATACACCACTCTCAAACTTTTAAATCTGGATGAAATCTCTTTCATTGCGTCGTAGAGGCATGTCGACTGGTCGGCGAGCTCCATACACTCGGTATATGAGGAGCATTGTTTCGAAGTATATTATGTCCACTGATCGAAATTTTACAAGGGAAACATAAAGCTGAATATAGCTAAACCAGGAAAGTAATCACGAAGCAGTAAAAGTTAACTTGTTCTACAGTACTGTGCCATTTCCATGTTGAACGAGGGCGACAGCGCGAGTGACGACGGAGAACACGAGGCCCGGAAACATGGGGCCGGAACAGTCTGGACCTGCATTCATCTAGATACGTCGAGAACGCAAGAAAGTGAACGCGAAGGCAGAGACTTTACACTCATTTTAGAGCGCGAAGATGTATAAATTTATGTATATAATGTTAAATTTAAGCTGTGTGTAGATTATAAAGTGTATTATACAAGACGAAATCAAAGACAATGCAATGCAAACAGGGTAATGTCATGTAAAGTAAAATATTGAGAGTTGGTAAGAGTGGCGGTGGCGACACCTATGTATCGATAGGCATTGGTATGTTCTTAAGATGAACTTGCACATCTGCTTCTGTTCCATGTTTTTTGTTCTAATGAGAAAGGCGGAATACAGAGCTTTGTCATTGTTGATGGCTTGCTGTTGGCGTATAGTCGATGTATGTGTCGCTTGAAAAAGGTCGTTGTTAAATCAAGCAAATTGTGAGAATATATTGATGGAAGTTGAAGTGTATACAATCTGAGTCGTGAAAAGGATTCAAAATATGCGACGTATATTATAAATGTGTGTTAATAGTGGCAAATAGTAACGAAATACTGGCAGTTATACAGAGCCAAGCCATTACATGGAAGCCAATGTCGAACTTGAGAAGTTAATGTCGGTATCTTGTGAATAGTTACTCGTATCAAGGAGTGTATGCATTGTTGTATACAATAATGATTCTGTGTGAATTTGGTAAACTAATGCTAGCTTGTTTCAGGTGTGATCTACATGAGAATCTAATAATGGTTCCAAAAGTGAATCCAGGTAATAATAACATGGAGAGGTGAAATGTGAGAGCGGGTTCCAGCCGAGACAATGGCGTGGTTATGGGGAGGATTCCTAGACCATGCGCTGCCTACACCCTGGTCTGCAAGTCAGTAATCATCCATATATTCATAATGCTCTTTCATGGTTAATTTTGTTGCATTTCTTAGTAGCTATAATGTAAGATAGTAGTGTTAAGACATGTCCTGAAGTAGTTCGTTGAGACGTGAGAATAAGTGCACAATAAACGATTTGATATTGAATTATTTGGCATATACAGTAGTAATTTACATACGCGTTTGGCGACATGGTGTTATCAATTTCCCGGTATCATGTACGTGAGTGATTATTTATGGAAGGGAGTCGACTTCGGCGTTGTTTACATCATGTTGTATCATAATTACTGCGAAGTTCACGGGCTTATGCGAGCATATGTGACATTTGTTAAGGTATAATCTAGGCATATCTATTGTGATGTAAGCTCTGGTAACGCTCGGGTAATGGAGATGTGACTTGTTGCGTATAGTGTGATAGTGAACTTCGTGAATTCAAGGGCGAATTATTCTTCGAGTAATTGATCGCAGCATGTTTATTATGATGATGGTAAGCAAGAAACTACGGCATATCGTGGTATTAAAGAAGACATTGTGCAGGTAAGTAAATATAATTAATGTGAAGCTACGAGTGATAGTAATAATATGAGACGACGTGATATGAATATATAAATAATTATTTGTGTGCCAAGTGAATATTAAGTGCCTGCAATGTTGATAGTTATGGTGGTAATTAATAAGTCAGTGCGGTATGATATCGTGATATGCTAACGAAGCTTCTGGTGAGCTCATGTGTATTTAAATTATTTTTATAGTGAAATGTGCTGTGTAATGAAAGTCATGAAGTTAATTTGAGATGTGGTAGTGAAAGTTCACCATGTAATTCGTCACGAAGAGCGTGCCATTCAGGTGTGTTGTGTTTACTGTGAAATCAAACAATGGTAAATGATATGTATGTTACATATGTAAGTGTATGTTGAGAATGTAGTGCTGAGATTACTAACTGTGAGGCCTTGTCGACTATTATGATTCGATCTATTGTCACGACACTATGAATACCGTATTCGAGATTCACGTTCCGTTATTATGATTTTCGGCCGGTACGATAGCGATATGCTTGCGGTATATAGGGAACTTACCACACACATGGCTACGAGGATGCGTACAATGATATCTGACAGGTTAAGAGTAGCACTTCAGGAACATAGTTAATTAGTTATATGTAGTGTAGATATCATGTGATGCTTTGATTTGATATGTGAGTATAAATATTTCTTGTTGATATACAGTATGTGTTGTCTCCTCATCATCCATACCATCCATTAGTGCTAGGTTAAAATGATCCTCGAAGCTATGTGTGAGGATAGGTATGCAGTTATTGTTACGTTAAGGCGAGCATTCTCAGGACAACGTAATTTGACTAGGATACAATAGTGATCATTTAATTTCAGTTTAGGTTAATCAACCCTGAAAAGGCATTGTTGGCTGGACCCATTCGACGTAAATAAATGTAAAACTTCTTACAAATGTATGATATAAAATATGACTCAAAGGTATCAAAGACAATCCAATCAAGCAAAGAATAATATCAAGTAGGTTGCTTCATCCAGATAGAACAGATACAAAGAGATCTCAAAAATGGTTATCAATTTCCAGGTTAATATTAATTAATGAGTATTGTGAACTTGTGCTCGTATTCATAACTAGCTTTTGGAAAATGACAATTACATAAACAAATATCACTGCATTATGTTCAGATAGAGACAGATCAATGATTGGTTTCGATTGCAATGATTACATATGTTAGAAGGTTAAACACATGCTTTGGTTTCGTCTTAGCTTAGATAGGGATATTTCGATGAATAAACGCAATCCAATCCAGAATATCTTCATTCTTTCATTAATAATTAGCTTTAAACCACCTTACCTGTAAATTAAATTCCAACTTCATGGTCATAATGAATTATAAGATAGTTCTAACCTTATAAACCAGATCAATTTGTTGTATGCGTCATACAAGTCATGATAATAGGAAGTATAGGCAAGATATCGATGAACTGGTAACCATATTGCAGAGGCATGTCATGAAATCGGAGAGATACTCCACTAATTAGACTCGAGAAACCTGGTCGCCCGATAGGATTCACAACTCGACCTCCCGCAACCGACGCGATTCACCATCATCAGAGTTCAGGAACTCTAACCATCAATGTTACGCACCAATCCAGACACCCTAGCTACCTGTGGCACTGCGACTCTCTGAAATAGCCCCCACAACGACAAGAACCCGTCAAGACCTTGAGTGTAGAGGCTCATCCCCGGGGCACCGTACTGTGTCGCGATACGTTACGCACGCACCCTGAAAATGCGGAAATGAAATCATTTTAGAATTACTGTATATTTTTCGAAAATTGGAAAAAATCTTCGGACACAGTACGATTTGATTCGCATGGTATGGTAATAGGGTATTTTTACAATTAAATTGAATTATTTAAACTATGGAACTTTATTGTAATTACGGAAATCTAATGCTTTTGAAAGAAATATTGTGTAGCCAATTGTAGAGAAAGATATGTTCAGTTCTGAGCTCCCTACACTGAGATCTTGCTCCATCATCATACAGACACTGAACTCTGTCTGCGCAGTGTTGTCAGACACAAATGGCACCTAATTTTCAGAATATCAAATTAAGAACTTTCATTGTATCGAGCGTAACAAAAACTATCCGTGGACATAACTTGACTTACTCAAACCAACTGCGTGGGCAAAATACGATTTGAAACGTAAGCCACTTTTCAACCCTTGCTTACGCTAGGAAAACACACGCCTTGACACAATTTGATTGCACAGCATGAAACAGCACATGAATAGCTACATGGATCACATCAAACTCAATGTTGTCCATGGGTGGACATCATACGGTTTGAAGTGATATTCCTCATACACAGAAAGTGGAGAATCAAAATTAGCATTACCAAAAGCAGCGCAACTCTGTTTTCTAAACGAACCAGAGAAGATCACCAGCCTCTGATCTTTCTCGGCGAGGTGATTCGGTGGGCAAATTCCACTTAATGTCTGAGAGTTACCTTGGACAGAGGGCTGACTTTCAAATCATCTAGGCTGTCATTCTTGACTTTGTAGACCGCAACCGCTATTTCACCTCACTGGCCCTCACATCCAGGTAAAATTTCTAGCCTGGACGGGAATCGAGCCCGAGACTGCCGCAGAAGGGCAAGCTCTCTACCCCTGGAACACAATTCTAGACGCGGGGCTAGCATATATATGTAGGCGTATAGTCGTTTATGATAAATGCAAAATACAACTCGCTCACTCAATATAATAACTCGATACGTGTGTAATTGTGTGTGATTTATCACAGGTCACAAGCAGCAGCTCATATATACTATGACTAAAAATATAGCACTGAAATTGAAGTAGCCAATAAAGAGATCGAAATATAACAACTTCCGAATATGAACGTATAGTCTAGCACGAAACCCTGCTTCAGGGAAAACCTGGGATTTATGACTCTTTCCCACCCGAAAATGTTGTTGTTCTTTAAAACTTCCATTCTTGGGGTAAGTACTGGGTCTGGAGAAAAGAATTGTTTTAAATATTTCATCCATACGTATTTTGGAAATGTATCAGGACAATCGTGTTTTTGATGTGTTTATTGAGCAAGTTTTCCAATTATTTGACACAAATGAATGATAAAACTGCAATGTGTTCATAATTAATTATTTGGGGAGTGAATACCAAATAATGACAACAAATTATGCTTCTTACAATTGCAGAAATTTATGAGAAAAGTATTCAGTCTATTTCTCAACGTTACACACACGTGTGGAAAATTTTAAAAGAGTTCCTATCCTTGGAGTATCACAGATAGACATAACACTTTACGCAGCGAGTTCTGGTTCTACTTTTGCATCGAAAAAATTCGAGGCCTGGCACTTGCTGACCAAGCTCAACAACAGAAACTATAGAAACACATTCTATGAGGCACGCCCAATCATTGCAGTACGGGTTGACGCGGCAAAAACGTCTCGTTACTGCGGCAGAATTTTTCTAACTAGCCCACACAATCATGTGGGGCAGGTGGGAAAGGATCAGGAACGACATAATGGACAATATTTTTCCTAAAATCTCTACATTCCTAAATAATTTAGAACTAACAGATAATGAAGTGATAATCGTGTGTGCACACTGTGAAGTTAGTTTACATGTCGCTTGAATATGGTAGGCGACAGTCTGAGACAGCTTTTGCAAACAACATTCAGTGCCCAGTGCATAACTTCAACGTGTGCACAAACGATCATCATTTCATTGATGGCCAATTCTGCATTGCTTAAGAATGTAGAGTATTTTGGACAAATAATATGATATAAATGATATAAATTGTCCATTATGTCATTCTAGATATTTCCAGGTTCACTCTGATGCTGAGTTTCGTCCTAGACTAAACGTTTCTGTTCAGATCACACGGGATGGTATATATCACAGAGAGAGAGGTGAGATTAGAACGACGAAATTCACAACATCAAAATCCCTGACACCCCTCCCGGAATACCTGTTCACACAAAGATTCCCAATCGTGAAACAAAACTATCTGAACACGCACGATACAATTGTGACTATTTTAGTATAGCTTTCATTATACTTATAACAGCGTTTTCGTGACCTAACTAACTCGCTAATTCACATTTACCTCCTCCTCTGAAATTGAAATTTTCTGTAAACATCAATCGCAAAAGCAAACCAATCACCGGGCAAGTTGGCCGTGCGGTTAGGAGCGCGCAGCTGTGAGCTCGCATCCGGGAGATAGTGGGTTCGAATCCCACTGTCGGCAGCCCTGAAGATGATTTTCCATCGTTTCCCATTTTCGCACCAGGCAAATGCTGGGTCTGTACCTTAATTAAGGCCACGGCTGCTTCTTTCCCATTCCTAGGCCTTTCCCGTCTCATCGTCGTCATAAGACTTATCTGTGTCGGTGCAACGTAAAGCAAAATAGCAATAAAAATAGCAAACCAATCACGCCAACACACATGAATAATGAAGAACGCGTTCTGATTCTACTCTTCAAATAAATCACGGCCCCCTGGAAACTCATCTCATAATATGTGTACACTTAATGTGAGATGTGATTCGAGAAGGTCGTGGTCACTTCTGCTAGTCTAACGTCGCACTAACACACCGAAGTTTTTCGATAACGCAGGAATGGAAAAGGACTAGGACTGGGAAGGTAGCGGCCATGGCCTTAATTAAGGTACATCCCCAGCATTTGCCTGATGTGAAAATGGGAAACAACGGAAAACCACATTAAGGGCTATCGACAAATTCGAGCCCACTAACTTCCGAATACAGCTGCGCGACCCTAACCGTACGACCAACTCGCTCGATGGGTAACTTCCACCAACACTGTTATGTCAAGGTAGGTTTGATGGTATATAATAATGAATTATAAAACAGGTTGCAGAAAAGAAAGGACATCAAGTAAAACATCGTAATATGATTGCTGGAGAAACTGGAACAAAATAACGTCCCGAAAGTATTTCCCAATAAAACCAAACGGGGCTGTGTTAGTGCCTCGATCGCAAGTTTTGACGTATAACACCCACTGTGCTATTGGTGTGGTAGAAATAAAGTTTGTAGTCAGTATGAGTTTGCAGTTTTATTGCTGATGGTTTACTTCTTAGCTCTAAATAAATGTTCGTATCTTCAAGACAGAGTCTATCACACCAGAGTGATCAGTATCTATATCCATGAGTTCCAAATCATTTCTGCTATTGGAGCATCAGATGTGCTCGGCTGGGGTTCCAGCAGCAAGGAACTAGGCCCATAACACTCGGCGTCTTAAATACGAAACACTCCCAGAAAGCCCCCTGAAGCTCGTCATTGATGATTCTGGACTTTTTGGAATTCTGACAAATCTTTTCTCTCGAATGAATTTTCAATATTTTTTAAGTCATTTATTGTCCACATCGTGACATTTTGAGAAAGAAATTTTTCACACCACAATTTATGAAATATTTACTAATTTTGTTTTCGTTTCGCGGTGTGCGTGTAGAACTCACTGAGCTGAATCAAATGATGCGCGTCCATGCCAAAGCTAATTGTTAGCCTCGCTAGTTGGTGGTTTAGTACCTTAAGATGGTGAGCACTATTGCATCGTCCGATGACGTCACATCGAGGTCAACCTCTTATTGCCAGGTGCACTGATCCTTCCTATTGACAATGAGATATTGAATACTTTCCTCGCAAGTGATGTCCAGAAATTACAGTATATCGAGTTGAAAATAGTCATGTTTTTGCAACGTTTGCCGACTCAAGTACGGTTACAAAAGTACAGCAGAAGCCGGATCAGTCCCCGATTTCCGGGACGTTTGATCACCCTTGGATGAATAGATAGATAGATAGATAGATAGATAGATAGATAGATAGATAGATAGATAGATAGATAGATAGATAGATAGATAGATAGATAGATAGATAGATAGATAGATAGATTAATTTCGTGTGGCTATTTCTAGCCGAGTGCAGCCTTTGCAAGGCAGACCCTCTGATGAGGGTGGGCGGCATCTGCCATGTGTAGGTAACTGCGTGCTATT
Source organism: Anabrus simplex (assembly GCF_040414725.1). NCBI lineage: Eukaryota > Metazoa > Arthropoda > Insecta > Orthoptera > Tettigoniidae > Anabrus > Anabrus simplex. The sequence goes on along the minus strand of NC_090265.1, from coordinate 1,229,802,716 downwards.
GTGGTGGAGGATAGTTTTTATGTGTGGTGTGTGAGTTGCAGGGATTTTGGGGACAGAACAAACACCCAGCCCCCGGGCCATTGGAATTAACCAATGAAGGTTAAAATCCCCGACCCGGCCGGGAATCGAACCCGGGACCCTCTGAACCTAAGGTCAGTACGCTGACCATTCAGATAGATAGATAGATAGATAGATAGATAGATAGATAGATAGACAGATAGATAGATAGATAGATAGACAGATAGATAGATAGATAGATAGATAGATTGATAGATATTAAAAGTAAAAACTAATGTGTGTGTCTACATAGATAAAGACTCCAATTGTACAAAGAAATTGATAAAAATCACTAAGCAATACACAACAAGAAATTCAAATACGCATACAGGGAGGCTGATTAAGTGCAAGATATACAACAGAGGAATATTACAATTAAAACATTTCAAACATTGTCTAATAATAAAATGTCCACAAAATGTGGTTTCACATTGTTGAAAACAGAAATTTCAACGGCGTTGATAGTAATGAAATACAGAAATAAAGTAATAGTGTAGGCCCATTAAGGAATTATTTCTGACATCATTTTATTTACATTTCTATCTCCCACTTCAGAATGTCATAGGAAAAATTATACCATTTTCAATAATATAAGAATTTATAATGTAGTATATGCTAAACCACTTGATAAATTGAGTTTTTCTCTATCCACACCTAGTTATACTCTAGAACTAAATTTATTAATAACATATAGTAACTTTAATTTCGTGTGGCTATTTCGAGCCGGGTGCAGCCCTTGTAAGGCAGACCCTCCGATGCGGGTGGGCGACATCTGCCATGTGTAGGTAACTGCTTGTTATTGTGGTGGAGATTAGTGTTATGTGTGGTGTGTGAGTTGTAGGGATGTTGGGGACAGCACAAATACCCAGTCCCCGAGCCAAGGGAATTCATCATTTAAGGTTAAAATCTCCGACCAACCTCTGGACCAAAGGACAGCACGCTAACCATTTAGCCATCGAACCGGACATAACATATTGTGGCATTCACTTATTGAATACTTATGTAATAAAAATCGAAAATTGAAAAAAAAAAAAGTAAAGTGAAAATAAGTCTATATTCTCCGTAATATCAGTTTATTAAAGGTTTCACACATTCTCACTACTGTTGAATTTTTGTTACCGTACTTTGTATACAATGGAATATTTGCTGTACCCGTAAATTTGATATTACATTTTTTTCAAAAGAAAGTGCTTTTGTCTATTATGCCATTTACAGTTTTAGATACAAACATGTTCTGACGCCATATTTTGGTTCTTTGTCCCCTTTTTATTAGAATTTAATTTTTGAAAAGAAATGAGCGAAATTGATTGTTGACTAGTGTCACACGCCGAATTTGGAATTGATTCTTTTTTTTTTTTTTTTTTTTTTTTTTTTTTTGTAAAGAAATGAGACAAATTGTTTGTTGACCCGTGTCACACGCGGAATATAAATTTGTAAATTGATAGCATGTTGACCGACTGGAAGGTCCAAGCTACTACCCGTGAATGGATTAAGTAAAAGAAATGTTTATTACTAGAATATAACATTTCATTAGAGGACTGAAATCGTTATATCAATGAGAATGAGATGCAACGTAACGAGGAGATGCTGTACCTGATTGCGTGGGAAGAAAATGGGTATCGCAGAAACAGTAGCGACCCCTCGGTGCAGCAGGTCACACACACTCACATAAACACAAATAAAGCAGTACGTATCCAAGGTATAGAAAACGGTAGGTAAATTCTTGTGTTAACGAACAATTCAAACAAGCTGTCAGACGGGTTCAGTCTTGCCCCTCCCATACTGCATACTTTATAGTTACGGACTACAAAATGTTTCCCATCCTACACACTGCAATAAAAAAGACTTCTTCACAAGCTTTCTGGCTTTCCTTTTTTATATAAAAAGAAACATTTTGTGATCTTAAAATATAATCGTTTTAGTTCTTTTCTACAGTGCTTTATCAGTTCTCTTGTGGTTTACAACGTTTTGTTGCGTAGCAACCTGTTCTTCCCTGCTCTGTGACATAAGCTACACAGACAAAACTAGAAGGAGAAAAAGAAAAGAGTGTGAGTATATTTCCCCCTATTGGACCAACTGCAAAAATTACTCTTCTTAAATCCGTGACACATACTTTATGCTGTCATCAGAAGGAGTTTCTAAAAATACTACACGTTGTTCTCCGAAAATTTTGTTCATGTACCTGTCGTTTTTTAAAATGTATTTGTTGATAAAAGATTATTTTCTTTATTTGCAGCGCGCTCTGTGGAGGTGAAACATCATTTCTATTGAACCAGGATCTCCCCGGTCAGTGCATTCAACACCAACGGAAGATGAAAGAACGGCTAAACATGTATTCACGGTTGTTAACGCAAATCTGTACACGAAGATTAGCTATCTTATCTTGAAGTCTATTCATAGAGTATAACATAGTGGTGACATCCACCCCGTAGAGTTAAGGGTTATTCTTTCCTCCTCTTCTTCGTCTTGTTTTGTATTGTGACTGTCGTTTGCTTGCATTAACAAGAATGATTTTATATGCCCTATTTGGTTCTATAGAAATGGATTATCTAATAATGAATGCCGTATGCTTATTAGGGATAGTTCTCATTTACCTACACAAGAAACACCCACACGCGTGGATCAACAACCTTCTACTGACTACCTTCACTGAAGAAATGGGGAGGGGGGAATAGTTACAGTCTGTAGGACGTCCCGAGCTTGAGGCATCGGATTCTTAAGGCTTCCATACACCATGATAACTGTATCGATACACGTTGCTAATGCCAGCATCACGATGCTAATCATAACATGTATTTGGCTATCGGGGCATCGATATCATTATCAATTTGTATGGTTGTCTGTATCATCGTCGTGGAACGGTGAAACCTTGAGTGTGAAATAATACGAATTTCTATTTATTTCAGCGAGTGAGTCAATCTATTTATAGCGCTCCAATAAAATAATTAAGCCATGTCTGCAGATTGGGAATTTTCGGAAGAGTTTTAAATATAGACAAGTTATATCCGTGTTTGTGGGATTCTAATTAGAAGGAATATTTTATAGACAATTTTGGGAAGTGTTAATAATAGAACTTTATTTATTTATTTATTTATTTATTTATTTATTTATTTATTTATTTATTTACTTATTTATTTATTTATTTTCCTTCAAGTGGCGAAGTTAGGGCACATGACCCTCTCTTTCACTTACCCACACTTACAATACTATTGTGCAGATATATTACGTTATAATTTAGTAAAATTACATTATGCTAACACACACGCTATCACTCCCACTTACATTTATAAAGGAATTAAAATGTTACACTGTACATTAACCAGTATGAAATAATATTGCTCAAACGCACAAACACACACTCATAATAAATGCATATTTTACACGATTATCGACTAGGTCTGCTGTATATACCAGAAAAACACAGTATATCGCCATTCACGCACTCAGCTGTACAGTGCGCTAAGTGAGAAACGTAAGTGATGTGGATAGTAGCTTTTTTAACCAAAAAAATACGTATATGCAGAGTGTATCAAAATTCACTAACCCAACTTCTAGGGATGATAGAAGACAAACGTTTATGGTTAATAACCATGGGTCAATAACTGATTGACACAATCAGGAACTGTACTGCAACGGTATAAATGAATTATGGCTCTCACTCTACAAAAACGTCGATATTGTATATTCTGTCAAACACGTTATGACGGAGTGAGTTAACCATGTGGTTAGGGTCGCGCAGCTGTGAGCTTACATTCGGGAGATAGCGGGTTCGGATCCCACTGTCGGCAACCCTGAAGATGGTTTTCCGTGGTTTCCCATTTTCACACCAGGCAAATGCTGGGCTGTACCTTACTTAAGGCTACGGCAGCTTCCTTCCCACTCCTAGACCTTTCGTCGTGTCGGTAAAGCAAATTATAAAACAAAAAATGTTATGAATTCAGCATGCAATGTCCGTGCTGTGACATGCACTACGTTTTCGTTCGTTTAGACAGAGCAAAGTGGGAGAACGTATGAGCATGCAATTGAATCCGAGGAAGAGCTCTCTACAATACATGCCTGGGGTCCTTGAACGTGTACAACAGGGAATGGCACGGCGCTGCAGAGCATTTGAGCAGTTTTTATAGAATATTACAATTGAATTGACATGTAGCCTAATAGTTTTATTTCAGTTACTTCAGAATGTACTTCAACTACTGATTTCTGAGCTGTTATTTAAATGAAATTAAATAAAAAAGCGTATGGCTTTTAGTGCCGGGAGTGTCCGAGGACAAGTTCGGCTCGCCAGGTGCAGGTCTTTTGACTTGACTCCCGTAGGTGACCTGCGCGTCGTAATGAGAATGAAATAATGATGAAGACGGCACATACACCCAGACCCTGTGCCAGCGAAATTAACCAATGATGGTTAAAATTCCCGACCCTGCCGGGAATCGAACCCGGGACCCCTGTGACCAAAGACCAGCACGCTAACCATTTAGCCATGGAACCGGGTTTTAAAATTAAATAATATATATTTTTATCTCTTCTATTATCCTCAGAAGTCTGAGTATTGGTTTTTGACACAACTTGTGGATTTCGTTGTGCTTTGTATTGAAAAATCCACAGTTCTACCCCACCAGACAAGCCAATCAATGTTCAAAACATCCTAGGAATATGAGCTACGAACTTTAGGTAAATAAAATATAATAAAGTATGAGAATATATTATTTATTTATTTCCAAAAATGTCAATCCTTTTCTTAATCATCGTTATCCGCTCGATTAGATTAGCAATTTTCCTTTTTTCTACCACTACGAGCGCTAATGTGAGACAATGCATTGTTTCACATAAACACTACTACGAGCGCTAATGTGAGTCAATGCAGAGTTTCACTTAAACCCTTATAACTATATTCGGTGAGAACTTTTTTTCAAAAAATCAAAAATGTCTGAAGGTATTGAATCAAGGAACATATTACAGAAATAGTTACGTAAATATGTTAATTTGGCTAGGAAATGACTAAAAAAAGAAAAGAAGTAAAGAAAGAAGCGATGTTAGGTTGTTTTTCCAGTACTGTATTTAGGCCGGAAGTGATTTTCGAAATTTGATTTTTTGTAGTTTGATAGAGCTGTCCTGTACTCACAATTCGAAATCCTTCCGGGCCCTTTAGCCCTTTAACTTTCAGCACAATTGAGGAAATTGCTTAATTTTACGTCTGCCAAGAAATGATTTCAGCAATAAAATATTGTAGCTTCTTTGAAATATATGAAATATATGGGTCAAACTTGCTGTATTGTGATCATCTGAGCTTCATCACTTCGTCTTTTTTTTTTTTTACGTCGCATCGACACAGATACAGTATGTCTTACCGTGACGATGTCCGACTCGTTGGCTGAATGGTCAGCGTACTGGTCTTCGGTTCAGAGGGTCCCGGGTTCGATTCCCGACCGGGTCGGGGATTTTAACCTTCATTAGTTAATTCCAGTGGCCCAGGGGCTGGGTGTTTGCGCCGTCCCCAACATCCCTGCAACTCACACACCACACACAACACTATCCTCCACCACAATAACACGCATTTACCTACACATGGCAGATGCCGCCCACCCTCATCGGAGGGTCTGCCTTACAAGGGCTGCACTCGGCTAGGAATAGCCACACGAAATTAATTAAATTACTGCGACGATGGGATAGGAAAATGCTAAGAGTGGGAAGGAAGCGGCCGCGGCCTTAATTGAGGTACAGCCCTAATATTTACCCGGTGAAATAATGTGAAACCACGGAAAACTATCTTCAGTGCTGCCGATAATGGGGTTCGAACCCACTATCTCCCGGATGCAAGGTCACAGCTGTACACCCGTAACCGCACGGCCAACTCGCCCGGTTCTTTTTTTTTATTATTTAAAGTTTCTGTTAATGCTATTGCAAGTCGTAGGAGAGGCAACATGTCAGTGTAACTTTTGGAACTGAACTGATATATCATGATTCGGTCTCAAGTGTCTTGGACTCATACTTGATACAAATGTCAGATACACGTATCGTGATTTGTATCAATTCCTGTATCGCCACAGATCTTAAAGTGAAGACTATATTCACAAGAAGCAGAAATAATGTATGATTTTCTCAAGATAGGAAAGGGCCGTAGCCGTGTTGAAACACCGGATTTCGTGAGATCTCCGAAGTTAAGCAATATTGGGTGTGGTCATTTGGATGGGTTGCCACGCGCTGTTGTTGGGGGGGGGGGGGGGTAAGGGAATGTAGGAGCGGAAAGGAACTGGCCACCCTACTGTACGTAAACTCCGGCTCAGGCACACCTCTGCGGAGGTTCGGACCTGCCTTCGGGCAGAATACACCCCCCTTATCAACATAAACACTGGTGGAAGAGAAAGTTGTGCATCAGTCGGAATTGGGCACATGCCTTAAACGAAGGAGATGGGTCTTACTAAAATGAGGTGTCTATCAGTGTAGTGGACACTGATTTTGTCGAGCATCGGCGTCGTTAATCTTCATGGGTACAAAAGTAATAATAATTATTATTTGGTGAATGGGCTGTAATATCCTATCATGATAATAATAATAATAAGCCGGACCCGCGGTATAGAGATAGCGTGTTTGCCTCTTGCTCGGAGGCGCCGGGTTCGAATGCCGGCCTTTCCGGGCGGTTCCGAGGACTGTTGCGATGTCCACTCAGGTTACGTGATTACAAATGAGAAGCTATCTGACGGAGAGATGATGGCCTCGGTCTAGAAAATAAAAATTAACATTCGTCAGGATTCGTCGTGCTGACCACGCGACACCTCGTAATCTGCAGGCCTTCCGCCTAAGTAGTGGTCGTTTGGTAGGCGAAGGCCCTTCGGCGCTGTTACGAAAAGAGGTTGGGTTTGTTTTTGGATAATACTAATAATATCCGATATTTTAACATTTCTCATCTCAAATACCAGCTATCAGTCGTCACATAAACCAGCATGCAGAGAACCGTCCTCGTAGCATAGTGATCGAGACTTTACCTCTCTCAGTAAGGTGCACAAGTACAAGACTCCATCGAACCTTCCTTAATTTAATGTTAAAATTATTTTCTGCTCTCTCTCTATTTTTTCTTACCCGGTTTTATATAATTATGACTGCAAAGAGGAAATAGTATATAATTTTTTTTTAATACTGAAAACTGAAAATGTAACGATCTTAAAATATTCGGAACACACGAAGGTCAATATCTGTAGTATATTATTTTTACTACAGTGTCCGACACGTTGGCTGAATGGTCAGCGTACTGGTCTTCGGTCCAGAGGATCCTGGGTTTGATTCCATGCCGGGTCGGGGATTCTAATTGTTTCTGATTAATTCTTCTGGCTCGGGGACTGGGTGTTTGTGTCCGTCCGAACACTCTCATCTTCATATTCACACAACAAACTACACTACCAACCACCACAGTAACACGCAATAGTGATTACAGCCCTCCATATAGGGTTGGCGGCAGGAAGGGCATCCGGCCGTAAAATAGGGCCAAATCCACATTTGCGACGCAGTTCGCACACGCAACCCTACACGTGTGGGGCAAGCGGTAGGAAAACAAGAAGATTATACTACAGTAGACCGGGCGAGTTGGCCGTGCTGTTAGGGGCGCGCAGCTGTGAACATGCATCTGGGAGATAGTGGGTTCGAACCCCACCTTCGGCAGCCCTGAAGATGGTTTTCCGTGGTTTCCCATTTTCACACCAGGCAAATATTGAGGCTGCTTTTCACTCCTAGCCCTTTCCTATCCCATAAGACCTCTCTGTGTTAGTGCAACGTAAAGCACATTACATCCTCACGGAAACTCGACCAACAAAGTAGAATGACTAGATCAATGCCTTCACGAGCGAGAATAACACACTTTGCCATAATCTGTTGTCGTGTGGTTCTGAGGAAATCGAATAATGTTTTCTCGCAGTTTCTCCCATTTTACTCTTTAAAACATGCACTACAGCTTTGAAGGGCCTTGGTTTACCAAGTGACCGCTGCTCAGCCCGAAAGCCTCCAGCTTCCGAGGTAACGCATGGTCAGTGCGATTAAACTTCTCGGCCGTTATTCTTGGTTTTCCAGACTGGGGTCTCCATCTCAGCGTCAGATAGCTCCTCAACTGCAATCACGTAGGCTGAGTGGACCTCGATCCGACCCTCAAGCCGAGGAAGAAATCTCTGACCTGGCCGGGAATCGAACCCGGGCGCACGCTACTCCTAGACCATGGGGCTGTCATTTCACTCAAAGGAACATAAATTCTAAAATAAAATGAATTCAGAACATGCTTGTTGCCGATTTGAGCAGATGAACACAGTCATTTCTTGTAGTATTTGAAGTGAGTTGTCCCCAAATATAATACACTGACTGACAGAGCAAATGCAACACCAAGGAGGAGTGGTTCGAAAGGGATGAAAGTTGGGGAAAAAACAGAGTCGGCACGGAAGAATAATTGATGTTTATTTCAAACCGATATGCAGGTTACACAATGCGCACGGCATCGACTCAGTAGGATGTAGGACCACCGCGAGCGGCGATGCACGCAGAAACACGTCGAGGTACAGAGTCAATAAGAGTGCGGATGGTGTCCTGAGGAATGGTTCTCCATTCTCTGTCAACCATTTGCCACAGTTGGTCGTCCGTACGAGGCTGGGGCAGAGTTTGCAAACGGCGTCCAATGAGATCCCACACGTGTTCGATTGGTGAGAGATCCGGAGAGTACGCTGGCCACGGAAGCATCTGTATACCTCGTAGAGCCTGTTGGGAGATACGAGCAGTGTGTGGGCGGGCATTATCCTGCTGAAACAGAGCATTGGGCAGCCCCTGAAGGTACGGGAGTGCCACCGGCCGCAGCACATGCTGCACGTAGCGGTGGGCATTTAACGTGCCTTGAATACGCACTAGAGGTGACGTGGAATCATACGCAATAGCGCCCCAAACCATGATGCCGCGTTGTCTAGCGGTAGGGCGCTCCGCAGTTACTGCCGGATTTGACCTTTCTCCACGCCGACGCCACACTCGTCTGCGGTGACTATCACTGACAGAACAGAAGCGTGACTCATCGGAGATCACGACGTTCCGCCATTCCCTCATCCAAGTCGCTCTAGCCCGGCACCATGCCAGGCGTGCACGTCTATGCTGTGGAGTCAATGGTAGTCTTCTGAGCGGACGCCGGGAGTGCAGGCCTCCTTCAACCAATCGACGGGAAATTGTTCTGGTCGATATTGGAACAGCCAGGGTGTCTTGCACATGCTGAAGAATGGCGGTTGACGTGGCGTGCGGGGCTGCCACCGCTTGGCGGCGGATGCGCCGATCCTCGCGTGCTGACGTCACTCGGGCTGCGCCTGGACCCCTCGCACGTGCCACATGTCCCTGCGCCAACCATCTTCGCCACAGGCGCTGCACCGTGGACACATCCCTATGGGTATCGGCTGTGATTTGACGAAGCGACCAACCTGCCCTTCTCAGCCCGATCACCATACCCCTCGTAAAGTCGTCTGTCTGCTGGAAATGCCTCCGTTGACGGCGGCCTGGCATTCTTAGCTATACACGTGTCCTGTGGCACACGACAACACGTTCTACAATGACTGTCGGCTGAGAAATCACGGTACAAAGTGGGCCATTCGCCAACGCCGTGTCCCATTTATCGTTCGCTACGTGCGCAGCACAGCGGCGCATTTCACATCATGAGCATACCTCAGTGACGTCAGTCTACCCTGCAATTGGCATAAAGTTCTGACCACTCCTTCTTGGTGTTGCATTTGCTCTGTCAGTCAGTGTATATCTCTACCCACGGTATCCAAAATATATTCCAGTAGTGGTAGACATGCGTTTCCAAATACCTCCCGATTCCACAAGACAGAAAGAAACACCCCACAATCCCCACGCTCAGCAGGCAATGGTTCAACAGTATTTCCAAATCGGTGTCCCAACCATCCAGAAATAGAACGTTCAGCAAGAATATCAGAAAACTCACAAAAATGAAGTGTGCAGAAAACCGTTGTGTTGAACAACAAAGACGCGACTATGTATGAAGAGTTTCAATTTCAAAAATATAATTTTAAAATTTGTTTCATAGTTCTAGTTCTATTACCGGGATGTTTCTGCCAAATTACTGTATTTTATATTTTATGGATAAGCATTTAAAGGCTGATAATATTACGGTTTTGGAGGTCAATTTCAATGTGCTGAGTGAAATTTGCTGACGTGTGTTTGACATTCATTTCGTATTTGGAATACAGAATAGGGATTCACACCCCTTTCCCAAGCGATGTATTTCACACCAATACAGCCATCAGACAAAGTGTCCGGCTCCAAGGCTAAGTGGTTAGCGTGCTGGTCTTTGGTCCAAGGCGTCCCGGATTCGACTCCCAGCATGGTCGGAGATTTTAACCTGGTTCGAGGACTGTGTGTGTGTGTGCCGTCTTCGGCATTAGGATTTATCATGGGTAGGGCCTCATTACCACAAGCGCGCAGGTCGGCCGTCGATTCGAAAGACCTGCATCAGGTCTTTCCGAAGGCCATGTGTTATTATAAAGAAACATCGGACAGAGTTCCGGAACAGACACTCCTTGGACAGGCAGATGAAATATATCCACGGTATCCCTACTTGTCATAAGTGATCTCTAATAATGGTGATTCACCAAGGACTCACAACATGGAAGCATGTGTTGGAGACCAAGGGATCCCTATACCAAGCTAGCATTGCTTTCATCTACTTGTGCCAGGCTACTCAATCCAACCTTCTTTCATCTACTCTTGTTCTCTTCCGACATTGACGTTATACGTTTGTGAGGGCTAGAGAAGTACATCATTTGCAGTTCTTTGTGTAGAGTGGTAGTGTGTCCACCTCATGATACCAAAACCACGGAGTCAAGCCTATCAGTTAATTTTTAAGGATAAGCTAGAAATTAGAGGAAAGAAGTAGTATTCGTGTTTGTCTGACAAAATTAAATTCACTCAGTTCGCCCAATAGCATTCCATGTTCTCCACCATTTTGTAGATTAATAACGTCGAAATTGAAAAGCGGATGAACTGAACGGCACCTTACCAAAGTACGAGCGCACGATAAATGAGGCTATATGATTTAATAAAAAAAATAATAATGATAATAATAATAATAATAATAATAATAATAATAATAATAATAATAATAATAATAACCGAGCTCGATAGCTGCAGCCGCTTAAGTGCGGCCAGTATCCAGTATTCGGGAGATAGTGGGTTCGAACCACACTGTCGGCAGCCCTGAGATGGTTTTCCGTGGTTTCCTATTTTCATACCAGGCAAATGCTGGGGTTGTACCTTAATAATTAAGGTCACGGCCGCTTCCTTCCCACTCCTAGCCTTTTCCTGTCCCATCGTCGCCATAAGACCTATCTGTGTCGGTGCGACGTAAAGCCAATAGCGATAATAATAATAATAATAATAATAATAATAATAATAATAATAATAATAATAATAATAATAATCGTTAGATCTCAGTTCATGCCACTCCATGTACACTTCGTTATAATTCACTAGAGAAGTCGCTTTCACTAAATAATAAACAAGAATAACTCCACTAGTCTACTGCCGTTTGTTTATATCCAACAATTCAAAAATTTGCAGGTGTCCAGCATCTCTTAAATATGACACTCAAATAGCTTGCGAAACAATGACATAACACCAATGCTATATGAAGTGAAATCCACCTGTGAGTCGTAAAATACAGCCACGTTTCCCAATACGCCATTTCCACAAGTTTACGTTGATTTAGCGACGGGACGCAGCTGCTTCTTTTGACGGCACGTAGCCCCCTTCACGGTCGCATTTCATAGACTACCTGCTGTTACTACACTGCCAAAGGAATCGAGTTTGAATCCCTTCATGGAATCAATTTTTCATTCCCTTCGAGGAGGAACCTGTTCCAAGTTTCCTGTCATAAATTACACCCTCAGCGAGTTTCTTGTTCATTACTTGCCAGTATTCAATAAACGTCTTCTTGATCTCCAGTTTAATACTACTTACGGACAATAAATTTTCAGCAAAGCGGGCATTCTTTTCAAAACAATGAGGGATTCATTTCTACAAAAGAGAACGTTATATTTATTAGGTAAAACGTCGAATATTAATATCACATCACTCATTGTTCGGATTATAGTCCATGGACTGGTTTCTTCCAGCTCTTCATCTTGTGTACATAACATTCTCTTTTGATTATTTTTATTTTTTGTTAGTGTTTTCACGTTGCACTAACACATCGAAGGTTTTCGACGACGCCGGGATGGGAAAGGGTTAGGATTGGGAAAGTAACGGCTGTGTTCTTAAGCAAGGAAGAGCCTCAACATTTCCCTGGTATGAAAATTGAAAACAATGGAAAACCATCTTCAGGGCTGCCGACGATGAGATTCGAACGAACCATTTTCCGGATACAACCTCACAGCTACGCGACGCTAACCGCACGGCCAACTCGCTTGGTGTAAAAATTATTGTATCCTATGTCTACTTGTATCTATTTATCTTATTCAGGCCTTTCCGGAGGCCATGTGTTATTATAAAGGAAAATCGGACAGAGTTCCGGAACAGACACTCCTTGGACAGGAATATGGAATATATCCACGGTATCGCTACTTGTCGTAAGTGATGACTAATAACTCACAACATGGAAGCATTGGCTCATTGAATTAATGGTCAGCGTTCGGTTCCGGGGATCCCGTGATTGATTCCAGGCCGGGGATTGTAACCTTTTCCAGTTAATTCCTGCAACTCGGGAACGGGTTGCTCTTGTCGGAAATACGATGTCTCCCATCATTCTACCACTTATTCTGGTCAAATTCCGCCAAATCCTTCTCTTCGTACCAATTCGACTCAATTCCTCGTCATTCATGATTGGATCTACCCCTACCGGACGAGTTGGCCGTGCGGTTAGAGGCGCGCGGCTGTGAGCTTGCATCCGGGAGATAGTGGGTTGGAATCCCATTATCAACAGCCCTGCAGATGGTTTTCCGTGGTTTCCCATTTTCACAACAGGCAAATGCTGGAGCTGTACCTTTATTAAGGCCACGGCCTCTTCCTTCCTACTTCTAGGCCTTTCCTATCCCATCGTCGCCATAAGACCTATCTGTGTCGGTGCGACGTAAAGCCACTAGCAGAAAAAAAGGATCTACTCATCTCAACTTTAGCATTCTTCTGTAACACCACATTTCAAAATCCTTTTTTTTTTTTTTTTTTTTTTTTTTTTATGAACTTCTTACTGCCCATGATTCACTTCCATACAGTGCCACGTTTTAGACGAAATTGTTCAACAGCATCTTCCTAATTCGTATATCAATCTTCGAAGTGAGCAAATTCGTTATCTTAAGAAAGGCCTTCTTTGATTGTGCTAGTCTGCATTTTATGTCCTCCTTACTTTTGCCATCATTAGTTAATCTACAAACCAAGTAACAGTATTCATCTACTTCCTTTAATATTTCATGTCTTAATCTAATATTTCCTGCATCACCTGTCTTCGTTCGACTGCACTCCATTAGTTTTGGATTTGAAACCGCCTTTCAACCTATTAGGTCGTGTTCGTTCGTTCGTTCGTTCGTTCGTAATCTGTTTACTCTCCAGGGTCGGTATTTCCTCGGACTCAGCGAGGGATCCCACCTCTACCGCCTCAAAGGCAGTGTCCTGGAGCTTCAGACTGTGGGTCGGGGGATACAATTGGGGAGAATGACCAGTACCTCGCCCAGGGAAGGAAACGGCCGTTGCCTTAAGTTAGGTACCATCCCGGCATTTGCCTGGAGGAGAAGTTGGAAACCACGGAAAACCACTTCCAGGATGGCTGAGGTGGGAATCGAACCCACCTCTACTCAGTTGACCTCCTGAGGCTGAGTAGACCCCGTTCCAGCCCTCGTACCACTTTTCAAATTTCGTGGCAGAGCCAGGAATCGAACCCGGGCCTTCGGGGGTGACAGCTAATCACACTAACCACTACACCACAGAGGCGGACTTAGGTCGTGTTACGTACATTTAGTACATGTTGAAGAGATGTTAAGTACAGAACAAAAATGGCCATTCGGACACCATAAATCTTCATCCAATCAATATTATCGAATGTCTTTTATAGATCTACGAATGCCATGTACATGGGCTTGTCCTTCTTAATTTGGACTTCGAAGATCAGAAGTAAATTTCTTCTGAAGCCAAACTGTTCTTCTCTCAACTCAGTTTAAACTTGTATTTCCATTCTTCTGTGGATTCGGATCCCACTGGTGTCTGGTTGGCCATTTTTGTTCTGTACTTGACATCCCTTCAACACGTACTAAATGTACGTAACACGACCTAATAGGTTGAAAGTCGGTTTCGATTACAATACGATCGTGAAAATTCAATATTCATTGAATTGGCCCTCAACGGGCGACTTAAACGCACTCTAGAGTGTGATTGCAGTAATGCCAGACCTGTAGCTTAGATCCTTTCCAACAGAACAAAGATGTCCTAGGCCATCATAACTCAACTGGTAGAATAACCAACGCGAAATCGGGAGGTTGTGGGTTCGGATCCCACTGGTGTGCGGTTGACCATTGCTGTTCTGTACTTAACATCTCTTCAACACGTATTCAATGTACGTAACACGACCTAATAAGTTGAAAGTCGGTTTCAATTACAATGCGGTCGTGAAAATTCCAGATTCATAGCTTTGGATTTATTTATTTTCATCTTGTAGCCTACTCCTTCTCCAAGAATGTGTCCATATCATTCAGCAAATTCTCCAAATCTTCTGCAGTCTCAGATAAGATAACAATATCATCGGAAAATCTCAGAATTTCGATTTCCTATCCTTGGATTCCCCCTAGTCTACTGAAGCTGTCATCGGCGTGGCACAAGGCAAAGAACATCAAAGCCATACCGCATGGTAACGTTTAGGGAAGCATAATAACCGTTTTTCCCCCGTCAGTGTAGTACCAGAGACTTTACCGACTCATCGGAATTTCTCGGAAACAGATGAGTAAAGGGGCATAGTTTCCGCCCTGGGACTCTCAGGTACTCGCCCTCAACAAAAAAAATCCTAACAACAATAGTCAGTAAGTGTGATGTTATTGTTGATAAATAAATTCTTGTAATCCTTGCTTCCAAGGACGGCCGGGTGGAGGAATTTAACCTTAATTGGTTAATTCGTCTGGCTCTGGGGCTGACTGTTTTTGATGTCTTCAACATCGTCTTAGGTAGGGCTCCATTCTCACAGACATGCAGATCGCCTATAGGCTGTCTACGAGAAAACTGCACCAGTCCATTATGGCCATACACCATAATAATAATAATAATAATAATAATAATAATAATAATAATAATAATAATAATAATAATAATAATAATAATAATAATAATAATAATAATAATAATTAATTATTATAAAATATTATATAAAAATATTATATAAAAAATTATTATAAAATATTACAAAATAAGAAGTACAACCAAAAGAAGAAGACAGTTTGTTTATGGAAAATGTAGGTTACAGATCTGTAGGCTAGATTATAAGTTATCATCGCCATAATTTATTATTATTATTATTATTATTATTATTATTATTATTATTATTATTATTATTATAACGGAGGAAGTAGGCGTTTCCTGTCTTGGTCCCCTTAATATTTCTACGCCACTGCACAATAGTCAAATAATATATAGGCATAGCCCAGGACACATTGGATATCCCTAGATTTTTAAGTACCGTGATTCAACAAATTCTTTTGGATCATTTGATCCTCAGACAAGCAGCCAGACAGGCAAACTGACAAAAATTGAACTGAACATATCCGATTGTTTTTATATCTAATCCGAGATAAATACGAAGTGTACCAAAAATTTGAAGAGTACAGATAAAATTATAACTTAATTTCAATAGATTTTTATACAATCACACCGTTTGTATATTTACTTGTCCTATTAATTTCTGGGACCTGGTCCGTGCCCACAAGAGACGAACCGAGTCTGTAGGTATTGTTACTATGAGACAGAAGCAAGAAGCAGCTGATTGATTTAAGAGACCGCTCGACTGGGTGCAGGGTGACAGGTCTCCGGGCTACAAATTGAGTCTGGTGTGGTGAGTCTTCAAGACAGAGTTACGAGGAGAAGGTTCCGCTTTAAGGGCCCCACCTCAGAGGGCCACCGCCATTGTTCGAACCTCCTAATTGATTGGGTGACCGTCTGCAAGGTAGGATCTTTCATTATACTGTAGGTCTCGTTTTCATTACTTGTACCGTAACCTTTCCCCAGAGCGAAATCCGCTGTCGGTCTGACAACAATAATGATACACTTTCAAGAAATACATAAATAAAAATAACTAGAAGCAGTCCTAACACTTCTCTGTTAGCACTGAAAAAATAAATATTGCAGTGGTCTGCATTGCTAACAACTACACGGTTTGAATATATTGTAATTGTTTCGTTTAAAGAGCTGTTGGTATCGCCGTCATTAGCCGCATATCCTTAAAGAGGGCACACATCTATTCTGATGCGTACGTTTTTCATTAATTGCGACAAGGAACTGCAATAGTGATAATCGCCTTATTTGTTTATTGTTCCATCAGTTGCTATGGATTGTGAATGGATGCCAAGGAATCGACGTTCTGTCCCGCAGGAGATAGGTCAGACCCGTAGCACAGGGAAAGCATGCCTGCCTCTTGTCCAGAGACCAGTCCAGGGATGTTTATTCTGGACTGAGGGCTGGGACGGATTTCACTCAGCCTTGTGAGAAAAACAGGGAGCTGTCTGATACAAGAAGCAGTGATCCTGGTCACAGAATGCAGGAAGTGAGGTTGAAGCTTTTGTCATTTCGCGGATCAGGTCGCATTAAGAGTATCTACCGACCATCTGTACGGGTAGTAGTAGTTATCTTGGCAGGCCAAGAGTCTTAATGGCTCATGAGCGACATGAGTTTGTTTTGTTTTGTTTTGTTTTGTTTTGTTTTGTTTTGTTTTGTTTTGTTTTGTTTTGTTTTGTTTTGTTTTGTTTTGTTTTGTTTTGTTTTGTTTTGTTTTGTTTTGTTTTGTTTTGTTTTGTTTTGTTTTGTTTTGTTTTGTTTTGTTTTGTTTTGTTTTGTTTTGTTTTGTTTTGTTTTGTTTTGTTTTGTTTTGTTTTGTTTTGTTTTGTTTTGGTTTTTTTGTTTTGTTTTGTTTTTTTTGTTTTGTTTCGTTTTGTTTTGTTTTGTTTTGTTTTGTTTTGTTTTGTTTTGTTTTGTTTTGCTTGGGATCAAGCTTGTTCAATTATCACGCTTTAATCTATGCCCAGTTTGTCACACCCTCTCCCGGTGTAGCTCTCTCCTTTCCCCGAACAGGGGGTACCTTTATTATTCCACAGTGGTTTCTCCCAAAAAACACGGATTTTCTGTAGGATCTACAGTATCTTACAGCATGTATGTTTTGTAAGTCTGACAGCCGTCGTTCTTAGATGTCCTTTTCAGTCTCCGTCAGCCCGGTGGTACGGACTTTCTTGTTTTGCTGCAAGGTGAAGAGGTGGGAGAGAATTCTTCCACATGTCCATAGCTAAAATCCTTCCCCTGGCACAGTCAGAGAGCCTCTATATTAGAGAGTAGAGCTCAGAATTGTGACGTCTCCGGCATTTCCCATCTTGCAGTACCCATCCAAGGATCTTTCTGAGAATTTTTCTCTCGCTGGCTTCCAGTTCTTCAATCAAGCCTTTTCTATTTAGTGACAGACGCTCCATACCACACAGGTCTTTCGGGCGGATGACTGTTGTGTAGTGTTTCAGCTTCAGATTTCATGACAGACTTCCCTTGTTGTAGATGTTTAGGGCCATTCGTAAAGCCAGTTCCAAATTGTTAACTCTGGCAGAGAGGGCTATAATTTGGGTTCAACTCATTCACCAAGGAACTTCAATTCTTCCACTCAAATTCGTAGGGTAAAGGACGGTGAATCGGATCGACTTCTGAAGGCGGGCGAATCCGATCGTTTTGCATTTTTCCCACATGCGGACTACAATAAATTGTTGTGCTCTCGAGTGGCACTAACTAGTGAGAATTAGGAAAAGCTGTCTGGTGAAAACCATTGGGGCAGCTTGTGTGTAGGTCACTGTTAACAGACTGTTTAAGATACCTTCAAAGGATTTCAAACGTAAGTTCTTTCTGTATGTCTTGCTTTCTTTCTGTGTTAATTTAAGAATTTTCAGTTCACAAATAAATGTAAGATTTTAAAATGTTCTCTTTGAGAACATAATCAACAAGAAAATCTTGTATAACACTTTGTCGGTGTTACCAACCTGCGATCAAAAATTACATTACGTCGACTGGTGATTCAAATTCCTTTTCGCGGGTGATTCTGACTGATTGTTTGCGTTTATTTATCGACGTAGTGTTTATATTTTCCATTTTACTCTTGCAGAGATATCCTTCCTGAACCAATCAAGGTTAAGAAGAAAAATCTAAGCAATGTGCATGCATACTAACATCTGAGCTCCTACAATTGAAAAGAAAGAAAAATAATGGCACGGAAGGGGGAAAATATTCAAACATTCGCAAGAATGATTAAGAAGCGAGCGAAATAGAAAACCAAACACTACGAAGTTAGAACGTTCAGTGTCTAGAATTTTTTTTGACGATGGATATTACAAATCGCAAGTGATACAGTAAAAGCATGAGGAGTGGTACCACAAAATAAGAAGTACAACCAAAAGAAGAAGACAGTTTGTTTATGGAAAATGTAGGTTACAGATCTGTAGGCTAGATTATAAGTTATCGTCGCCAAAAAACCTGTCTGTGCCGGTGCGACGTAAAGCAGATAGCAAGAGAAGAAAGATTATAAGTTACCAACGAGTTGAGTATTAACAGAGGTCATACTGAACTACGAATGCTATTCAAATAACATACATACTTACATACATACATACATACATACATACATACATACATACATACATACATACATACATACATACATACATACATACATACTGAACCCTTTGGTCCACTCTGAAGGATACCTATCTTCCTTACTTATCAGCAAAATTTCATGAGATCTGTCTCTTGGGTCGTATCGGGTTCTTCGTCATTTGCTGAGGTAAAGGTAGGGTTCAGTAATCCTAATCTATCTACTCAAATGAAAGGTCTATTCATACAAAATTTGTATTTTATTTTGGAAAAATTGACTGAGAAAATTAATTTGAAATCCATGTATAATTCGGATTCTATCTTGTCCACTCCACCACAATCATTTTTACAGTGAAGGACCGAACGCTGGTTTGAGCCTTTGACTTAACTGCCTGATGGGCATCCTTACTAGAAACCATTGTCTCAATTATTAAATAAAGAAAGGAAATTCTGGAAATCCTTAAATTCGGCTTCCACGTGAGACTACATGTACCATCATAATGATTCTTGATTGTCCAGCCCTCGTAACACGAATTCTGGTCTCTGGGTATATTAAGGCAGTCCAATCGGTGTGTGCCACAAAGCGGTTATACTGCATGAACCCTTAATTGAATCGATGTGACCTGCGACAATGTCATGGACCGACCTCGAAATTTCTAAGTTACTTTAAAGTCATTGTGGATGATGACCGCAAGGAAAATGAGGCTACAGTGGCATAGGGCCCTAATCTAAGCCCCTGAGGTTGATGACTCCATGACCATCCAAGTTTCTAAGCTGAAGGCTAAACACAATTAAGTTACATCGGTTGATGACCAAAGTGTCTACTTTACTAACCCCAGCACATTTACTGCTCAATCAATCAAAGTCAGATAATGCAACAACAACAACGCTCACAATACTTTGGGGCAGTAAAATCCATTACCTTCGGGCATGTCCCCTTAATCGTTACATTAACATTTAAATATTCCCAGAAAAATAAACTAAGATTTCCAGAATTCATCTCCAAGTTATTCGCTTGCTTTAAAGTTATTTCACAAATACGGTTCCACTGAATTTAATAATTAAATAAATTAAAAATGATTTAATGAAATCTTAATGAACAACAAATTCTATCTCCACGGACGAATGGTTTCTTTCACAAGTCCCTACTCAAAGTTTGATGTTTGATGCAGTTATATTCAATTCATGTTTAATGTTTATCATCTATCAATATTTTGTAGCTGGAAAAATTTACATCATTCATTTCCAGTATTTTATCTTGTTTCATGACATCACACTTTAAATCTAACCTAACCCTAGCCATTATTAATACTTGGATAACCCTAATAATCTAGTACAAACCAAAAGTAACTCGCCGTATAATGTAAGCCGATTACGATGTCATATCTTGTCATAACACATCATAAAGTTTGTGCACTCTCACAAACAAAACAATCATCACTACCACCACTCTATATATTGGACAACCCTGAAATTGCCTAACCTCGCTCATTATACTCTAACTTTGGGGTTTCAGATATACATTACAATCTCAATTAAACAAATTCACAGTATCTAATAACCTACACGTTATTTCAACTACATCCCGTAGTTAATGATATCCGCTGCCAAGAATGCTATCTCGTTTCAATGCGTAACTCTCTACACACCTTCCGTTATACAAAAACTGTCCCCTATCGATCAGCTGGCGGTATCGCAACAGACGACCCTACGCTGTCTGTCACTTTCGACATGAAACACATGTCTTCGTCATACATGACTGGCTTCAAAGAATGAACCCTTTGACTTCGCAAAATAGAACAAAATAAGAGATTCTGACCAAATAAATATGCACATAGATTTACTTTTAAATGTCCTACAATAATTGTACACGTCGCAAATTAATACCTTCGTGGATTCGCGCATTCTACTTCCATCCCAAACATTATAAAATCTTCCTCGGGTTCCCACGAAGTCCCGGCATCATCTACAGGCTTCCTATCACCTGATTCACAAATCATATCCTAACTCATACGACAAATCTAATCTCTGTTTCTCAAGCTCAACGACTCTCACTGACAAAAGAACTGGAATAAAAATCCTTACTAGAATCCACGACGCCTAATAACGCACAATATTTAATAATGAACAACTTCGTATAAAATGATCTCGTATTTTAAAACTAGATTTCACGAAAAATGACTGACAAATTTTACTGTTATTATAGCCACTTAGACACGGTTTGAACGGACATAGAATACGTTACACTTCGTGACAAAATTCACCAATCTGCATTACTCAACACTACACACAGCGCTTCCATCCGATTGAAAATGGGTAACCACAGATCCGTTTGCACCAATTCCATCAAAATTCCAACTGAAATTGTTTTAAGTCGAATAAACACCTTAATATGACATCACAAAATATAAGCAATAAAATACACGGAACTGACGATCTACTTTGGACGTGATATCACTTCGAAACCCTCATTAGTAACTTTTTACAACATTACACGGCACTCGCAATACTTTAAAAATTTATCCAAGCAGAAAATAAAACATATGACCCTTTTCGTCATATTCTGACATTCACAAAGAAACATTATGGGTGACCAACTGCGTCATAAATACCCACTTCAAATACATATAAGTCTGACATCATGAAACAAGATATAGTAGGCGGTAACATGGCGTATCGCCTACCTTACGTCACGCCAGCGTTCATCTTTGGGCTCACCGGCGACCCCTGTCATTTATTTAGCCATTTTTACATTTTTGGCTGTACATTGCATTTTTCCTTTTTCCTGGAAATAAAGCATTAAAAATGCCCTTCACTTGTCATTTTTGTTGATCGCACTCGGCTGATAGTATTTATTACCCGCACACGAATTACTTTCCTTACCACACACAAATTTATAAATAATTCTTCGGTATCTTGACCGTCCTTTTTATACAATTACTTCTGCTCAAAGTAAAACTATCTCCACATGGAGTCAAGACCCCAGCCACATCGGCTAAACTCTGTTGGTTGGACTTGGTCTACTTTTGTCGATCGATTTACAGAACAGTTCAACCCTCTGTCTTCAGCCTCACGATACAAAATGCAGGGGTTTCAACATGGCGTCCCTTCTATATTTATAGACAGTACCCCCTCTCTCCAGGCATTTTCCCTTTGCCGCCAAGAAAATTTGCGTAACTTTTTCGACTTAAGTGAACTGTATTTAAAAGAGTTTTTGATGTAACAGCATGCATGCAACATTGCTAACAGTAGTGTTCCTGGACATTTAAAATTTATTCTTATTAAATTAACTAGTTAAATGACCTCATTTGATAGGCACTACTTTTTGCCGACTTAGCGTGGGTAAGCTAGACAAGCGCGTCCATCTAAAATAATCCCCAGAAATGGCTTAGCAGTCTCAAATCCATCTTACTAAAGACCACTTGTCTTATAGATAAAAACAGGACCCTCATTATATTGCGTTCACCACTAATTCTTTCATTTAATTATATTTATTCAACATAAACTTTCTTCTGTATCCTTCCACTGCCGACACGTGCGAATGACGTCACATCTCAGAGCGTGGGACGGAAAGTAGCTACCTCCTTGCCACGTGTCACTCCCGTGATATCAAGGAATGTTCAAGCTCCTCATCAATTGACATGGGGCCTCATGTAGTAATATTTCATACTTAAAATTCTTAGGGCACAAAGGTCATGGGTTCCATCCATCCATCCATCCATCCATCCATCCATCCATCCATCCATCCATCCATCCATCCATCCATCCATCCATCCATCCATCCATCCATCCATACATACATACATACACACATACATACATACATACATACATACATACATACATACATACATACATACTACATACCTACATCATCATTATACGCCGTTATGCCTTTCAGCGTTCAGACTGCAATCCTCTGTGAATTTAATAAATGTCGCCACAATCTTCTATTTGCAACTAGTGCTGTGGCCTCATTTAGTTCTATACCTCTTATTTTATATCGTTAGTCGAACATCGTCGTCTTGGTCTCCCTCTACTTCTCTTACCCTCCATAACAGAGTCCATTATTCTCCTAGGCAATCTATTCTCCTCCATTCGTTTCTCATGACCCCACCACCGAAGCCGCTTTATGCGTACAGCTTCATCCATCGAATTCATTCCTAAATTAGCCTTTACCTCCTCATTCCGAGTACCACCCTGCCATTGTTCACACCTGTTTGTACCAGCAATCAACCTCGCTACTTTCATTTCTGTTACTTCTAACTTATGAATAAGATATCCTGAGTCCACCCAGCTTTCGCTCACGTAAAGCAAATCTGGTCTGAAAACAGACCAATGTAATTATAGTTTCGTTTGGGAGATGACTTCATTCCTATCCCTGCTCTAGGAATCGAATACAGAAATGAACTGCCGTAATCATGGCAAGGTCAGCTCCACTATTCTTACAGCAGCAAGATTATCTACCTGGGTAGAATATATCACATACTGTTGATCCAAACTACAAGCTCACTGCATTAGCTTTATTGCACCTTGCTTCAATCTCACTTACTGTATTTCCATCCAGGGCATAATCTTGTCAAGGTCAATGGTCACCTGCCAACACGTAATATGTGTAATCTATCTTATTATAAAAAAATGGATGTATGTGTGTAAATGACACATCTCCTCCTAAATCACTGGAGCAATTTCAACCAAACTTGGTACACTTATGACTTACTATCTGAAGACGAGCACTATGGGGTAAACTATCCGTAGCTTCATTAGGGGCGGAGGGTCAAGGGGAGGCAAGTGTCGAATTCACACTTTTCGGGGTCACTGAGATGAATAGTGACACTCCCGACTTTTAAAAAGTCAAAGTTCAGCTCCTTATCGGGTGGGGGGCGAGGGGGGAGTGATAAATAAAATTAAAAGAAAATAGTGTCGAATACGTAGTTTTCGGGGTCGCCGAGGTGAATAGTACACTTCAGACTTTTAGTACCCGGAGGCAAACTACGTGGGGGTAAGACAGCCCAGGGACCCTTAGGTGTGGTGGGCGAGGGGGTCAGATACACAAATTAACGAAAATAGTGTCGAATACATACTTTTTGGAGTCGCTGAGATGAGTAGTGACACTCCAGATTTTTAAAAGTGAAATTCAGACCCCCTTGGGTGGGGGAGAGGGGGGAGTGATATATAAAATTAAACGAAAATAGTGTCGAATACATAGCTTTCGGGGTCGCCGAGGTAAATTGTACACTCCGGATTTTTAGTATCAGGAGACAAACCACGTGGGAGAAAGACAGCTCGGGAATCCTTAGGGGCGGAGGGCGAGGGAGATCAGATATACAAAATTAACGAAAATAGTGTCGAATCCATAGTTTTCGGGGTCGCTGAGATGAATAGTGACACTCCGTATTTTTAAAGTCCGAGTTCAGCCCCCTTTGGGATGGGGGGAGGGGGATTGATAAATAAAATTAAACGAAAATAGAGTCAAATACATAGTTTTCGGGGTCGCCGAAGTGAATTATACATTCCAAAGCTTTAGTATCAGGAGATACACCACGCGGAGGTAATACACCCCAGGAACCCTTAGGCGCAGGACGGGGAGGGGGGGCGGCGAGGGGGCTGAGATTTAAAAATCATCGAAAATAGTGTCGAATCCATACTTTTCGGGGTCGCTGAGATGAATCGTGACACCGGAATTTCTTTAAGTCCAAGTTCATCCCCCTTTGGTGTGTGAGGGGGGAGGGATATATAAAATAAATCAAAAATAGTGTCGAATACATAGTTTTCGGGATCGCCGAGGTGAATTGTACACTTCGGATTTTTAGTATCAGGAGACAAACCACGTGCGGGTAGGGTACCTCAGGAACACTTAGGGGCGGGGGGGGGGGCGAGCGGTGAGATATAAATATAATCGAAAGTAGTGTCGAATCCATACTTTTCGCGCTCGCTGAAATGAATAGCAACACTCCGGACTTTTTTATGTCCATGTTCAGCCCTCTTCGTGGTGGAGGCGATGGGGGAGTGATATATAGAAATAATTGAAAATAGTGTCGAATACATAGTTTTCGGGGTCGCTGAGATGAGTAGTGAAAATCCGGATTTTTAGTAACAGGAGACAAACCACGGGGGGGTAATTCACCCCAGGAACCCTTAGGGAGGGGGGGCGAGGGGGCTTAGATATACAAATCATCGAAGTGTCGAATACATACTTGTCGGGGTCGCTGAGATGAATAGGACACTCCGGAATTTTTTAAAGTTCAGCCCCCTTCATGGTGGGGGCGATGGAAGAGTGATATAGAAAAATAATAGAAAATAGTGTCGAATCCATAATTGTCCAGGTCGCTGGGATGAATATTGAGATTCCGGTTATTTTATAAGTCCAAGTTCATGCCCCTTTGTGGTGGGCGGTGAGGGGGGATGAGATAAAAAAAATTCGAATCCATAGTTTTCGGGGTCGCTGAGATTAATAGTAACACACCCGATTTTTTAAAACTGAAAGTTTAGCCCCCTTTAGGGTGGAGGATGGGGGAGTGAGATATAATAATAATCGAATATACTGCCGAATCCATAGTTTTCCGAGTCGCTGAGATGAATAGTAACATTCCGGATTTTTTAAGTCCAACTTCATCCCCCTTTGGCATAGGGGTTGAGAAAGGGTGAAAAAGTAAATTGTCAAAAATGAACGAGATAATGGACGTGTGTATGTTCCAGTATGACTTTCAAGTATGGCTTACTACCTGGAAAACATACTGTGAAGGTAAGACTCCCCTAGAACCACTGGGGAAGCGGGTAGAATATAATCCATATTAATAAATGGAAGTCAGTTTGGCGCGATCTATATATACTGTACAATATATATAAATTAAAGCAAACATGAAAACAGACGTGAATTAAAGAGACCATTCTAGGCATCATAGAAACTTAAAACTTGGTACCAGACAAATCGATTAATTCAGGATCCCTAGAAAAATTTAAAATTCTCAAAATTCACTGAGGAGGACACGCTGGGAGATTCAAATTTGCATAAGAACACACTCGGTGATATTTATCCAGAACGATAACCTATAGGTTTTATGGGCTTAAAAGTTTCCTGAAAGTCCTCATTTTAACCCCTTCCCCATATCAAGATGGCAGCACAATCTCCCAGACGAGTTGGAAAATTGAAATTTGGCAAAATTATAGCTTTTAGCCTGTAACTGACGAAAAATTTACAGATGTTTAAACATTTTATTCTTTATCCCCGAAGAATATCGAAATATGGAGGCAATTTTAATGACGGTGCAGACCTCCCTTTCGAGATATTTCGTGGCTGAACGGCAAGTCGTATCACAAAACGGATGGCACAATCTCCATTCAATTTGTAGTTATCTACAACTTTGGTCCTATGACGTTTTGTCGTATCTATATCCCTTATACGTTAAATTTAGCTCTATTTGTGGATTTTCCTCAATTTTTCACTTGATTCAATTATAGGAAAGATGTGATCATCAAATTCTACACGAATATTGGCCTACCCAGTAGCCATATGTGAGCCAAATTCTATGATTGAAACTGTCGCATAAGTATCTAAAAACTAATTCACTGTGTGAAAACTTTACACAAATTTCACCCTATTCAACGTTTCTAATACAATCTTACCTTTAAATAGATGAGATGCGAGGAAATATCATAGGGCCAGCCATTTAGATCTCTAAATGAGGCCAGAGGCGTCTTTTCGTACAAAACGTTTTTCGATATGATGCACCGTTTAGCAGCAGTTATTCTATAAATGAAAATGAACATGCATATACTTCCGTATGTCTTAAGTCGATTTGTAGCTATCTAGAAGGGGTGTGTTTGACATTGTAATTAATACTTTACAAATCAATAGTGACTGTCAGCAGCAGGGCATCTCCTGTTGTAATCAGTACTCCCCACATCGACTTTAACTGGCAGTAGGAAAGGGGTCCTTCTCCAATGCCTGTGTACCATTGCAATGAATAATTCCCTTCTCGATATGACTAGCAGAAGGCAAGGCAGCGTGCATTTTTTCAAAACTCTTTTATTTGATTTTCCTTATCATTACTGTAGGTATAGGTGCCCCTTGCAAGGGTGCCCCCTATTATAAACAAATTTACCCATCAAAATGTGACTGACGTTACGCATAGTGAATTGCGGTAGACAAGTGAACCTGTCGTTATCATCACAACTCCGCAACTCGCACTTTACATTGGAAACAACGTCTGCGGACCTCCCTATGCTTTTTCTCTGAGAACGCCAAGAGACATGCAATTTAAAAATTCGTATTCACTTCATGTACATTTACTACGATATCTGTATACAATGTAGAATACCGTAGCGAAGCACGGGTACATTTGCTAGTACTAATATATAAAGAGGTACAGTTTGTTTGTATGTAATGGCTAATCTCAGGAACTACTGGACCGATTCTAAATATTTTACTAATGTAAATATTCATTATTCCTGACGGCCATGGGCTGTATTTTATTTTCAAAACAATTCGAGGGGGACGGGGGGAGATATAAAAATACTAGGCGAATATAGGCGAAATATCGAATTTGTCGTACAAGGACGAGAAAAAGCTCAATTTGAGCCCCTTGACGCAAAGAACAATATTCGGTAAACCCTACGGGCGCGAAAACAATGTTTTAAAACCCCAAAACCAACCGTTATGAAGATATTGGCACCACACTACGCCTGCTCTAGGAATCGGATAAAGAAATGAACTGCCGTAACCATGGCAAGGTCAGCTCCAGTATTCTTACAACTGCGAGATTATATACAATATATCACAAAAACCTTACATGTTACAGACATGAAAATTTGTATTTGGAATCCCATTTAAAAATAAAAGAAGACAAATTTTGTTTTCAGAAAATCTACTTAAGCGGAGAGGGGAGGGGGGAGGTGAAAGGAAGTGAGGAAGGAGTTGAATTCTTTATATGAGGATACATACCTCAGAAACTGAAGATGTTACAGACGTTAAATCAGAAACGTGAAATCTCCTTTAAAAATAAATGAACACAATGTTTCTCCAAAATCCCCTTAAGGGGGTTAAATAATAAAAAAGCGGGTATATTTTCAAAATGAGTATCATCTTCTTCTACCGCTTTTCCCACGGGTGCGAACTGTGTCACACATGTAGATTTGACCCTGTTTTTCTCCTATATTCGCCAATACCGTGTGTAGGGATGTAATTACTATTGCGTGTTCTTGTTGTGGTTGGTAATGTAGTGTGCTGAGTGAATATGTAGAGGAGAGTGTTGGAACAAACACAAACAACCTGTCCCCGAGCCAGATGAATTATTCACACGCGATTAAAATATCCGATCCAGCCCGGAATCGAACCCGGAATCCTGTGAACCAAAGGCCTCAACGCTGACCACTCAGCTAAGGAGTGAGGCAGCTTTTAAAATGAGTATATCTACAGTATATCTCATAAACGTTACATGTTACTGACGTGAAAATTGGTATTTGTAATCCCCTTTAAAAATAAAGAAACACGTACTTTTTGTTTTCGGAAAATCAAGTTAAGCTGGAGATCGAAAATAAGGGAAGAAGTAGTTGAATTATCTTTATAAGGATACTTATATGCCAAAAACTTTGATGTTACAGACGTAAAAATCGGTATTGGAATCTCCTTTAGAAATAAAGAAACCTTTTTTTTTTTTTTTTTTTTTTTTCCGACTTAAAAGAGGACTGTTTCTCACATGTAGAGTTCCATGTCGTATGTTTCAGATTTAGCTCTGCCAGTTGCCTGGTCATCTTAGCCCCGAAAGGCAATGCCACAAACGTGGTTTACAAAGAGGTTCTGTGGCAAATGAAATGCAATTTTCCGGTGAATTTTCATACTTTAGGGATTTTCAGATAACGTCTTAGTGCAGTACCGAGCCACAATTAATTTTTATCAACTTCCCAAATCCTCGCGAGTGAAGCCGTGAGTAACAGCTAGTTAAGTGATGAATGTGTGTCTTTGTATTGGAATAATATAAGTTACATTTTTGTGGATCTTTCATGTGTTTAATTTTGACAATCAGAATCACGCTACATGCGAGCTAATTTACCCGACCTTGGATGGTCCTTTGCAATACTTGAAAAAATTAACATACACGTAAATTAGATTGTTTTAAAAACGGTTTTTATATTAATACTAAAGGCAACAGAATGGCCGCTAATTTACAC
Source organism: Anabrus simplex (assembly GCF_040414725.1). Classification (NCBI taxonomy): domain Eukaryota; kingdom Metazoa; phylum Arthropoda; class Insecta; order Orthoptera; family Tettigoniidae; genus Anabrus; species Anabrus simplex. Next base: position 1,229,773,667 of record NC_090265.1, on the reverse strand, counting down.
CGACAGTTATTTAAAATACGTTATGTAACTTAATCTATAGCCGATTTCCACAAAATTGATCGGAATCACCCTGCTTTACTCTGCATGCCTCGAGTGAGGGGCGAAATTCGAAAGGGAATAACATACCAAGAATATTATTCGAAGATTCTATAGCTCACGACCGAAAAAACACAGTATTGGTTCCATATTGCCCTTGTTGTTAACAGAGCTATATAATGTGTACGAACGGACATATCTCCTCTAAAAAGCCTGACCATTATAATTTTAACCATAAACGAGCTCCTCTTGTATAGCATTGTCCTCAGGCACGAATATAAAACAAGTATAAAGTCAATAATCGGACGTGATTCATCATATTCTAATCCTGCCAAAAAATAACATCTCCTTTACTCCTTAAAACATCGGTCGTTCGAAAACACACAATGTTCTTGCATATTACCTTAAGAATGACTATCGAAGTGTTCATGAAAGTAAGTCATTCACCATACCTTAATGGCAGATCTAGACTTCCGGCACTTAACAAACCTTATGAAGACAATAGCCACCAAAAATGATAATAATGGCATTCTGCTTTAGCTGGTCACAATCGTGTTGTTTTTGGTCGTTAAAATCTCGGAGGAGTTATAAAACCACGCTTCGTTATACTAAAGCGTATGATTTTAGTAATACACTTCTATAACAAATACCCAAAGGCGTAACAAGACTTCCACAAGCCTCTCTCAGCATTAAGTATATTATTGTGTACAGTTTGTAAAGCTTACATAAATCTTCAAAATCACTCCCGCATGAGCTCTGCAAGGTTTTAGTGATGCTGAAAATAAACATCATCAAGGGTAAGTTAGTCTTCGGAATGGTTTTAAGGAAGTCCATATTGTTGCCCAGGTTGGATAATCTCTTCATTTCGGTGTAGTTACTTATTCCTGCATACCTGCATGCTTAAGAGAAAGTTGTTCCTCATCCTTTGTGTTTGTCCAAAGGTTACTCTTAAAGAACTATCTGGAAATAATTTCCATTTCTGAGATGTTTTTTAAAAGTAGGTATATGCACTGCAAGTTTTCGACGAGTGGCCAAATAAGTGCTTGACTGCTTCTTGACAATAAGAAGGTACCTTCACTTACCTTGGATCTGTGGTGCAGGCTGAGGGAGACACTGAGAGGAATGTCACTAACCGGATAATACGTGAATGGTTCGAAGTGACGGACAGCAACAAGAGTTCTGTGGGACAGGAAACTGCCTCTCTACTTAAAAGGTAAAATCTATAAGATGGTAGTGCTCCCAGCTCTGAATGTTAGGCTACGAAAGAACAAATGAGCAGAAACTTCATGGTGTAGAAATAAGTATGCAAAGATGGGATCCTGGGGTAACCCGGCTGGATAACATCCGAAATGATGTTATCTGTCAGACTCTACACGCAACTATCATTGAGGAAGAGCGTCAAGAAAATCGAATGAAGAGTGGTACGAGGATTTTCAAAGATGACCTGAAGATTATCAATATGCATATCGAGCCGACCGGCTAGAAGTAGGGAAATCCAGCAATGGAACTTCCGAAAATAAGATGGAAAGCCTGTATTTCAAAATACCTGAAACAACACGTTATATCCAAAGATATGGTGAAAGACAGACAGTATTTGGAGAGATTTTTTTTGCTAGTGGCTTTCCGTCCCACCGATACAGATAGGTCTTGTGGCGACGATGGGAAAAGAAAGGCCTAGGAGTTGGAAGGAAGTGTCCGTGGCCTTAATTAAGGTACAGCCCCAGTATTTGTCTGATGTTAAAATGGGAAACCACGTAAAACTATCTTCAGGGCTGCCGATAGTGGGATTGGAACCCACTATCTCCCGGATGTAAGCTCACAGCCGCTCGTCCCTAACCGCACGGCCAACTCGCCCGGTGATTGGGAGAATGGGTAGGAAAAGAAGAAGAATTTTTAATAGGAGGTAAAACTGGGCAACCATCCTCCCTTAACACCAGAGGAGGAGACAAAAGACCAACCCTTCGAAGAATGAACGTTTAGTCCTCAGCCCGAAGACTGATTGGATCCTCAACAGCTCCGCCATCAGCTGTCATAGATGGCCTAGCCATCACTGAAGAGGCGTACTAGGGAAATGAGGAGTGAGGTAGTTTCCCGTTGCTTCCCTCACCGAACCAGAAGTTGCTATTACATATTAGTCTGCCAAGCCTACTGAAATGCATGCACCAACCGACCCTATGAGCAATATTTTCACACCATTCATAGCAGGGACTGGCTGCAGAAGCAATGGCATTACTAGCATCACTCATACCTCAGTCACTTTCATTTTGTCAAAGCCAAGGTTAAAGCTTAGACAGATCAATGAAAGTAACAAAATTGCTCTATCCTATACCAGAAGACATAGTGGACTGTAAACACTAGGTCCCGCCAGCAAAGGCAGGAAGAATGAACGTGCCGGTAAAATAAAGGGAAGGGTTACGAAGGTTTTAAAAATGAAAAACCCAGGCATCGCAAATTAAATACTGTGGGATCGGAAGAAAACATGAGTTGACCAGTTCCACATAGGAGAGATGAAAACGAGGGGCATAGCACAAATGTGGAAGTTATGTCAAATCAACTACGGTTCCAATGATAACCTCCCTATGCTTCCAAATTAAGAGCCCTTTGGGGAATGGGTCGCATTTGGACACCTCTTACGACAGACAGGGAATGTATTCCACCCATAAGACGACTTCCTAAGATATGGTCAGGCCAAGACATGCATGTATATCTCTTCCTTCCTTTCCAGCATTCTCACACTATGTTCAGAACTGGAGTATTTGTACACTTTCTTGCCAAGCTGATCCGTAACATCCATCCGTAGCACCACATTTCAAATGATCTTCCAGAAATTTGTCAGTAACTGGTACAGTTTCGGGAGTACAATCATAAACTGTCTTCTTTGCTACTCAGCTACACAACATACAGTGAATGTCATTTCTAAACAAGATCTTGTCATTGACAACACAGCGGTATTTGCAGGACATTTTAGGGTCCCATGTGTCGCCCTTCATGCCAGGGATTCCCAGAAGCATTTTCTCGTAGGAAATGCTCGCTCGTATACAGCAAGAGTATCAGAGAATTGCCTTCGCAAGAAATGTCGCACTTCCGTGACGTGCCCTATCGTCAGATTTGTCGTCTATGCAACATCTGTAGGACGACATGGAGCACAAACTTCTTAAGTGCTGAAGGAAAAACTGAAGGTAAATTAAAATATAGAATGAAATACAAAGAAAGTTAAATATAATTACTTTAAAAATCCTCTCAATTCTCTTATTTGTATTTTTACTTTTACAAGGTTTTATGGCGACGATGGGATAGGAAAGAGCTAGGAGCGGGAAGGAAGCTACCATGGCCTTAGTTAAGGTACAGCCCCAGCATTTGCCTTGTGTGAAATTGGGAAACCATGGAAGACCATCTTCAGGGCTGCCGACAGTGGAGATCGAACCCACTATCTCCCGAATGCATGCTCACAGCTGCACTGCGCGCCCCTAACCGCGTGGACAACTCGCTCGCTTATCATATCGTTGGTCGTACTATCTAGTTAATGATCCGGGGTTTTTTCACCCATAGTTTACCAAAAAAATAAAAGAACGACACGAGATTAAGCTAAATTTGGAGCCTTCAGGTGGAAATTACGTAGTGTCACACCATGCAGGCATACCTATCCCATTGAAATTTTGATGGCCTGTAATATCTTAATTCCAGAATTAAGATTAAAAATTAATCATTTTTCTTTATTATTTTGATTCTGAAGCTAACATCCAGCGTTTTGTGAAACTTTATACAACCAGAGAATGCTGTGTTATGTTTCTATCATTGCATATTACTTGATACAGACACGAATTCTTAAATTTCTTGTGATGAGTTATGCCATTTCACAATCTTGACTTATTTATGATGTATATTTAAAAGAACATATTTTTAAACCTATCATTTAAGGACATTTTTTCGTGCGGGAACATTGAACTTCTGCGCATGAGTGAGGTGTACAAACGTGCATAGGTTTGAGAACATCTGATCAACATGACCAGTTGCAACAAATATGGCCAAAATCTGTATACATCTGTATACACCCCTTCCCGCTCGTATGGCAGCAAGTATACATGATAGCGGCACTTAGGTCTGGGATTCACTCAGCCTATACCAGAAATTAGTATTAGGTTATTTCCTAGAAGTGAAGGTGGCAGCACACAAAGCTAACAGTTCTACCCCACTTGGTGCCGAGATTACGGATAGTGAAAACTTTTACCTTCACTTTATTCAAGTGTCTTCA